>NC_066369.1:16291666-16640833 GCF_013377495.2 Cygnus atratus | reverse complement strand
GCATCCAGCGAGAGAAAATATCAAGCCACTGAGTCACAAGATTGGGGGTGGTGGCAAGGATGAGGGAAGACTGAATATTCCAAAAGCCATCACTGTCCCAGAGTAGGAAGGTATATAGTTGCTTCCATAAGAGCACATCAGAGCTCTTTACACAGACAGGCTCCTGAGGGAGGATGCTGTACCCCCGGTCTGGGGCTGCAGGGAGAGCCTAGGGCCTCTCCCTGGGGCTGAGGCAGGTGGAGGCAGTGGCCTTACCTGCAGGAGGCGTGCTCTGGTTGAGTTGTGTAGCCAAGCAAACAAGCTGCAAGAAGAGGGAAGCAGACTGCGCAGCAACAGGAAAGATGAAAACAAGACTAATGGGATCTTCAGAAAGACCCGGCTGAGACAAGAGCTTGAACTCCTAACAGCCTTGAAGGAGGGGCAGCCAGAGGCTTTGCTTATTCAAGTGGCTAATGGAGACTCCCAGGACAGTGAAGGCCAGAAGTCTGTGACTTTAGGTAACTGGAGGAAGGCTGTCTCCACCCACATATCTACAACTTTAGAATAGATTTCATTTCCTGATAAGGAAGGTGAAAGCAGATGAGCGGAGTAAAAGCTCTGTGTAGGGAAACATCAGAGCTGGCCAGAACCATGAATCAGCACCAAATGGAAGTCAGAAGTCATATAACTGGAAACTCTCCACCCTGTAAAGGAAAAAGGCCCCCCCAGCGCTGCCTTGTTTTGCTACCTATGGAGGTTTGTTGCTTGCCAGGGGCTCACAGCCAGGCTGTTGCAGAGACACTACCACTGCTTGTCTGGCTCTTACTCCTTGCTTCTCGCCCACACGGGCACCAATCGTGCCTAATCTTCCTGATATCTGCTGTAAGGGCAACATGGCAGCATGCAAGCAGACAAATTGCCATAGTAGTACGAGATTAAATTAGGAAAATGGAGGCCTGTGGCTGAATGGAGAATTAGTGACAGCAAATATGTAAAAGAATCCCACATAGAATAACTACATAGAAATCACCATTGAAATTTCTTGACTCACAAATGGTTGTAGGCTACATAAACATTCAGGTGATGCATTTGAGGTGTATTTTCATAATTTTCTTTAGCTGTTCATGTTTTTGGCTACCGTTAGAACACTGGGCTACATAGATCTTTAACTTGATTCAATATGAAAATCTTTATAAAGATTATTTTCAACTGCTTCAGTAATGTGCTATAAAGTTACTATCTCAAATACTCAAACAGCATAACTGAGAAGAATCTCAATAATTTAGAGGGGTTTGGATTAGTTCCTGTTTTCCATTAGGAAAATACGAGGTTCAGGAGACTTGAAGACAAGATGAGCCATTGGAGAATTAATCTTCAGACATGGTCCACAGAAGTTTGAGAACTATCAAATCACTAAGTACTCAAAATTGTGTGCAAAATATGAATAAAATATTGATTTCATTAAAAATGTTAAGGACTACTTAATTCAACAACATTTTATATGTTTGCATATTTATTTCCAAATTTGCATATCTGTTTGCATATATCTTGTAAAGCTGAACATTAATTATACTTTGAAATCATGTATAAATTGTAACCAAGAATGTTGTATGAATTTTTGAAATAAGAGATACACTCAAGTACCATTAATTATAAACTGCCATTTAAAGAACACTGAAGCAGACCTCATATTGAAAAAATATTGAGCCCTTGACAAATAAAAAAAGGCAGCAAGAGTTATTAACTGGTCTAGCTGATTAAACAGCATCTCCTACAAACATAGTACAGATTTTTTTTCTCTCTCCCTTCAGAGCACGGCTTACTTTTACTCAGAAGACACATGACAATTTGCTGGCCAAGATAAATACTGGTATGTACTGCAAGTATGATGCACTGGATTTTAATTTCTATTTAGGATGATTCTCTTTTTGAAGCTGTCTTCACATGAAAATGAAATCCAGTAATCTATAACAATAGACAAATAAAACTTCAAGGATTACTTTAATGCTCGTGTCAAATGAGGTGAGTTGAAGTGATTTTATCACATGCTAATTAGATTTGTGAAATGATTCTCAGTAATTTAAAAAGCATTTACATAAGGTCAAATCCCAAGCAGCTTCCAAAAAACTAGACTTGCTAAATATACAAGATATGATGATCTGCCTCTCACTTAAAGTGGTAACTAGAGACAGTCAAATTTCAAAAAGTTTTAGATATAAAATTCAAGGTCAGGTGACCCAGTAATTATTAAAATCCAGGGGGTTCCTAAAGATTTGTTTCTTAAGATTTATAACAGTATTGTAAAAGTATTATTTGCTCTTGTTAATTTTGAAAAGATGTGTAGAAGATCCATTAATACTGAAAAAGCACAATTCAAACTTAGAGCTCGCATAAAGAAGGTTTGGCAAAATTATTAGAGCAAATTACTGCTGCTGGCCTTAATCAGACCTTAACCTATCTCCACCAAAGGTTATCTCCTTAAGCAGGGACAGCAGAAAGGTAAAAATCCACATCTCCCCCACACTCCAATCTGACATTTTAATTTCACCAACAACGAAGCTGTGTTTGCCTTGATCCATCAGGATGGACACTAGGCAAGTAGAGATACAAACTCACATATCTTGTTCTGGTACCTCCATCTCCTGGGTGGTATCTACAGCACAAGGAACAGAATGGAGCTCCAGGAGCAGTAAAATCTCATACAACTACATGCACTATACAAATAGGACCACCTCCACCAGCTTTAGTGATGTTGCATGCACATACAGCTTGAACTTTGCCTGTGAAGGTCTGACCTGACATTGATATGCTATCAGCCATTCATGCTCCCCAGTCAAAAAAGTAACTTTCTTCAAATCTATGGAAACTTCTCTCCATTATTTCGTATTAGAAATATAGAGCATTGCAACTAGGGGGAGACCCAAAAGATGTGCCGTGGAAATACAACTCTGTGGTTACCACAGTATTGCTGTTTGGTTCAAGATAATAGCCAAAGAGCAGCTACTTTACACACACAAAACTCTCATTTCATTGTGTTTCATGAGACACGCCACATCCTTTCCTCTTCAGCCCATACTTGAGACTAAGTGGTTCCACAACAGAACAGACATACTCTAGCACAAAGTACTACAGATAACATTTAACCTTGTCCTTGTATCACCATGCAACCACTGTTCACATTTGAAAAGTTGAGTTAGATTTGCATTAAATTTTAATAGCTGTTGACTCCTGGTATACTATGTCAACAGTAAATAATAATAGCCAATTTTCTTGCTTTCTGCAGGAAAATAATGTGAAACACCATGAGTTTTGACTTTAACTTTTTCTAATTTTTCTCATTTTTCTTCCCCATCCTCTCCTTTCACAAAATATTCTGCAAAACAATACAAATGCCCCAGTTCCTGAGACCTTTCAGAAAATAACATGCCAGCACTCCTCGTAATAACTAATTCTTGGTCTTGGTTCTTTCTCCTCTTTCAGTCACATAAGTATTTAAAAAACAAAAATACACACACACATACAATGTGCATCTACCAACACAGCTCAGCATTGTTAGTAAATATTAATGAACCTGTTTAGAGCCTGAGGTCACCTATATTGTTATATATATATATATATTTGTGCAAAGGAAAGCCAGATAGTAAAGCACAGAGCTTAGAGAGCTGTGAACACTGTTCTTAAAATGAGCAACCAGCACGGCATTAAGCATGCATGGCTGTATAGAGCAAAAAACTTTCACCATGGTTAAAAATGTAATGACTTCATTACCAGACGTGATGCTGTTTTTCCAACGCCTGTAGTCCTTCACCTACAACTGTGGAACATTTATTTGAAAACAGGGAGAAAGAAAAGATTGCTCCTGCTTCTTGAGACTAAGAAATTCTGTAGCATAAAAGAGAAAAGAGAAACCTGACAGGACCCTGTAAATTTCATGGCTGTAATTTTCCATTATAAATCAGGACCTATAGAGAACGAATTAGTAGAACATTGCACAGGCAACAAATAGCTCTTCCTTCTGGTATATTATATTCTAATGACAACAAAATGTCACTAACTAGTATTAAATATTCCATCCAATTGTGGTAGAAGCATTCTGTATTTCCTGTAATAGAAGGACATCATATTGGTATTTTGTTACAGAGCAGCATAGAACTAGACCTTTGGAAGAACTGAGATCCAAATGCAGCTCTTTGCTGTAAAAGTACCAATTGCAGGGATAAGCCAAAACCCTGACTCATTGCTGAGCACTCCTCAAACTCTGGTATGACTTTAGGTATCTGAGTGTAGAATCCATTTCTCTCACTGAATCTTCATGATTATAGACACCTATTTAGGTAAACATGGCAGAATAAAAGACTGCAAAAGTCTTAAAAAAAAAAAAAAAAAAAAGACTGCAGCATGTGACAAACTAAGAGAGTTTGAACTTTAATTTCCTCTGTTGCTTTATTATGGTTTGCTGCTTAGACACACAACAGCTATTGCATCAAAGTTGGAACTCAGTAACCAATTAGTAGGTGGTACTGGTGCTAGTTAATAATGGGTCAGAAATGCTGATACAGCAATTTACAGTTTGTGTGATTAATTGTTTTATTTTGGTGTAGGTAGGTAATTCCTTAAGTCTGATAATAATAATCATTCTAGTCTGGCATATCCAAGACTTGCAAGACGTAGATAACCTTGGATACCTCACAGACGTAACCTAACATCTAACTGAAATCTTTTTCTTGATTTTTTCAAGACTAATTATCCTCTCAAGTTTTTTAGCAGCAAATAAGTTTCCTAGCTGAAAATAGCGTATCTGCAGCCAGCACTTCTTCATATATGCAAAATATACAGATATCAGTGTACCTGTTGGTGATTTTCATATAGCATGCCTTAGATGGCTACTTTAAAGTATGAAGCAAAAAGTAGAAGACCTGAAAAAAGTACTAAATCCTTATGATTTAGCAATCTGTTTTGGTGTGATTCACATTCAGTGAAAGAAATGAAGACAGAGGAGAGGAAAATGTAATTTTCTCCTTTCCTAAATTAGAAGAAAGAATAATTAACACTGAAAAAAAATCCTTTAAGAAAGTGGAGGGAATTTATGATGATTGTAGTAGCTTTTCTTTGTAGTCCTATCAATAGAGTACGTGCTGATCACATTTCAGGAAAAACTGTTCAAAAGTAAGTTTAAAGATCAAATTTTAGAGAACATTTTAGTCTTGCTGGCATTTGTAAATATAGATTGTACGTATTATAAATAAAACTTTAAACAATTGAAATGTGATGTAGGTGTGATTACAAATGAACTACTATCCTGTACTTTCAGGCACTCTACAATGTACCTTCTGTAATGCCTGTTATGAACAAAAAGACAGCACTTTATGTAGTATATTATCAATTACTCCTGCTCAGCTCTTTGAATTCTGCCTGGAGAAATGAGAGGATATAATATACAGACAGTTTGTGATGGCAGTCCACCTTTTCATGCGCACTCACGTGTACAGAAAGCACTGAAACAACAAAAACTCACTCAATAACGTCAGCAAAAATAGTCTCTAATCATCATTAGCTTGATTTTTACAACCACCATGCTAATCTAAGTATGATAATACTTCTCCAGCCTTGAGCACATCATTCTATAATGCATAAGCAGTGATGTCAGTATTGCAAAGAAAAGAGTGTATGGCCATTTCAAGGATCCTATAACCTGCTTTCTAGCTAAGTTTCACTTCTTCAATGATCTTAGAAACTCCCATAGCAGAGCCTACTCGAGATTGTTTCCTTAATGTAAGATCATTTTCTAAAATGATCAGTATATGAAAACACAAATACATCCATCCTTAGAGTAACTGCTTGGCTGAGTCAAAACCAACGAACACGAAACTCTAAATGTGGGATTCACCTTAGCTGTATATTCGAACACCCTGGAAGCCTTTCTCTTATTGATGTTCTGAAAATTATTTCAGCTAGGGGGCGTTCAACTGATATTTTTTACATGGCTGCACTTTTGACATTACCCTGTACGAGCAGATATGAAAGAAACCTCCTGAGGAGAACTATAACAGAAAAACCCTAATATTCTGTGCTAACTCTAAATTTCTCCAGTACCCTGTATTAAAAGGCCTCAAACTTCATTGTTAAATTGTAGCAATGCAAGTAAACAAGTATTAGAATCTCCTACAGAGAGGTGCCTGCCATTCATTTATGCAATAGCCATACCAGTACAGGGATACCCCCAAACTCCTATTTTGCACGAACCAGTGATGTGCATTATACCAATACAACAAAGCCAGAATCCAAAGAACAGATTACAGCAAGAACAGTTTTGCCAGTATAACTTCATGTACACAAAACTTCCAATGGCATAAAACAGACAGAGATCATACCTCTTGTTACCTCCACTTTCCTAGCTGTTAGAAGTGACAGTAGTAGCATAACAATAACCTGAACTATTTATCAGTACAAGTATTTTAATTTAAGATACTACATTTAGGGTGTTTACAGTGGCAAAAGCTTCATTTCAGTTAAATAAAGTCTCTTTCCACATTTTATAGAATGTCAAGTTCAGTTTAAAAACCTGAGTCAAACACTCCCTAAAGGCAAAGAAATCAAAAGGCAGGTGCATGATACTAAGTGATTTTTAAGCCACTCAAGATACAATAGGAGCAGACTTTTCTGAGGACTTTTGATTTGAAAACACTGAAGTACCTGGCCAACCAGCCAGCTCACTGCTGGTTCTGAGATACAGAAGCAGAAGCAGGCAGTCGGCAGTCCCTCCCTCCCTCAGCCCCCAGGTTTCCAGTGACCACTTTCCTGCAGTGCGTTCTACGCAATTACAGACTTTCTGGGAGAGGCAACTGAGGGGCTTGGGATTAATGCCTGGCTTCTCTGACTATGTGTCACAGGCAGCTCCCAGGTGCCAGCACCTCCACCTCACTCCTGAAGTTTCCTCAGTTGAAGGAAGTCAGAGACAGTTTCATCACAGGTCCACTCAGCAGGCTCTGCAAGAATAGAACATTTATTCCTGCCTCTTTAATGCAGATAAGATGAGTGCATCGACACCTTTTAACTGGCTGAAAGGACCCAGGGTTCAAAGTGTTGGACCCTTCCTAAGCACGTATACCATGGACAATCAACAAGCAAGACAAACACAGGTCTATCAGCGTGGGTTAGATAAGGGTAATGAGGCATTGAGGTAAAGCTGGTTAAACATTGAAATTTGCCTACAGAAACTGTAAACTCTTCAGTGCTGATAATTCTCTCTCTGCAATGTCATAGGTTTAGCTGACTGTGTTGAGCTGGAGGTCTGGTTAAGAGAATGCTATGATACTTCTTCATTCCACATAATAAGAGATTTTATTTATATGCTGCTGTCTACCCCTCTGCAGATGAAGGAAGAGCAACACAGGAGAAGACACATTGCAGCATGGGACTCATTATATTTGAAGATGTCCTGTATTAAACTTTATATATCATAATTTCCATAATTTCATGGGTGCCACTTTAAGAAACAAAATACACTGAACTTTCATTGTGCTGTGGGAAGCAAAGCTGAACAGCACATCAGCAGTTATGGCGTTACATATGGACTTTTGCTTCCTCCTGGGAGTTGTTTTCCTTAGAAACAAAGCTGATTCCTATTTTCCACTTTGCTGATAGCTCTGTTCCTGCATAGTCTGTGCTGCGGTAGGAGCTATTGTGCACCCTTCCCGCCCACCCTTGCATACCCCCACACTTCCTCTTTTGTGGAACAAAAGCCTTTTCCAATTAATGAGGGAATTTCACAAAATTATATTCTGTATCTGTAAGGATATAGAATGTAAAAATTTATGAAAGAACTTGTTCCGAAACACTTTCAATAGGGAAAGTATAAATTGTTACGCAGGAGTTGTGTCCCTACCAACTTTACATTTAATCTTAAAAGTCAAGAGAGGAAAGCTTCTGGGAAAGACAGGCTTCCATATCTAGTTCGGATAGCACTACCTCCCAAAGGATGAAAACAATCTGATTTCAGAGGATTAATTATGTAAGGATTCTGGAGTCAAAACTTACTAAAAATTCTGGTTACCTTCAGGTATTCTCAGCTACTGTCCTACGTAACTATCATTTCAGAATTAATTCATAGTCTGCAAGCAATAATGATACAAAATCAAGACAGGGCAGGTTACTACAGCTATCAAGCTCCTTGAAAATACACTTTCTAACCTTCAGAAAAACAAGCTTCCAATAAACACAAGAAGCAGGCTCCAGTCTATGATCAAGAAATCTCTTATCTTTTAACCCTGGTTCACAGGCTAATGAGACCACTTTGAAAAAACCTGTCTTTAAGCGTCTCCCCTTTATCCTTTCCAGAATTCTGCAGGCTGTATTGCTCATTATGTGTTTCTCATAACACTGACTAGCCCCTGCCATAATCTCTCTCCTGCTGTCTGAGTGCAGGAACTCCTCACATCCAATTAAAGGGCCAGAAGCACAGGGCTTTTCAGCAAGGACAAGGAGGTGGCGAAGCTCACTGACTCTACAGGCAGTACTTGTTATGTTATCTTAAGGGAGATATTTCATTACTCAGGAAGTCCGGAAGGTGTACTTCCTGGGAGAAGGTGGATCTCTGCTGATAGAGGTGCTAATATAAACTGTATTTGAGACTACTGTTATAACTTTATAAATAAGAGATGTACAGCCAACCTTCCAGCCTTTACCCTTTCCCAAAGCCAGTAAGTATGTTATTGTTTTTAACGTTTTGCATTGAAACAGTGCTGACCAAAGGCAAATGCTACAAAACACAAGCACAGTCCCAGCATGTCACTTTGCACAATAAAAATGTAACAGAGAAGTGTTACAATGCCATGCAAATCATTTCCTGGCCTAAATAAAAAGAAAAAAGACCAATTTAGACCAAGTGAATTCACTTATCCTAGAAAAAGGAAATGCATTCTGACTAGGCACTGGAAGAAAAACAGTAACAAACAATATGAGAAAATAATAATAATGATAATGATAATAATAATAATAATAAAACCAACCTTAGCTATACTCAATAATTTTCCATAAATGAAGACTGAGTGAAGAATTCCAAGCACTTGACCACTGGAAATTACTGATCGTTGTTATAATCCATAAGATAACAGCACCTGTAACCGAAGGCAGACTTTTTCTGAACTCTCACAAGCTGTTAGCTGGGTTTCAAACATCTAGCCATGCAAAGAAAGAAGCTGAGTACCTGAGGGAGTTGTGGGGGTACCGCATTACAAAACACATTCACACAGCTGCAAACTGATCTGCAGTTAGCACATGGCAGTGGAGCAGCTCTTGATAAGCTTCAGAATAGGATCACACTAAGACCCATCCAAGGTCTTCTTGCCAGTAGCAACCTTATTAAGCAAAGCATCACCATTTCCAACTCTGAAGACATGTATTTTTACTGATTATGCCATTCTTTGTGAAGAATGAGTTTTCAAACAGCATGGTGGAACTTAATCGGTGCTTACTGTAAGCCCAGTTGAACTTGCAGTGAATACAGCAGATGTTTTTTCCTTTTACATTAACAAAGCTGTAGTAGGCCTCACTGGGCCAAGCTAACAGAGTACATCCCTGTAAATGTAGTCAAGTTGAAAACAATGGCACTGCTCATAAAAAGTAATTACAATTTTGTACATGTAATGCTCATAGGAATGAAGGTGTTTAGGATACAGCCTTATTGACAGCTTTTGTGGTACAAAAGCCTTTTAAGGGGTTGTGTTTTGTTCAGTCACCTAGGCAATAAAGACTCAGTCTGCACATACTGGAGTTAAAAAAAAAAAAGAAAAGGAAAATATACTTTGTTACATAACAGACCAAACTAAAGAGTGGCTTTGGAAATTTCCTTATCACAGAAACCCCAAAATATCATGGAGAAATCTTTAATCATCCATCCAGCATGAAAATGAGTGTTATTCATTTCATAACTATTTGTGATGGTTCTGAAACAATAAAGAATACATGCAAATTACACCAATACAATAAAGATTTGATTATGCTACTGCTTTGCCTATTTGACTGCAGCAATAAGCAAGAAAATGGAGACCAAGCGGAACACAATTTAGCCACCTTATACTGTAAAAGAATATTCACTTCTGTTACTGGTTCAGCTACTTAAATAATTTTGGCAAATGACTATTGTTAGGGGGCCTTATTTAATGAACTTTTCCTAGCTCCATCACAGTGATCCTGAGACTACTTTCACTGTGTTTGTGCTCCACTTTTGGATTTTCAAGACAAAATTGTTTTGATCTCAAGAGATGGCAAAATACATTTTACAAAATATGTTTAGCAAATCAGCATTACACTTTCAGAATTAGTATTTCAAAATAACCTGAGCACTACGTGAGAATACTTACGTTTATTAGAATTTACAAACATATTTTAACCTTATTAAAGTCAATGGAAATTAAATGGCAACACGAAAGTGTTTTTTTTAATTTTTTTTTCTTTCCTAAATCAGGATATTCCATTGTATTTTAGAGGAAGGATAAGACAGAAGAACACAGATAATGATATTTCAGGCAGTTTTCAGAGTGCACATACAAGATATCCTACACAAAACATGGCAATACACTATGCTAACAAACTCTATTTTTTCCGTTGTGGCAAGAAAATAAACCAACAATGTTGCATACGGGGGTTTTAGGAAGAGAAAGAGTACCTTCTATTCCCCTACACGTAGTCTAAATCTAGGAGGTGTTTTCTCCTCCCTGGCTCCTTTTCCTTAAAGCCATGAATCTTCCCACACCACTGCGGGTGAGAATCCACATTTTAAATTTGATTCACTAATGCTGCTTGAAACACCATTAGCTCATCCTTCATGCTCCGTAAGCTGTGTTAGAAGGGGTCACAGAGTACTGGAGCTGGCCAGCAGCCAGTCACAGCATGGCTAGCCGCCAGCCATTCTGCTGTGGACTGGAGGGGGTTCCTGAGAGAATTTGAGAGTTCTTGCGTATTTCCACCTATATCACAGCCCAAGATCTCCTGCAGAGTTTGTATGGACAGCCTAAGGATACAAAAGGCTGTGCTCCTCGTGCTGTATTTTCTTGTTGACTAACAGTTATTTGTCCACTGGATGCCTTCATAAAGTAACCAAATCAGCAGTAAGATTTTTACACAGTTTCACACTGCTAAAGTGCATGATCTTGTTTTAGCCAAACCATATCAACACATGACTTTGTAGACTTGGTATTTTAAGATAATTCCTGCTTTCTTACCAAGCTGAGAAAAAATAAATATAGGAATTAACAATACTATCTTGTCAAAGTTCCATTTTTAGGAGGAAAGTATTTTTCTTTGTTACAGTTTCCTGTACTTTTAACATTCCCACCAATGAATTACTGGATCTGGGCCTGAAGCATTCTTTAGCAACATTTGGAAAATTTGTACATACATTATGAAATGAAACCAAGTAACACATGGCTTCCAAGAAAATAAATTAATCTGAATTTATAGATAATAAGAAAAATAGGCAGTGTGGTTTATGGGAAAAAATGCACTTAGACATGGCATGATAAAAGTAGACAATATCACCAATACATCATTCTCTCATGCATACTTATAAAGATCCATATATGAAATCTCCCACCCACAAACGCAAAACACACAAAAATGCATAGCTCTTTGGCAATGGACTTGGTATAATCTGATAGAAAAACTTTACTATGGGATGCTCGAAAATTATTGCCCCACTTTGAACATCTCCTGAAATACACTGTAATATCAGTACAAAGCTGACGGCATCAATCAGGAATCTTCAGAGATGCTTCATTTGATTTTTCAGACTGATGAGAAAGCAACAAAGTTACAGGACCAAGCAATTTCAGATACTTACAGTACATTAATCAATTTGAAATGAACTCCTTTTGTCTGCAGCTGTAATGGTTTGGAAGACATTTCCTAAACAAATAGGTATTTTCTTTTTTATTACTACTGATCAAACACTGAGACCTATATAAAACTTAAAACAAAAAAAAAATGTTTTTGTATTAAAGAGAATGTTCAGAAATGTGAAATCTTGGTTACAGAAGTTCAAATAAAATTTATTTTTTTAAATTCTATCCGACCTTGGATTTGACAAAATTGTATATAGGTCAAGATTATGAAAGGGCTTCCATTAGTGAAGTTATCTAAGTATTGTTCAGACTAGTTTTCAGGATGAAATACTAGCTGAAGTTTGTATTTACTTCATGTGCAATCACTTTAACCTTGCTATTTGCACACCAGACATCTTCTTCACAAGACTACAGAAGCTATTGACTATAAATCTTGATAAGATAAGCTGTTCATTCCTTCCTTGTCAGAGTGCTCTAAAAAGTCACATAAAAGAAAACAATTACTGAACTGAGGCAAATACTAAACGCTGATCCTAGATTTCTTATGGGGATTTCAGTAGGACTTCTGCCCAAATAAAACCAGCAGAATTAGAACCATTGTAAGAAAGTCATTATAAAGAATTCAATTCATTTGCAAAATTTAATTCATATGAATGCCAAAACTGCAGTTACAATTTATTCTAATTGGCACCATTTCTGAAATCTTGATAGTTAAAAAGATGATGAAATGAGCATAGTAATTCAACTACCTCCTTATCCTTGCATCTACGTATTCAGTCATCAGTTATACAATGCGTGGCTAAAACAGGAGTGAGAAAGCTTGTATTCCCCATCCTATGGAGGGACAGAGTAGCCAAGACTGCCAGCTCAATATTTTAAATTAACAAAAGCGTCCACTGAGTGCTTTCTACTGTCTCTGGAGCTAATTTTGAAACGCAGGTTCCATCTATCTTTCTGCTTTAGTGAGTTGATTAAGGAAGTTTGTTTCACTTAGTTCATGGATTTAGTGTCATTTTTGTAAGTCAACGTAAAAAGAATTGAGGGCTCAGACCTCCTGCTAAGAGTAGAAAGGTATGAAAAATACAATGGTATTCTGCATGCATGTGTGTGTGTTCACAATAATGGTTTAAAAAACTATGGGAATGGGAAGACTACTTCTTCATTTGGAGAGTTATTAACCTGCTCAGGACAAATTTAAAAATTTTAATAATTTAAAAAAAAAAAAAAAAGGTTCCAAGTACTATAGCAGGTGATAAGCAAAGGACACTGCAGAGTGCTAAGAGCCTACAGCCCATGCAAAGACTATGAGCCTTCTGCAATCAACCAGCAAGACCTCCCAGGTAAGGAAAGCAACTTCCCAGGAAAAAGAATAGACCTGGCAGAGTTTTCTATTATACAAAATTCACTGTATTAGCTTGAAGCAAAAACTCGCCTGCAAGGACTCGGAGGGCAGAGCTCCGTATAAGTGTTTTTACTTGTTTCCTTTGCTTACTGAAGTTCTCTGCAGAAAAACAACAAAAACAGAAAACACATTTCTAACTGATCCTCCAGAAGTTCAGCATTTTTTAAATGTAAAGACTATTAGTTTTCTTGGGAGAAGTCACTGTAAGGAGAAAAGTCTTATCCTTAATCCCTGTCCACAAGGTGAAACAGAAAACCACTAACCTCATTCCTTCAGTTGTTCTGGAAAAGGACACTTTCTAGAAATACAAACCTGATTCTACTGACCTTCACTTATACAATGTTAATGAACTTTCTTCAGCTGATGAGCATTCAGGCTATTTTACTAGGGCAAAATTGACTTGCTATAGGATAGTAATTCTCTAATGCTAAGCATCAAAAGATGTATTGTGACTGAAGTTTTTTTATAGGATTCCATGTTCTGGCATACAATATTCTACAGCTTTTAGATATCTAGGAATCTCAAAAACAAACAAAAGGTTATCTGCAACCCTACCTTAAAAGAAGATTTAATGGATAAAACAATGAACTCTGTGTGATCGGCCAGTCACAGAAGAATGCCATATGGTAGCACCAGCTTTAAATCACACATACATAGGGCATACATAGGGACAGGCCTCAAAAAAACAACATTAGAATTAATATACCTATGATGTTCAGTTGATCTCTGTATACTCAGACCAAAAAAAAAATGATTTATTCGATTCAAACAGAGGATTCTGCACTGGCAAGTCCACAGTCACCATGTGTGCTACAGTTGTCTCCTTCGCCTGCACGCTGTTGTCAAAGCCTTCTGAAAAGCTGATTCCCTACCACACTTTCTAAAAAACAGAAAAGAAACACAAATTACAGAAGTATGCAAGCTCACTACATCCCCCTTAATACTTAATTAGCTATCTGATGAAAGAGTGAAACCATGCAAGATGATATGACTGATTCAACCGAGCTACTTGAATTGTTGTTTATCACAATGTTGTTCTCCAAGTGACCAAGAGACTTGAAATAAGTAATGAAGGCAGACATTCTTCTGGTTCTTAGAATAGGTTAAACAGATCTACTAGTAATTTCCCTAGCTCCCCCTCTCAGCCTTTCCAAATTCGTTTTCAGCAAACTAAATCACATTCATTTTTGCCAAGTTTTCAAGTTTTTACTAAGTTAGAAAAGCATCTGGTTTTAGAGACCTCAGAGATCACCATTTTCCATTATCCTCATGTGAGTGGTAGACCCTACTATGTAAGCATCACGATCTGAGTGTTCTTTTATAACTACCACAAACAGCAATGCCTTGAGACCTTTTCAAAGTTATTTCTTTTATGGAAGAGAAGAAAATAGTAATAAGATTGCATATCTTATCTTCCAAGGATGGGAAGTTACATGGTGATTATGATGTGGGTGAGCCACAGAATTAGGTTTGTAAATGGAAAGCAAGCCTAACAGATCTAAAAACAGCAGACTGAATAAATGTGAATGTGCACATGATACTCATGATGCAGACCTATGTGTAGAAGGATATGTAAAGAAGCGATTATTGTCTTATGGCAAATGAACACGGTATTACATAGTCTGAAATAGGTCTCTTCCAAAGATGAGTTAAATATCATGTCTCTATCCTTCCTGGCAAAAGCATCAGCTTAGGAAACAATCAGCAGCCTTAGGAAACAATCCCATTACTAGAAAGTCACAGGCATTTCTACTTCTCAGCAAATTAGGTGTGTTTTCTTTAGCCTTATTGGACTGCTATACTGCCTTTTCACATTTTTGTAATGTATTTCAAGTCAGTGACCTTTTAACAGACAGAGATCATATGATGCAGCTGTTTCAGCCTTCCAGACTCCCAAATTGTTCAAATACCTTCATTCCAAAACTTTAACTTTGGTTTGCAGAAGACATACTGATACACATGTAGCTGTATCTGTACATATTTCTCTGCCCTGGTTCTCACTAAGGCTTTTTTGGGGCTTTCAATCAAAGGTTAAATGCCATCTCCTGCATGTTGGGGGCACTGTGTAGAATTTTTCCAGAAAAGTGCTATTAAGAGGGCCTGTGTGCTTCAGAAACATGTCCTTTCTTCCTGTTGCAGCTTCCACTGTCTACGTTGATGACAAACTTCTCTCGTTTGTAAGACGCATCTTTCCCTCTCTAGTGTGTACACATACACACTTGTAACAACATAAACAGTAAATTATTTTCAGGCAAGTTGGTCAGTAGATTTTCCCAGAGGTTTGGATATTTCATAGAGCTTATTTGCTTCATTGACTTAATTCAGATATTGATGCTTCTTCAAAGCACTTCTCCAAACCAGGTATTTCCATGATCATCATGCTTAGCTCACCAAATTTCCTCTTTCAAAGAGCTTCCACAAAATAAATAAATAAAAATCACACCACAGCTATCAGTCAGCTGAAGTTTCAAAAGACGTATATATACACATTTAAGGATTACAACATTTCTTAGAAAACCTAATTTCCCTACACACATTGGTACTCAAAAACTTCTCTACAGTCCACAAGGAGCCATCCAAAATGTCCAGGCCAACTCCACACTCTAGCACACAAAGCTAATACTAAGCCTGCAAAGCAGTGTGAAATACATTAGTAGATGTTTGCCTCCATTGCAATCCCTTGTTCTTTTCTACTTCAAATCAGCTTGCATATTGTAACCCTCCTACCCATGTCTGACAATAACTGTTGTGATGCAACTCTGCTAAAGAAAATAGGATGCCATGAACAGTTCAGTGAAACAGTTCAGTGAAACAGTGGGAAGCTCACATTAGCAATGGAAACACAAGAAATTAAAGAAGTCTTAACAAAAGCCAAGTAAAGAGCCACTTCTCTGCTCTGTACTTGATTCGTCCTTTTTATTGGTTATCTTTATGACAGAACTGAGAAATTTAGTAATTTCTACATGGGGATGCATAGGTATTTCAGTGCAATACCATGTGATTCCACCTGTTAAAGAGTAAGAATGCTTTATTCTGATTCAGGTGTTCTGCTTCCAAACCTTTGATACATTCTTTCATGGAAACGAGCCATCTGCAAACCACAGAAAACTTCAGCATTGGTTAGCTGAACCATAAGGCATTTACTACCACTACCGTCTAATATTGCCTAACAATTCCCTTCTGAGAATATAAGAACTGGGTTTCTTGCATACAAAGACAAAATCTTTTCAAGTGAATCTTGATAACAGATTCAAGATGGGTAATACACAACCATTTTCAAATGTTATACTGACACAATGGCATAATCTATGGCTAGAGAGTATTAACGCAAAACCCTTCTTTCAAAATTGCCAAAGCAATCAGGGCAAGAAACTCCTCACATCTTAAAAAGTACAAGGCATCAATTTGTTTCCAACTACTTGGAAGAGGAGTCCTTCTATACTACTGTCATTTCCCAATGCAAATGTTGTTCAAAGACACTAAAAACATGTAATTCCGTACATCAAATGATTTTCAGTGGACAGGATACATACCTGAATTAGCAATACTTATCACATTCCTGTAAGATTAATGTAAAGGGATCAAACAATTTCATGTGACAAACTGGATAAAAGTCAATACTCCAGACTAAACTGTCTTTGATTTGTGGATTTCAAAGTATTTCAAACAATTTAAGTATTCAAACAGCACACTTTCTTTTCTTACATATACAAGTCCTTTAATACCAAACTGTCTCCCCTGAACCTTGAAAACCACCAGGTTAAAAAAAAATAAAATCATTGAACTGCTGCTATGTCTGTTTCCCCAGTCCAACAGAAGGAGGAACAAAGGCCAAAGCTTTGTTTGGTTTTCTATCAGTACTACTGTAGATTCCAGCACCAGGGAAGTAACTCATTCTCAGCAACCCTGATACAGAGTACCTGCAGGAATTACACTTCAGAAAGAATACCCCCAAAATCCATCAGTCATTAGAAAAAGGGAGGGATGGGGTGCACCTAATTGGCTTTATTGCCCGAGACCTCAACTATGTACGAAACACAGAAGATGAAAAGTGCCATTCCAATTCACAGCAATGTTAATTACTTGCTCATGTACTATTATCAAGACGTGTTGCCTTGTATTTCAAAGACTCAAGTTCAGCCAAAAGTATACAGCTGAGGTTAAAATGAATGTTGCAAGGAAACTTTAGTTAGCATGTAGGGAAGTTATGCAATTGTGATATTTAATGGGTTCATTTGCCTGGAAAAGGAAGATAGGAACAGTGATCTGCAATTTTAAGTGACCAAACTAATTGGGGAGAGGAAGTCTGGGAAAGCGCACTACAAAGTTTATGTTCCATTATTCACTTGAATAATGGAACAGTCTTGGAATAAATTGCAACTCTTCTAGTGTTGAGAACAGTTTCTTAATCTAAAAGGAGTATTCAGACTTGGATGAGAAGTAAGAATTAATCTACCAGGAAATTAAAGGTGTATACATTATTTATGTAGCAGATTAACCAAAACTGAAAAATGAATGAGAAAAGTAAAGCATAGGGTGCCAGCAAGTTCAGTGCATCTGTTATATTCTCAAGCACAGATATATATATATATATATATTTAATCTAAGACTTGCAATTTTTGTTTTTAAACTATGTTAGTACTTTTCCATTTTCTTCCTCTTTGTTTTTAAATATTTTTGCTTCTCAGCAGGACTTCAGCTGCTTGCTGCACAGTTTTGTGCTCTGTTCAGAAACACAAAAACAATACCATGCAACCACCCTGAAACTGATTCATTGTTCAATGATCTTGCATTCTTAAGTGCATGAGTTCTCTCTAAAGCCAGCTGCACAAGGGATCACAGCAGTGGGCTGAGAGAAATACACAAGCCTCCTCAAGAGCTCCCTTCAGTTTTGTCAGAATGTGTTTTTTCAAGGCTTGCAAAGGAAGAAGGCATCAGAGAACCTTTCCTTGGACATTTTCCTTTTGAATTTTCTCCCATTTTCCTATGACTAGGAAACACAGGGGTTTTCTCCTTGATTGGCAAAAGAATTCCAATTGCCTACAAAGTATATTGACATTAACAAACCATTCAATTAGCTCGTTATTATTATGAAAAATGCAATATCAATACCAGTTAAGTTTCGAAGGAAACAATCTGCAACAGAAACTTATTTCATGTTAGAATGCAAGACGTATCTCAGCACACTGTACTCAGTACAAGATTCATTGTGTACTTTAATTCTTTGTCAAAAAATCAGAGACTTCAGCTTTATTGTATTCATTATTTATGCAATCCAGCTTCCCACTTTGCCCTCCCAGCCCCAAAAAGAGCTCAAACCAAAAGTACTAAGACAAAGTTCTCAAAAGAACTTCAGACACTTGAGCACATAAGGCTTGCTTCCATTGAAGTAAACAGGAAAATTCTGTAGAACTAACTGGAAGAAAAAAAACAAGGTTTGTACCTTGTCACATGTGAAGTTCCCTTGGCAGAGGACTTCCCAGAGAAAAGCAGAAGAACTTCATCTGAAATTCTTAAAAGGAATAATAATCGCTAAGGAATAATAATCACTGAAGAAAAATTAGCTTCAGCAGTTTGCCACTAGATGGAGCAATTTAATATTAAAATTTCCATTTCTACAGAAAATCCTCTAAGTTCCTATCCTTTCACACCTTTGCCATTAACAAATGTATTTTTTTTTCCTTTTTGTGCTAAGGACACTTAGAAATACTGCGTCCTTGCAGGTGATGCAAGTAAGAAAGCTGCATATGAACACACACAAACGTTTCGGTATTTTACCCGTATTACATCAAACACTGGTAACAACGTGAAGTAAACTCAAATTCTCAAGCACTTTAATTAAACTATTAATTGCAGTTGTCTAGCAATCTACACCACGTAATCTTCAGGAACATTAAGCATTAAGAAATATGAAACAGTTTTCTTAGAGTATTATGCTCTCTATTCACCACTGACACCAGAGGAAGTAGTGTCTTAGCCTTCACACTATTAAATATTTAGAGTTCTTCTATATCTTAAAACAGAACTGAGGATTAAGAAGATTTTGTACCAGCACATGCAAAAACAAGCAACCAACCAAACAAACAAACACTCTTGACCTCATTAGCCAGAATTTCAATTTATATCAGTCCTATCTAGGATCCCTGCAGAACTGCCTGTGCCTTCTGTCAGCATAAGACCAGAATTGAACTTATGTCTATCTAAATTTCAAATATCAAGCAACAATTTACAATTGTTGGCACCCAAAAATACTTCCTGATAACATCAATCTGTACCTTATAAAGGTGACATGTACGTTTTAAAAAAAAATGTAAACAGCAATGTTGTTGCCGAATGCAGTTCTGAGGCACCAAAGGAAGTAAATCCTCAATGATTACATAGGCCTTACAATCCTTCTTAAATACAGGATTTGCTGGGAAAAGGGGAAGCAATAAACAGTTAAGGGCAGCCCATGAATGGCAAACCCCCTACTGACCTCAGTTTCACCTTTTTCTTTTAAATGAATTCTGTTGATTATACTTACTAAATATTCAGATTTTCAAAGTAAGTTTTGATAATCTGAATGCTATGAAAACAAGTTATAATATATTGTCTGCTGTATCTAAAGTCTGCATGCCTCCTCAGAATACAATACACAGCTTTATTACTGTGCCTGTTATTGCACTTTTCTAATGTTAAATTAACTTCTACCTTCATGGCAGGTGTAAATAGGCACTGTATTAGCTGTTAGGTTCAGGTCCATGGTGAAAATACATGCTTTTAATGTCTAGACATGTTGCTTTCTTCTAATAATTGTCACTATTATCTTTCAAGATTAATAAAAGAACAAACATCAGGCTGCTTACGCAACTCCTAATTATATACTTCTGTCACACAGTATTCGGTCATGGTTCCAAAGATACTGAGGACATATAATTGATATGGTCCCGTCATCTCCATCATTATTATGACCACATTACTCTCAGCTCCAATTAAGCTAAATTCTCCTACCTCAATCAAATAGTCTTTAAGGACACTGTAGCTGAAGATTGGCCTACTAGATGGATCTCGGGATAGAGAGAAGGAATATAGGACAGAGGGAAGGTAAGCCCTATTATTTTATTTTTAGATTATTACACTTCATTTTCATGCTTTGTTCCATCACTGCACTATTTCCAGTAAGGAGGGGGGGAAAGGGAAGGGAAGCAAGGAACAAGTCAAGGAAAGAATGAGAGCACACTGAATAAGGCATTCCACTAGCTAGACATTTCTAACACTTGTGTAAGAGCTGCCTTCATTAAAACTAATGTCAGCATTGAAGCAAGCAAAGAGGTCAATGAATGTAAAGAAAATCCAGGTTATCACATTTCAAATACCAACCTAGTATATTTCAGCCTTCTCCTCCATTAACACCACCTCAGCGTTCACCTCTGGCTGACTGCTCCTTGACAGCATAGATACAGAAAACGGATCAAGGCTCCAAAACATTTTTCCACACGTTCTTCAGTAGTTTCTTCTTTGAACAGGAAATGAGACTAGTACCAAGTTTACTGACTGCACACTACCTGCTAGACAGCAAAGCAACTTTAAAGTGTTTTATATTTCTATTGATATATTTTGTTATGTGATTACAATAAATGGTTCAAATCCGAGGCCATACTGTGTGGGATTTCAGTGAATGCATTTCAAGATATCTCAAAGCTACTTAACTGAAATTAATTCAGCTTAGTCCTTTAGATAACCAGGATTTGCTCTATAATATAAAAACAGACTAAATCATAACATCAAGTGTTTATAGGAAAATGAATTACACTTTAAAAAAAATCACTAACTTCTATGTATCTAAGTAAATTATGAGAAGCACAAGAACTTAATTGTTGTTTCTCTTTCAGATACCTAACCACTTTTCAGTCAGAGCTACTCCACAATTAACTTTGCAGCTAGTCTGCAGTATATAAATCTCATCTGAGCCCTTCTACACTGCATGTATTTTCAGGCATCACATGCCTGCAAATTTCTCCACGCAACAGATAATATCTTTGAAAACACCAAAGATGTGTCAAAGTTTCAGTTACCGCCAGTTAAAAAGGTATTGCAAGCAGAATGTGTGATTAATATCCCTGCCTCACCTCTATTATCACCATTCCACTCAAAAAGGAAAATAAAATGTAAAAAATAATAACACTCTTACTTCCTTACTGATGCTTAAACAACATATTAAGGGTACGTGTGGAACACACTGTAGCAGCCACGCTCTGAACCATAGGGTTCAAAAGCAGAAGAACATGAATCAAAACAATCTGAAGCTGCACTAAATTAGAAGAGAGTACGTTTGTTTGCCATAGCATGAGAATAAAAGACTGGAGGGATGCGGGGGAAGGATGGAGAAGAGGGAATGGGGTGGGAGGGAAGCAAAAACATATCTGGTATCAGCATGACAATTTTTTTGAAATGCATCTTTCCCTTTATATTGTTTGATGCAATTGTCCTTTCCTCTGAAAATTCTCCAGCTCTCTTCTCTCTTGGGGATGTCAATCCCAGCAGAGCAAGGACTGTGGACCTTGTAATGTAAGGCACCTTTTATTTGATGAGCATGGAGAACACAATTAAAGCCAGCTATAAACCTGCCTGGTAACTCTCTTGTTTTAAGTGTTCATTAGATGAAGATAGATCTACCCTTTTAATTCAGAGACGTTGCACACTAAGAACAAGTTAATAACTACTTAGGACTTCAATCCCTGACAGAGTTACATATGGAGGCTACTGTCTCTGAGAAGAGATAAAGACATGGAGAGAAAAAACAGCCATCAAGTTAATCATGACCAAAAATCATTACCATCTAAGACTGAGTGTCTGATGAAGTCTGTTTCAGGATCATTTGGCATGGTTGTTTATAATACCTACAAACATATTAGAGCTAAAGAAAGCTTTGATGTATGGCCACTACATCACCAGATGTGGCACTGCAGCAGTACTTCTTTCCAAGCAAAGGACTTAGTGCCTGCTTCTCTCAATTTTTGCTCTACATTTCAGAGCACCAAATCAAACTTGGCTGAAGACAACCTCAACATTTCACGAGCCACACACATCAACTTCGACAATACACAGTGAGACCAGTCTGTCAGTACCATCATGCAGTGGAGAACGGACACAACTTTCCGCCTCTTGCATACTCTGCTGGGAGCTGCTAGCAGATCTGCAGAGGTTGGCACTGCTGGCAGTAAGACTCGTCAAAGACGCGTCAAATCCCAGCTCAGAAGCATGCAACGGAGACATCCCCACAGCAGATTTTCAAGTACAGATCCTCTGCTCAGCAGAGATTTCTCTGGGGATCCATTACCTGACTCCCTCCCCTTACAATACGTTTCTCTTCCCTCCAAACACAGCCTGGGACTTCAGCTACCTCATGACTCTCAAACTCTCCTGATGTTTAGTTTGTTTGTTTTAATTTGCTGGTGTTTTTTGTTCATTTTAATATTTGCAAAGCCTTTTGTAAAAATTTGATTTTAGAATCACAGAATTATGGAAAGCAGCACACCCTAAAGCCACACATGAAAATGCATTGATCACCACCAGAGCCCCAGTTTTCTAATGTCTCCTCACAACAACTTTAGGTAACAATCACCCACATTTCTTCTGTATATCAGTCTTCTTCATAACAGCATAACATACGTTGAATCACTCTTGGATGCACCTTGCCTTAATTTTGTAATGAACTAGGGTATTTTAGATCAGCTACCCTTGTAGCTGACAGAAGTAAAGCAAAGGTGTAGTTACCTTGCTTGAACTGACCTCTTACCTGCATTCATGGAAAATAAGGCCTTAACGTTGCTCATGCTGCACCAGGCCCTATTCACTTCACTGAGTTCCATAAAAGCACAGAGCCCATCTGTGCTGAGCTCATTGCAGAAACAACGCTGCGTATGTTAAGCTTGATCCTATCATCAAGTTTAATCAGAATCACTGGGACTTAGCATAGGTGTAAAGATCCATCACGATGATCCACTTGTAGGATCATAGCCTTAATGTAAAGGCACATAGCATTTTGTTATTACTTCAAATAATGCAAGTTGATCTCCTTTAAAGAAATATGGTCTGATCTTACAGCTGGTTCCACACAGGTAGGGCACTTCCTCTCCACAGACATTAACCGGTGTAAGTCAGAGTTTCCCTCATAAGCGGAGAAGGGAAAATAACAGGAATGAACCTCCTTCCCCTCCAGCACTCTTTTCTCACTGACTGCTAGTCTTCCCAGGGTCCAGAATTAATAAATGATAGTAAGATAAGGTCTGTTGCACTCCACTCCTCCTGGCATCTGCCTGCTTTGCTGGGTGATAATATGCCTACATGTAGCCCTGGGTAATAGTATGTAAATCCAAAAGACAATTTTTAACTATAAAGTGTGCAGCAACTGGTAGCAGAGCTACAATTACATCAGAGTAATTCACTCAAAAGTTGTAAGATTAGCTACTTAAAGAGTATTAAAGCAACAGTGTAAGAAAACACAAAACTTGCAGGCACCAGAAGAGCTAAATAAACTTAAAGTGATTTTAGTTTTCTGCTTAGGACGTGTTGTCATCTTGTCCTCTTCACTGCCAGAGGTACGTCAGTAACAGCCTCAGAGTTCTCATGCTTTTTAAAAAAAAAATATTGGAATTCCCTTTAAGAAATTACTCACCTTTCATTCAGATTAACTTCTAAGAAATAGTGTGGAAGAAGTGAGTTTTCAATACAGGAAACAACATCTCAAGCTAAACACAATAAAATTACACCTCTGAACCTCCCCCCTCCCCTTCACCATTTGGCATTTTCATTACTAAATGCCAGCCAGCTCTGGTCTAAAAAAGATTATGATATTAAATTAATTTTTATCACAAATTTTAATCTAACCTAGACACATTTCACTCTAAATTTAATGCAGGGATTATTACTGGAAGCTCTTTGAAGCAAAGCATTCTCCTATCCCCACGGTGATCTGAGAAACAAGACAGGAAGGTGAGAAGTGCTATTCCTCATTGATATACTATTCTTTAAACATCTCCTGGCTGAGATTATTAAAAAAATAAAGAAAAATAAAGAAAAAGACAAAGTTGTATACATTCTCCCATCTAATTTTTCCTGTGCCTGACAGCTCCAGAACTTCACAGGATCCAATCTAGAAGGCCAACTATGGGAATACAAGAGTAATGCTACCATGTCTACAAGTCAGGGAGAACCATGCTAACACTATTGAAAAGCTTTTTTTGAAAAAAAAAAAACCTAACATCAGGATCACATTTTACACATGACTCTATTTGTAAGCAAAAGAACTCAAGAGAAAATGTTATCCTACAGTAGACTTGTACTGTGAATTTTAGCATTCCCACTTTACCAGTGAACAGAGGGAAGAGGGAGGGAAGGAAAATGATTTTCTTTAACAGGTATCAATATTACTTACAAAATTAACTAATCTTCCCCCCAGCCCTTCCCCCATCAAAAAGTTCATTGATTTCTAGATCTTATTCTGTGCCTAAAAATTAGTGGGCTGGGCTACAAGTGCTGTGCCCTCACTCACCTACTAATACAGTGCAGGTGGAATGCTATGTAATTTCTTCCTTCCCCAGAGTTTCATCTAATGCAGACCCAAACACATCTATACGTGGATGTCCCTCTAGAATACAACACTAATTTAAACAAGACGGTTTAAAGGAAAACCTACTTCTTTCCTGGTAGAGTCTTGATGGCAGTAACCATAACATCATTATTACGCCTGTTAGCTGTTCTTCACAAACCTTCCATCCTAATTTCTGTATGCATCGCTCAGTGAAGTCATGCTCTCCCTTAGATAATGTATAGGACTAGCTAGACCTAACCTAAAAAATACCCTCGATTTTGCTTACAGTATCTTTGACATGTTTCTAATTAGTTCTGTAATACGTGCAAGGATTCTAAGGCATGCTTTGTCAAACTAGAACACCAGAAGTCACAGTACTTTTCCATCTCTTTGGGACAAAGGCCTTAATAATACAACCTCAAGAAAATAAATAATTAAAGGCAACTTAGCTAATGGTACTGACATCCCTCTTATTTATTTTGCTTTTTTAGCATGTTAACTGAGTACAGGGGATGAACTAACAGAATAGAGGCTGAAGAAAAAGCATTCAGATATTTTAAGGCAAGGGCTGAACTCAGGATTCCATATAATGCTAAATTCATGGACTTACATACTTAACTACCTTCTATTTTGGGACTCACTTGGAATGTTCTCTCTTGCTCAGTATTTCACTGTCATAGTACTTAAACGTAGAGCTACAGTTGTTCAGCACTGCCTTGTATTTTCCAAAATCTGTAAGAAGAATGATTTAATTATCAGATATTTAGAAAGGATAATGTTGCTTTTTCAAACCAGTTCTTCTTTTGATTCCTGCACCAACAGACTTCTAACAAAGAATCTAGCACTTTGGGAAAACGAGAAAGCTTATAGGCCCTGTCTTGGCAGGGATCACAGTATGTCTAGTCTACACCCAATTGGCAGACTAAGCCAAGCATGAACTAAATCAGCTGCCTGTTTTAGACAGAATCTCGGAGCTTTGCTAACTCTGTTGACACCTGCTTATACAGCTACAAGTTTTCTTTGGGGCACTACCTGTGTTTGCCTCTGACCACAACTTGTCAATCATACACACCAGCACATCGACTCCTCCTCTGTAATAGGAGCATTCTAGTAGATGAGCTGCAGCAATGGAACATGTACATGCTGACAAGTGTATGAAGTCATTAAATCACAGTATTTCGGTCATTTCTGATTACTTCTATATACCCTTAAACATCTGTTCTCAAAATGGTTCGAGTTAACTTAAATACAAATTAGCATCACTCCAGCATGTTCAAAATGATAAATTCTTGTATAAATATCTTGTCTTGCCTCCCACCTTGTCCAACAATGTGCCCCAATCTGCACCATGCTCCCCAAGTAAAGCCAATTCACGCCTCTTGACTTCTGTCTGCCAAACTAAGACCACTTCATATAAATTACAGCAAAACTGTGCTAGCATAGATTTTACTGGATAATCTGAAACTCTGTCCACAGTAAAAATTGAGCCAGAATGTCTGGTGAAGGCAGTATAAGTAGGACTCCCCCACACAGAAGGACTCCCCCACTTTTTCACAATTGAGTCATGTGAACAATCTCTGAAACTCTTCTTTATACCCAAGAAATGAGTTATGTACCTTGGGGCTCTTGATTACATAAAGATGTTTACATGATGCCCACAGACTCAGAAAAGAGACCCCCCATGACCTTCCAAGTTAGAATTCTTTCAGTACTTTAAAATAGCACATTAGGTAAAAATCACTGAAGAGCCCAAAGGGCACTTGAAGCACTTTTATTCACCACAGAAGGCGTACACCTCAACAATTTTATCCAACTCATAAGACAGTTCCGGATATCATCTACAATTTAGCCTGGGATGGTGCATCTTCATCCATGATATCTAGTGTGCTTTCCTCACTGGTTGCTGTCACGTACCAGTGTGACAGCAAACAATAATTAAAACCTTGCCTTAAAACTGTTAACCGTGATTTATGAACTTTCAATATTCTTTGTAAAACAGTGACTGTTAGACAACTCGCAGGTAAAGTTTTCCTCTTTCCTTCCCCTTTTCTTCTTAGCCTATAATTGTCTGGCCACTCAAAACGGAAATTAAAGCCGCTGGCTTCAAGCGAACTAAGCCTATATGCAAATTTGCATATGTGCAAGCTTATGAACTATATCAACATAGTTTCGTATGCATAAGTCAGGGGAAAAAATCTCATTTGTGTAAAGATGTGCATTGTCATTGTACAGCTATCTTAACATCTCTTTTATGTGAAATTAACTCCGTGAATATGTCCATAAGCTTCTTTTGTAACGCACAATAGACAGTACTTCAGATTGTTGGGTTTGTTTGGTGCTCAACAAGGGAAGTCTAAGAACATGTAAAATGTTTATTTCTTTGCTTTTTTCAAAAACAGAAAAAAGAAACTCCAAAATTTAACCTGCAGTTCTAGATCACAGAGGCTATGATTAGGCCATAGCAATGCAGAGATGCACTAAGACAAATGGAGCAAATATCAATGCTTGCATGAAGATGTATCCATCAAAAATGTCTCAGCTTGCGTGAGCCTGGCAGGATCTGCACAGGCAAAAACAGTTTTAATTGCTTCTACGTAGCCTCCTGGATGAGCTCAATTAGCCAAATGTGACATCGGAAATTACGGTGGAATGGGAACGTGCGGGTGTGTATGGACAGGCAGCAGAAAGCATGTGCTTATGGGCAGGTGAAAAAACACAGAGGCACGAAACTGCGAGTAAATGCTGGTGCCACATGCCGCCGGGGGGGGGGGGGGGGGGGGGGGGGGAAGAGACACCATTTCCTCGCAGGCGCTCACTTTGAAGCTATGAGTCTCCCCGGCCCCCCAAGCCCCCCAGGCACCCCCCAGCGCCACTCAGCCCTTTCAGCTACCGAGCACCGCCCTGCCAGCCCCTCACTCACCACGACCTCCTGGGCCACCGCTGCAGCTCCCGGGGGCGGCAGGGGGCTGCCCTCACTCGGGGCGTTTGAGGCGAGCGAGCCCCGTCCTTCCCGAGCTACCTGCCTGGGCTAAAAGCGGCCGGGGGGGAGGGGGGGGGGCTTCCCCTGACCCCCAAGGATCTGCCACACGCACACCCCAACACGAATCCCCACAGAATGGGGGGGGAACGGCGGGACACGGAGCTTCGCGAGCGGGGCGGGCGCTGAGGGGGCTGAGGGCACGGCGCTGAAGGGACTGAGGGCAGGGCGCTGAGGGGACGGAGGGGCTGAGAGCAGGGCACGGAGGGGCTGAGGCGCGCCCCCCCCCCCCCCTCAGCGGCCACCGCCCGCTCGCGCCGCTCATCCTGCGGGGAGGGGGGGGGAGGGGGGGGCGGTACGCGCTTCCAGCCGCCTCCAGGGAGCCCTTTCCCCCCCCGTCCTCCTCCCCTCCCCGCCATCACGTGCTCCGGGAGCCGCAAAGCAGCGGCGCTTTTGCGACAGGGTGACAGCCAAATGGTGCGACATCGGCGGCGGCCGCAGGAGCAGCAGCAGCAGCAGCCGCAGCAGTCCCGGCCCCGGCCCCGGCCCCGGCCCCAGCCCCAGCAGCAGCCGCCGCCGCGGCCGAGCGCCGCCAGGGCCGAGCGCCGCGGCAGGGCGGGGGAGCGCAGGGCGGCCCGGCGGGCAGCGCAGCGCCTCGGCGCGCCCCCCATGAGCGCTGAGGGGGCGGCGGCGGCCCCTCCCGCGCCCCCCCGCCTGGCTGCCTGAGCGCGGGGCGCTCCCCCCGCCCCCGATGCGCCCTTAGCGCCGGCCCCGGGCCCGCCTCCCTCGCTCCCCTCCCCGCCGGCGGCGGCAGCGGCCAGGTGCGGACTTCAAACCCCAGCGCGATGGCGTCCAACGCGGCCGAGAGGGAGATCCTCTTCACCGAGCTCCAGGTAAAGCCGCCGGGGTTGGGGGGGGCCGGAGCCGGCCGGGGGGAAGGAGGGGAAGGGAAGGAGGCGGGGGCAGCTCGCGCCCACCCCGGGCCTCTTCCCGCCGCTCTCCCCCGGGAACGGAGGCGCCGCCGCCCGGTCACGGCCCCACCCCGCTGCCGGCCGCGACCCGCTTTTGTCTGCCCGCCGCTGCTCCGGCCCTCCGGCACGGCTCGGCTCGGCTCGGCTCGGCACGGCCCGGCACGGCCCGGCCCGCAGCGCCCCCCGGCCGTAGGGGGCCGCCTCCCGCCGGGCAGCTCCGAGCCCGGGGCCCCGCCGCCGCCGTGCAGGCCTCGAGCTCGGAGCCCGGCAGGAGGAGAAAACGGGCCCGCCGTCCGACACGCCGCGAGGGGTTTGTCACTGCCGGGGGGAATAAGTCAATAAAGTCCTGGGGACTCGGGGGCTGCGTGGTCACACTGCCCTGCCTGTCAGCTGCGGGCTCGGGTACCGCCCGGGAGCTTCGCTGCTGTGCCCTTATCTGTAAATGTCAGCGCAACCTGCCAGCTCTTCCGCTTCCTCGTCTGAAAGAAAGCTCCTTTTCCGTTTTTTTGTTTGTTTTGTTCTTTTTTTTTTTTTTTTTCATCTGTGCGAGTTTATGGTTAATCGGGCAAAGAATGCCTCTTTGAATTTATTCCTTGGACAATTAGCCAAACTAACAAGTCCATAAATGGAAAGCATTGAATTTAGTGTTCAGATGGAAATTAGAACGACGTGCTTAAAAAAGGAGGAATTTATTTCATAAACGCCGTGAAATTTTCCTGTAGTTTTAAATGTCAGTGCTCGAGTAACAAAGGAAGAGAAGGCACAATAGAGGTGTAGCACTTCACTTAAGATTGGAGCACATGAGATGGCTGAAGGCTAAGAATCCATCTAAAACGCTAAACTTTAATCAGTGGCTCGTAAGTGTCTAGGAAGAATCAGTATGTTAATACAAACTTGATACGATGATATAAAAGCTGGTAAACCTGTTTGAAGTGGTAAGCTGCGTGAATAAGTAACTATGGTAGCGTTACAGGTAAGCTAAGTGGAAGCAGAAGTTCTGTAAGTAGTACTGAAGAGGGGTAGGATTATCTAAACAGAAATTAGCTGTGTCTTTTTGTTTAGGGGGTTTGGGGGTGGTTTTTTTTTTATCTTTTTTGGAAGATTGACTGATGATGCATATTTAAAAAATAAAAAAGAGGGTAGATTAGATTAGAGGGTTACACTCTCTCTTGCCTTACATGTGGTAACTTTTGTATCAGTAAGTGTAGTCTTTGAGCAAAACAGAAAGGTTATGAAACTAACATGGAAACACCAGCAGGGCTTAAGTTTGTAAACTGTTACATTCCGGTATTTTTTTAGAGGAATTTCCATATCAGGAAGAACCACTTTAAAGGTATTGTTTTGATTTCAGTGGCATATACTAACAAAAATTGTGATATCATTTTCCTTGTTAATTCTTCAAAACAAGTTGCTCTTCATATATCTGTGTATAAAAGTTACTTCAGTGGCATGTTCCCAAAGTAAGGAGAACCATAGTGCAGCATGAAATAAGCCGTTTTACTCATGTTTTTTCAGGAGGAAACTTCCTCAAACTAAAGGATGCTAACTTAAATAGTGTTCATACTTAAAATGGGCTTTTAGTTGCATATCGTCCGCAATCTTATGTGGAAAGGGAAGGAAGTTGTAAAATGCATAGCTGCAGTACAAGTTGAAAGCCTCGCGTAAGTGGGTTGATCTAGATCACGAACCATGTGTGGTTTAGATGTTTCGATAATACTCTGAAGACCTACTGAGAACGAGCTAAAAACAGTGTTAATCCTGGGCTTGATCCCAACTTTGAATCAAAAGTGAGCATCAGTCAGTGATAAATGTGGCATGTTGCTTATTGACACCGCGTATTGCATGTGTATTTGGTTATGATAGCCCTGAAAGCTCCAGTGTGCTGCAAGTAATTACTGTTAGGTTTGGATGAAGTTAATGGAAGTGTTTTGGTTCTTGTGAATCAGTTGGACTCCCTGATATAAAGACTCGTGAACTTCCACAACTACTGACAGGATGAGAAGTGGGTTTTGGGGAAATACGAAAAACAAAAGGGCAAAATAGCTACCCGCTGAGAAGAAAAAACGTGGTATATGCACTTGTTTCAATGCAAACCCCATTTAATTAAATGGGCCTTAAATAGATAGATTGCACTTCTCACAATGACAGGTTTATATATATACATATAAATATGTATAAATACTCCATATCTGATGGAACAGTTTCTTAAAAACCTCTGCTGGCAAACGTCCACAAAGCATTTCTGTCCTGCTATTTCTGCAAGGCATTTTTTCCATTCTTCTATATCTCACTTAAACATTTCACAGACAGTAGGAAGTATCTCCTGTTTCTAAGCAAGTTTTGACATAAGTTTGTTCAAGGCACAAAATGTAACACTTTTTCCTCAGTAATTACCAAACACGTAGTGCAAAATAAACTTGGCAGTAACCAAACACCCCTTTAGATGGTTTTGTTTAGTAGCTTCATCAGCAAAATTACCTGATTACCAAAGACTGAGAGCTTACATAAAGGCAGCTTACCTTTTTACTTCCTTTTTATCTCCAGTACAGGTTCTTTTCTAGGAGGGGGAAGGAGCTAGGGTAAGAACTTGTATTGATGATGTTGTCTTCCCTTCCAAAACTCTGCTGTCCTTCTCTGAGCTTGCATCCTTTTAGAACTTTGTCCAGCAGGTAAACTGGCCTCTCAGATGCTTGCTTGCAGGTTAATTGCGTAGCCTTTAACTCTTTGCTTTCTAGCAGAAGTGGCAATTCTGTTTCCTCATAAAATAAAATTTCAACTAACAATGCTGTAGATCCTTAAAATAAGGCATCTATGAAATATAACTTTTACAGTTTTGAGTGAAAAATGCGGTCTTTTAAAAAAAAAAAAAAAAAATCACCATTTTCCATTTCCAAAGATTTGTGCTTTTTGTTAAGTGATGATAGCTGTCAGCATTCTAAGTTGATATGGCCTGGGTAACAGAAGTTATTGCTTAAGCTATTCAAATGAATCTATTGTACAAGTAAAGTGACTGTGCTCCTAGGTGTTCTGTAATGCTACTTTTCAAGACAGAAATGTAAAGGTGTTCATTTTCAGACCTTTATTGTTGATGTTACAGAATATAAGAGTTTTTTCATTAATTCAAAATTACGTTTCCAAAACAATTCCTGTGTCTTTTAAGTATGTGATTTTGTAGCTAAAATGAAATAGTTGATTAAAATAGAGAACTTGGGCTACACCATATAACAAATATGAATGTAACAGCCTCACTTGCTTCAAATTGAAGTGTAAAGTTCGAAAGATGATGTTGTCATGTTGTGATGAGTTTGAAAGAGTGTTTAAAACTCAGTCAAAATTAGGTATTTCTAAAGTTACAAAACATTTGCAAAAATGTCTTTATTTCTGGACTGGTCAGAATAAAGGGATTTTATTTTTTCCTCGTTGATATTTTGTTTTAATGGAAGCCGTAGTCATTTAATCCACTATGATGCCGTAGCCAGGGCTCTTTGAACTATAAATGTCACAACAGTCGTGTTTAAAGGCCATTGCTAACTTATTTTATGTCTAAAGGAGTGATGAACAATACCGTGTCTGAAATAAAGGTAAAGTGAAATTTACACTTAGTTGGATGGCACATCCTGTATAGTTTTTACTATTTGCTTTTATTTTTCCATTTCATAACCGTGACACAAATATCCATAAAATGAACGTGTTTGAAAAATACTTGATATTTTGTTAGCCTATTTGAAATAAATTGGACAGTTGAGCTTCAGAGTACACAGCTATGTTTTGCGTATAAATGTGCACAAAATGAGGCACTTGTACCTTTCCATGTAGGACTAAACTACGAGATGTAACTCTGAAGACCTGCATTTCCTTCCTGGCTGCTCTACTCTCTGCTAGGTGACATTAGGCAGATGACTGTGCCTGCTCATGTCTGAATTTCACCATCTTTCGAATAGAGATAATGATGCTTGCTTTTTTAGAGATAAAAATGTACTGGGTATTTATTATTAGCTGTGGTCAAGTGCCTAAGGACACTTTAAAAAGGTACAAGTAACCTAATTAATTTGTTTTGAACAGACATTATAATTAGGCTGGATATTCAGCAGTAAGACTACCTTCAAATACTGTTCAGCTAGGACAGATTAGCCTCAGATAATTTTGAATTACTCTTGTTTCTTCAGAACAAGGAAGTGTCACATTCAGGTGAAATTACCCTAAACCATTCTATTGCAGTTTAGACATGAAAATGTGTGTACAGCTGCTTGGACTTCTCAGCTCCCTACAAATGCTTCCAGAACTGGTGGATTTAGGGAAGCACTTCAGTTTTTTTCCATTTGTGGATATATATTACTCTTTAAACAGTGCTCTGTTCAGAATTTGTATTAGTAAAATATACATCCTGTCCTCAGTGAAACATAAACAGTCCTTAAAATACCTTTAGGTAGGTGCATGGGTAGGGCTTTTGGTTTGGTTTTTGTTTTGCGTTGTCTTTTTTTTATTCTTCCACATCTGAATCCTGACAGTCTGCCTGTTAACGTTACAGGTTTATGGATGATGTGGACTTGTATACGTTTGACTTAATTTTCTTTGTCAGAGCAGATGTCTTTCTAGGACCCTGATCTGTTATTTTAACTGAAAATAAATCATTAGTGACGGGTAGTAGAAAAGTAGATTTAGTTACAGTATGCTTAATAGCTCTGCTGGAAAAGTTTTACACACTGAATGGTCATTCATTATAACGTAACCTAAAATCTCTAGCAGAATAACTAGATAAACATGTCCTTTACATTGGGGAACGGTGGTTTAAGGGCTTAATAATGGGATTAGGAATCTCTTCCTTCAGTGTCTCAGTGCTTTGCTGAATTAGAGGCTCAGACATTACATGGCCTCTGCTTAGATTCAGAGGAATAAAGCCTTATGGTGGGTTATATGCAGCACAAGAGGGCTCTGCCTGCTTTTTCTTTTTTGCTTTTTCCAGGATCGCTTGTACAACCAGTACAAATTGGTTGGTGGTAGGTTTTTTATTTTAAATATGTATGTATAATATTTTCCCTTCGTGGATCTAGTAAGTAAATGAGTTCAGGAACAGACTGAGCTGAAGTTTCTCTCGTGAAATAGTTTCTGTGTAGCACAAGCAAGGCATTTATATGGCATTTTGAAGCAAGCTTTAATTATTGGTGTGTTGGTTTGTATTTTTGTATTATGGTTTTTTGTTGTTTTTTTTTGAAAACTAAGTCTGCAGTTCCTACCATAAGGAAAATAACTTTTTTGCTAGTAATGTGGGTTTTTTTGTTTGTTTCCTTTCCCCCCACCACAGAAATGAGATTTATGTTGTAGGGTCCAAAATTTCTGCTACCTTGAGATACAATTCAGAAGTACTACATGGAAACAGGAACTAATAGCACCATTAGTCAAAATGCATTGGGCATGTCCTTATGGTAATGTTATATCTGATTAGTTTGTTTATTTGGAGTGCAGCAATGTAATTATGTCACACTGACACAAGTCTCTGCCATTTTTTTTACTGCCATTTTGCAGTTCCTTGTTGCTTACTGCGTTTGACAGCTCACCAGTGATTTGAATTATTTGCATGGCAGTCTCGGCATGCATCCTATGAAGCGATGTTCTTCTCTGTGGGTTTTCTCGTGGTGCTGCTTTTTGGGATGCTTTCCAGAACCTTCAGGAATCCCGTGACTGTATCAGACCAATGCAGTTTTGTGGCATCCCTTGACTTTGCCAGCCCAACTTCTGGCAGCTGGCATGGGGGATATGGCTGAGCTCTGTGGTGAGCAGACACTAATCTGAACAGGACAGCGTGCAGCTGCAAAGTTCCGTTCCCCTACATGGATCGGCTCTGCTGGGAGTGGTAACAGAAGAGGCGGTAAGCGAGCTGTTCCAGCGAGGCGCTTACCTTCACGGAGAGGGCGGGTGATCGCTTGCTGTGGCTCACTTGTTGGACCCTGAAGTAGTGGTAGTTTGATTGCGTTTAAGAATGTAGCCACAACTTCTATTTTTGTTGGCGCTAGATACAGATGCGGGTTCCTGTGCTGGGTGTGAAAGTCATGGCTGCCTCGGTCGTGGTTCCTGAGTGCTGCTGCAGCGGTGCACAGAGCGCTTCTGGCGTGGGTGCACCGTGATGGCAAACTGTGCTCTTCTTGTCAGCGTACTTTTTACTTCTGCTGGGCAGCCAGGGAGAAAACAGGAACATTAGCATAAGTGTAGTTCTGCTAGGACAACTGCGTCTATACTAAAGGCCTTTGTTACCATTATAGACAGTTATTTGTGTTACTGTGGTGTCTGGGAGCTCTCGTTCTGGGTCGGGATGTAGGCTTTGCTTAACAAAAAGTGAGTAAGAGTCTGTCCTCAAAGAGCTTACACAAGAAAGCATGCAAAAAATGATGTAAATTCAGAGAGGAAGAGAAAGCACTGATATAGGTAGTAGTGCCTGAGCGTCAGCATCTCAGCCATTCATTTGGGGACATGTTGTAGCAAAGGATTGCTTGAAGGAGTGTTGGAGGGAAGTGGCTTCACAGGTGTTGGACTGGAAATCTCTTCCAAGGACTGAGGGATGTGTGTGTGTGTTGTGGGTGGTGGAGAATGGCAGTGCAGCCTGATCGGGAGGAGAAATAACCCGAAGGTACCAAATCAGAAATGATTGGGGAAGGGCTGGGCTATGGAAGATGAATACATGCAAATCTTTCCCTGTTCGGGGTGTTTTTGTTATTGTTGTGGAGGGGGTGTTGTTTGTTTGGGTTTTGCTATAAAGAAGGGCCGATGTGTGGCAGGACCCAGTGTGCTCTGGCCTGTTAAGTAAATCCAGAAAACTGGGCTATGTTGTTGTTCTTCTTTAAAAGAAAAGAAACACAGATGGGTAAATTAGCTAGATTTTTCTGCCTCCAATTCTTGTGGGTTTCTGTAAGCCTTCCTACATCATTGGAGACGTGTCGGTTTTTAAATGACGGAGAATTCCTCATTCGTTCTCTACATAAATACAGATCAGAGAGCTTGAATTGAAGACCTGTCTGTTTCACGTCTGCAGTGTCATGCATGGTATTGAGTGCTGAAGCAAACTGGGTTTCTGCTGAGGGTTTTCAAATGCAGTCCCACAACATGGCACAAGGACTCAGATATTTAAATTGTGTTAAACAGAAGAACCCGATAATGAAATTAGCAGAACCAATGGCTGTTTTTTTTATTTATGTTGAGAGGAACCAGGGAACAGCTTTCCCCTAAGTTCCAGGATAAATCTAGAGGATGATGTGGGGCTGTTAACATGACAGGAGTACTTAAAAGCAGATCAGGTCAGAAAGGAGAACTTCTTATGTGGATTATAAGTCCACTAGACAGCAGGAGTAGTTTTCTGAATTAGTGCTGGGTGTTAAACATGGAAAATGTTGTTCAGGTCTCAGAATGTAAGAGCTTTATTTATGTCTTTTAAAAATTAATACTCGGAGCATGTAAAGATCCCCATAGCGTACAATATACTTAAGTATGTATATCTTTAAAAAATGTGAACTTCTAGTAATTTGAGGAGAAATTGTGAGTTGGTGGCTGAAAGAAGCAGAAAAAAGGTTTTTGTCTTTGTTTCTGTTTTGAGGTCCTAATCACAAACAGCTTTATTAAGCAAGAAATAATATTAATGATATGGTTTAGTGTGTCACTGGCACCGTAGTTTGCTTTTGAACTTAGGAACTGAATGATATGTATATTTGAAAACTGTAAAAAGGTCAATTCAGTTTGTTTTATTGTTGTAGATTGCTAAGACACAAGGCAAATCTGTGATAAATTTAGGATGGAAAAGTTCTAGTTGGTTCATTGTCCTCACTGTCTGCTATAACTGGAAGTTTTGCCCATACAGACTTGAGGCTGTTCAAAGAACGTGTCAGACTTTGTCAGCTGGTGCTGCTGCTAAAAGCGGTTCTGTGCCATGCTGTGTTGCTTTGCATTTGCACAAACAGCTATACAGCGAACAGATTTTGTTGCTAGTTTTGATTTGGTGTTCATTTGGTGGTTTGGTTTTGTTTTTCCTAAATCAGTTTTCAGCCAGATCAGTTTCACAGTCCAATTCACGATGTGGCCCTATAAAGGTTTGCACTGGCATGTGTCTGGGAATAGTCTGGGGCAGGAACAAGCCTCTAGGAGAGGTTAGGACTGCTGGTTCTTCAGGGTTGGGTTTCTGCTGTGTGGTTTTTTTGGTGTGTTTTTCTTTTTCTTTTTTTTTTTTCCCAGCAATGCTGGCTTATGCAGTAAAATGTTTATCAGGTTACAGGCCTGATGCAGACAGATTTACTCTGTGTATGTGGCTTTTGCTAGGCACTATGAAGACAGTCCAATTCTGCTGCAGATGGATAGACAGATAATGAACATCCGTGCCCTGTCAGTGGCAATTCTTTTTCTATCTTTGCATTCTTCAAGCAGAAGGTCTCATGGTATGCTGCATGGGAGCGTAAGAACCTCTTCGTCTGAGAGAGCCTTGAAAATAGGATTGATTTGTGCATCATGCATGGATGGAAGGTGTAGTTTCATCTAGCTTGATGTCAAAGGTTGAGAACAGTGTTAAGGTTTCGTAGCAGTACGCTTAGGTGTATGTGGGGATATTACCACGACTTTATTTACTGGCCTTCAGCAGTTCATGTTAAAGCTTTTACATGCCCAGGGCAAAGAGTACTTTTGAAAAATCACGAGTATTTTTGTTATTTCTGTAACTAAGTGAAACAAAAAGCAAGTATACGATTAAAACAGTTGGGATCAAATTTTGGAGTGAAGAAAAGTTACTGTGCAAATAAATAACATTACTTATCCATAAAGAAAGTGAAGCGTGTTACAGTTAGGTGTGGATACATTTGTTATTAAATAGGTCAATAGCTGTGAGGCATTTGAATATTTAGTAGGAGAAAAAAATGATTGCAATAACAATACCTCTGAATGGTCATGAGCATCAATTAAATAAGCACTTAGAGGACTTTGAAATCCTGCATATAAGTTTGATGCTGTTCATCAAAGGTGTAGCCAAACTGGGGGCAGGGGAAGACCTAAATATATAGTACAGAAATAACAAATTTGAGGTAGCAAAACAAATGTTTTCCAAGTTCTGATGGTGTCGAATTCATTTGTGAAATTATCGGTTCTTTCTCCTCTTCCTTGTACACATTGGCAAACTGTTTGCTTTTTTTTGTCATAACTCAGCAGTGCCATTAGAATTTAGGACATGATTTTTTTGAATTGTGATGTTGGGGTGAGCATTATCTTCTGAATAAACAAGGAGAAATTTTGGTTTTTCAAAATCTTCCAAAGTGCTCTACTAGCAACTGGCTTATTTGGCAAGAAACTTTCTGCCAGTCCAAAAATAAAACAGAAGAAAAAGTGCTTAGTTCTGTTCTCCTGCCCACCTTTCTTATTTCTCTTTCCCAGTAAGAAAAGTATAGCCCCTGTTATGGTAGATTTATGACTCATTGTTCACATCAGATTATTAGATGTGTGATTTGAAATTGCTCTTTCATCATTGTGCTGCATATTATCACTTGAATTCTTAAGTAACACAAATCCAGAAGCCTCCCAAACTTGTCCTGAGAACTTCAAAGACATGCAGGATGACTGTGTGGCCTGGCTTTTTTTTTTTTTTTTTTTTTTTTACAAGCACGGTGTGTAAAGCCATCCATTGCTTTTCAACTTCATGTGTTTATTTTTGTGGTAAAATTTTGCAAAACAGTGAAGTAGAATGCATTGTAGGAGAATGTTCCCTGCATAGATAAGCCTGCACGTGACATGACAGGATTATTTCTTCCCTAATTCTTGCATTGCGTAGGCTACACTTATAAGAGAAATGATGACAAGAAGTGTCAGCTTCTTTTAAATACAAAAGACAGAAGTACATCATCGCTCTCTGCATTAGTGACGAGGTATCCTACTGACAGCCCGTTTGGAGCACATGAGTTAACTGCCTGGGCGTGATGGCGTGGGGGGAGAACACGGTAAGCTAGCTCCTAGCAAAAGACTATGGAAGACGGTCAGGCTGAAAGCAAGGTCTCAAAGGCCTGTATTGAAAGTACCAAAATAAGCATACTACAGATCTGCAGAGCACTTTAAAATCAGCAAGGCCTTTTTGTAGGGCATGTTCTAAACTTAGTGGCAGCAGTAGAAAAGTAAAAGTACTGTAAATCGTACATGCCTGACTACTAGTGTAGCATTCTTGAACTGCTGCCCATTTTGGACTCGGCAATCTCCTTTAATGGAAGCATGTTTTCTTCAATATTTGACTTTGTTTATTGCTTATAAATAAGCTCATATGAAGCTGGTGTTTTAGGCTGAGAATGACTGGATGTTGAAAGTTACCATTTGCAAATTCAAATATCTGTATAATTGGAGAACCTCAGGAAGATGATTTAAATTCTGTTCTTGAAACTTAACCCATTATTTAATGATTTTCTTTAAGTTGCTAGTATTTGTATCTTAAATCTTTCTTCTCTTGAAGAGATGGAAACATGAAACTTTGTTAAAGGACCATTTTAAATTTCAAAATAATGTAATGTTAGTATAGTTGTGGGTTTTTTTTTGTTCTGTACTTCCTGACTTGTACCAGTTAGCCAGAGTCAAACTATGTATTTATCAGCTGGGAGAAAAACTTAATCAGTTTTAATTCTTTGTCTTTATCAAGTTAGTTCAAATATGATCCCACAATACATAAACCACTTCACAAACTAATATCTAAATCTGACCTTTTTCCTTTTCATTTTGTATGTGTGCATTTCATATAAAATGAGTATCTGTGACAAAGTGCGTGCCATTCAACAAAAGCTAATTTTTGTTTTGGCGGGCAAACTCCTTTCCTGAATTCTGTTTTTGTTTCTGCATTTTACAGTATGTTACAACAAATTGTTGTTAATTATGATAGTTAACCTAGATTCCTTCAAAACTGATGTTCACCAATACTGGAATCCTGTACAGAAGAGGGAATGTATTCTCAAGCTGTAATTAAACTACTTTAACAAAGATTTTTTAAAAATCCTTAGAAGTTTAAGGGCAGAAGGAAAAAGAATGTGGGTCTGCTGTAAAGTAGCGTTAAGTATCGTCTTCTATTTTGCAGGCTAGCAGCCAGCACTAATATTAAAGTGTTCTTTCTGAAGTGTTTCTTCTTGATGGGAGTAACTCGGTGACATAGGCAGGGCAGCAGCTGCCACACACATGAGAATTGGTTTCTTTAGCTCCAATTTGAGTCTTGAACCAGATGACCTTGGGTATGAAAGAAAGACAAGGGAGATGCAAGTGCTGTAAGTGGCCTCCCATTTTTGTAACTCTTTCCTTTCTATAGTAGATAATACTGCTTATGGACTTGAAAGTAAGATTTTCATTTCTTCAGCCTTTTCATTTCTGCCTTCCTGTCTTTTGCATTTACTTGAATTAATTCACTGTCAGTTTAAAGTTTATGCAGTTGTTCAAATAAGCACACTTTGAACTACTGGCATCTAGCACATAGTATTATCTGCAGATTTCCATCTCTAATTTCTGTCTTGCGCTTTGCTAACCATATATGTTGAAAACGTCAGATGTTCTAATTACTTTTATGAGTTTTTCCATTGTTATAAATTAAGCTGTCTACTGTCCCAAAGTATTTAAGTGTTTCTTTACTGCAATGAATATACTTGAAGCTTAGTTCATAGTCAAGTATGTGTACTGGAGATTCCAGCAAATCTGAGTTAGAGTAGCAAGAAGCCTATCAGTGGCATGTACTGATACACTGGGGACGATTACCCTTCCTCCCTTATGGCTGGCAGAAGAAAGAGTGGGCTGGTGTGGTTCTGGCACATTCGGGAAATGGGGAGAACCTGTGCACTCAAGCACTGGCTGTACCCCAGAATATTTATTTAACATCTGTTTATTGCATCCTGTCTAGGTAAAGCAGTGGGAAGGGTGTGAAAAAGAAACCAGTAATGTTCAGAGAGGTCAGAAAAATGTACAGTTGAGAGGGTGACAGCGTGAGCTAAACAGCATGTGTTATTTTAGATGATGCTATAGACAGATTGAGACCAACATTTATTTTTGTCATTTTATTTTTTATTATTATTGGGACTGACCTTTATTTTTGTCTTGTGTCTTAGCATCTTGACATCTTTATTAGAATGCTTGAGAGAGCCTCGGTGCACGCCCATGCTCCCACTTCTTTCAAATACAGCTGGGAGATGCAGCCTCCTGAAACCATGTGTTGAGTCAGAATATGCTGCTCTGATTGATCGAGTAGAAGTCATCTTCCTGATGGTATTTCAGTAAAAAGTTAGTTTGTATTTCCATCTGCTAACGAAGGCATGCTTCAAATTAGATAGCTCATTATAGGGAAATACACAGTAGATACTCAGGGGAACGCAGCAGGTTAAACTTCAACCATAAATAGATTTCTTTCTTTAGCTTGAAGGACTTCTCCTTGAAGGTTTTGCTGAATGTCATATCTAGAGTAGTCTTCGTAGCTCCTGGTTGTTAATAAGCATAATATTCCCCTACTGTTAAACAAAATTTACATGCTACAGTTTGGATTTTTAACTGAAGGTTTTCTCAGAATGCTAACTAAAATGCTTCTGAACTGGAATGATATGGAAATTCTTAAAAAGTTATGAGCATGTCAAAATCTGTTAGACCGAAATATTGGCAAGAAATACGCCTAGAACATTTAAAAAAAAAAAAAAAGTGTGAAAACTACTGTGTAGATATGCCCTGGGGAAAAAAAAAAAAAGGATGAGTCTTTAATATTTAAAAAGAGGTGAATTTAGGGTGAAAAGAGGTTAAATATCATATGAATGGAGTCTTGAACATGATTGATGCTGGAAAGCACACAAAAATGTATGTATATTAGCATCCAGTCTGAAAAAGGAAGTACATTGAAGTCACTAGCAAGTATACCTCATTGTGGGTTTTTTGAATACTAAACGATGTAAAAACAATATATAATTCCCCAAGTTTAATGCAGTTGTAAGGTGATTTTTTTGGGGGGGCCACCATTACTCAAGCTCAGTTTTATAGCATACCCAGGAAGATCTACTTTTATGGGCACACGTATACATGATGCATGTAAAAGCTGTTGTTCTATGCTGTTTTATAATTGTTAGAGGTCTCATTGGTGCATTGGTTATTTGGAAACTGATACTTCCCATTTTCATTTTAGCTGATATTGAGACTTGGTAACAAGAGCTGATGGAAGATTCCTATACAAGTGTATATGCGATGTGGAGAACAGCTTGTTTGAGAGACGATTTGGATTACTGTGCTGTAGGTCAGTAGGGGATCAGGGCTCCTAAAAACTACAGAAAATGTAGAAAGCTTTAAAAACAAAACCCGTAAGCAGATTTGTATTTTGAAATGTAAATGTATTAAGACTTTGTGTAGTCCACGTAATCAGTAAGTGAAATCACCTGCCTCTTTCTCACGGCTTTTGCATATGAAGCAGTTGTCAGAAAATTTTCTTCTTGCTTGTATTGTAGGTTACGAGAGGTTTCTGGTTCTTCATGATTTCTGTAATACCTAGGGAATTCTTAAATACAAACTGGACATAAAGAGCTAGTGAGAAATTTCATACCATGTTTCAAAGGTCAGAGAAAAAAGGATTGCAAAAACACTATTCAAATGTATCACAGCATACATCAGTGATGCTCTGTAGAAGTCTCAGACAAATGGGGATGTGAAGTAATGCTTCTATAAATAACTCACTGTTCATCCATAAACTTTTACTGGAAAGGCATGGAATGAGATGCCTGCATCTCTGCAAATGGAATTTTGGGTGTGGCAACAATACTTACCCTGATACTGAAACGTGAGGGGTTTTGGTTTGTGTGTGTTGGGGGTTTTGTTTGTTTGTTTTCCCGCTGGCCACCTGAAAAGATGAGGAAAGGATTTAAGGAGGCTTTTCTGTCTTTCTTTCAGTGCTGGAGATTAACAGCAGCAGCTTTTTCAGCTGGTTGGAGTGGAGGGTGTGAGCTTTCTCTTAACTAACTTCAGAGATAATAGCTAAAACTACTGTGAAAGAGTTCTTAATCCTACAGCATAGTTCCTTGGTACAAATCGAAGTATACATGCCATTCCTGTTTCAAAATAAGAAAAAAGATTCAGCTACCAAGCTGAAGAACCCACAAGCTGTGGTGAAAGCACTGCTAAACAGTCCTAGAAAGCAAAAAAAAAATCTGGTCCCTTCACCAAGATTTTGTATATAGCCACCTGGCTTGTTGCCTCCTAAAACAGATGTTAGTATTATCTCTGATATGTATTGCTGCATTTATAATGTACAAAATAGTTGGCCGCTAAACGTGATGGCTCAATTAGAGTGGAATGTAGGCTCTCAGCTCTTCCATTAGTTTTGCAATGGCTAAAAATAGCTCTGCTAAAATAAAGAGAAGTTTAATGGACTAACGTATCAGTTGTCTGGGCTGGAAGCTGGAATTGCCAGAAACAAAGATTATTTTTTTCCAATCACAGTTACCAGTGTCCTGATGTTTGTATGTGTTACTGAGAAATTCCTGTTTATTACCTGAGGATTTCTTTCACATCATTTCAGTGACAAAATTTTTAACCTGCACTGAAAGTACAGAGAAGTCCCAAATTGTACTGACTTCTGTTTGTAGTAAGGCATTATAGCATTCTTCTCTGGCAGTTTAGTTGGAACGTGGAACACTTTTACGTACCGCAACTTACAAGATGCGGTAACAGCTGATATTATAACTTGTGGATGGGCAGAATGGTCAGTCTGAATTATCTGAGCTAGCTAATAATAATACATTTTAATTAAATAATAGCTACAGTTATATAATTCACTTTTACCATAATACAAGAAAACCACCCTACAAATGGGACTAGGCCTGTTTGTCATTAAGTACTAATAACTGGGGTTTTGATTTTTTTTTTTTTTTTTTTGTCTTTTATACTGTGCTATTTTGATATTTCTGCGTAGTGATTAAAACTTCACAGGTAGAAATTTAAGCATACATGTTTATCTTAATGCTAACATTACAGCCACTGAAAATGGGTGGTTGCAATGGTAACTTTGCATTAAGGTGAGTATATGCTTTGGATGCGTGCCCAAGTGTATAACCTTTGTACAGCGTACATTGTATTTGAGGAGGAGTTACCAAAGTCATAAGGCATGATTATGACTCATGTCTATTAACTGACCTTTTTACCTTTCAAAATCTTTTCCACCAAGTAAAATACCATATCCTGTAGCTTGTATGATATCGTATTACTATTTTTTCTTAACATCTTGACCTATATATTTAATGTTACTCTGCTCTGAATGTTAGACAAAATTAAGTAGATATTTTCTATGAGACATCAGTAAGGGTATTTATATTGGGGTGAAGTAAAACAATTATACTAACTTTCTGTAGCAGCAGGAATGCTTTATCTTAGCTGTTTACTTCAACACCTACTTCAACAGATACTTGACTATAGTTATTGCTTATTTGGGGAATGGGGAGGGTGGTTATCTTTTGTGGACAGGTTACTAGCTTCTGTATTATGTGTACTTAGAGGCAAATTCTCTGTACAACATCTGCATTAACTTAGTTTCATATCAAATAGTTCTGTTACTTCAGAATTGTATTTGAACTCAAAGCATTTCAGAGCAGTAAAATAACTGCTTGCACCATTCTTGAGCTTCATGTAACTACAGGGAAATCAATCACGTCAAATTGAGGCAAATCCAGTGATAAGAATTTCTCTCACAACTTTTCATCCCTAACAGTTGGTCAGAATGCATATTAATTTCTGAAAGAAATAGATATCATACACGCCTGTATGTAGTATTTGTTTGGCAAAAATATTAAAATACAGTCGTTATCTTAGAAGGTACCTATTGTATATATTCAATAAATAATTCCAGGCCATTAGGATGAAGATGCTATATATATACACATAATAGAGAAAATTACAGATGGTCCCACGAAGAAAGCAATGACTCCCTGTTTATCTGAAAGTGTTTTTAAAAAAAAAAAAAACCTAACCCTCTTTCAGTGCTTACTTTTACTATTAGTTTTAAAATGAAAAAAAAATCTTTTCAAAGTAGCCTCACTGTCACACACGCAGAAATATTGGTTTCTCTGCCACTTACCAGTCTTTACTTTATTTGTGAAATAGATATTAAGATACTTTTACCATATTCTGTCAGAAAAGATTATATTTTTCAGTTTAAATTTGGAAAATGCAAGATCAAGTTTGTGCATGGAATTCATTTGTTGTCCCTAGGAGATAACGACATTCATGTAAGCCCATTTTTGCTTCCCAGTCCAGTACGCTAAATATCCAGCTGTAGTTCAGCATCTGTGACTAAGGGACTTCCTTTCTTCTTAAAATGCATGTGCTTCTTTGAACTTGCTTCTCTTTCATTTATCAAACTGTCATTTAATCCACCTGTTTTTCCTCATCTTTTAAACCAGACTGTGTGCATTTATCGAATTATCAATACATGCTATTATAATGTTACAGGAATTAGATGAAAAATCATTATTTCAGTGTTTTTACTGAATGCATCTGTGCGAGGCTGCATTTCAGGGGGAATTACTTCGATCTCCTGGGCACAATTCTATGATATATCATTATTGGAGATACTTCCAGCATACAGTATGGCGTTAACAGTTCAGAAAGTCATTTTTCTTTTATCTTGAAAGAACTAGCTTATATTTTGGCATTTAATAGAGCTTCTAGTACTGTGTGTGGTCTGTTTGAAACCATATTAATTATGCTAAATGTAATTTTCCTCTGAATGTATTCTGCTTCTTTGTCTTGTTGTGCTGACTCAGTTACAGTAGCACCCCTGATACCATCAGTGTTTCACGTGCACCTAAAAATGAGAAGCTAAATAAAAACTAAGACAGCAAGGTCCCATAACAGAATGGAGGAATGATGTTATTACAGGCTTAATTTCATAACCTGACCTTGTTCCTGGACACGCGTAATGAAAGCTGTGACAGCAGGCAGTATTCATTGTTTCTGCCCTCCATCTGACAGTAGGCAGGGTAAGGTTCGGTTCCACTCTGCCGGGCTCCACTGGCACTTCTTCATTGGGAGCTGCAAGTTGCAGACAGAAGTTGGGAAGCTGCTAGAGTATCTGTACGGTGCCTGTTGCCAGAATATGCAGTCATGTTTCTTGGACAGCGTGGCCATCTGCTGATTTCAGATTCAGGTGCTCACTGTTCGTGCTCTGCTAGAGCCTTTGTCAAGTCCTTGCTATCCTGAGGAAGGAAGCTGGGGGTGGTTCTTTTAATGTCCTTTCTTTGCATGCCTTCTTGCAGGTCCTTCTAGTGTAAAGCCTCCAAGAGCTGCTGCAGTGAGAAGCAGCTGAAGGCGATGTTTCTTAAAACGTTTCCTTCCCCTGCCACAGAAAGGAAGCTCTCTTCTGCCGCTTGCTGTGATTGCCGTTGGCACGGCGCTGGCACAACTTCCAGCTCTGCAGGCGAACCTTTTGGGGAGCGTACTTCTTGAGTCAGTAAGCTTTGGCCTAGTCGGGCATCGCTTGTGGCTGGAAGCCTAGACGGTAGCGAGGAACCCTGCACAAACAATTGCTGAATGTTTAGTTTTGGTTTTGTTTTGGAGGGTTTTTTAGACATAGAAAGGAAGGAAAAAATACCACTTGAGAAGGTGGCTTTGGGAGCACCAGCAGTTGTTTCTAACCCTCCCAGTGTTCACATGGTGAACAACATCATAGGGAATTTTAATACCTGTTGGGGTTGACGCAGGACTGTTGGTGCAAGCTGAGGCTGTTTGCTGCAGCCACACTGCTGCCAGGCTTCTCTACTGGACGTTCATGGGGGCAACATGGGAGAGGGGCAGACAGGACCCGCTGATTGAGGGCTGTAGGTGGGACATCCCTATTGGAACAAACAGGTTTCGTACATATTGCATCTCTGATAGGTGCAGCCAGGCCCTCATTGTATGCACCGAGGAATTGAACCCCATTTAATGAGTGTCCTACTTGAATTTATCCATGTGTAATGCAATGCACTGCAGTTATTTGTACCTTAAGAAGCCTCTTATTACAAAGAAGAGAGCTGTGACTTGGATTAAATTTAAATCCTGATTTGCGACATGTTAGCACAGCAAACTAATGCCAAAATCTATTAAGCCTTCAAGGTTTTTTTGTTCTTGACGTTGGGTGAGTGCTGAGATCTTGACCACAATCACATTTGCTTCTGGGCAGGAGGAAATAGTCCATGTAGTTCCAGTAATCCAGACAAGCTGTCACATCTGGTTTTCTGAATGACTTCGGGGGGAGGGGGAGAGGACAAGGTTTGCAATTGATTAACATTGTTCTTAAAATCAAAGACTACTGTAGTTTCAGAAATTACTTTTAGAGGGCTTCAGGGACCTTTGGCAGTTAGTTCAGAAAAACAACTCCAACCCCACCCCCCAAAAAAAGATTATTCAGAAAATTATATTGAGAGACCTAATAGTTCCAAATCTGTATTTCCAGCTCCTCAAAATGAAATGAAAAATGAATAAACATTTAGTCTTTCTGGATTATGGTAACTTTTTAAATTATACATGAGATTATTTTCATCTTTGTCTATTTGAAATGAATATGCTTGCATTAAACAACCAAACATTTTTGACTGTACTTGTCAAACAGGATTTCTTATTCTTTCAACAGACTGTAATAGACAATAAAATGGCACCTATAATTCAAAGGTATATAAAAATGAATGGTAATACTTTTAGGAAAAATGTACTCATTTTTACTGTGAGTTCTGATATGGCTTTTTTTTCCTGAAGGCAGATTGAGTGCATGTTAGTAGCAAGTCAATGTGAAGTGTAAATAATATTGTGCATAAGTACTCAGCAGGTGTTAAGCATGCTGTAGTTTAAGGCCCCACTTAGGTTTCTGTAAGAATTCCTGCCAGAACTCAGCAATCTGAATTCTTACCCTGTCCGATATTCTCTCAGGTGAACACCGGATCACCCAGTGCCGCTGTACGGTGCTGTTAGAAGCAAGTCTTTGGCAGTTATTAATGCCCAGGATTTTAGGGTTATCTCTTTCTAAGCTGTGGCAATTTGAGGATCTCTTTTTAAATTGGAAGTCATTCAGTTTATCAGACAATCCGTTTCAGTTGCATATATTCACCTTCACAGTAATTTCTTCTGTTCAGCAGTATCAAGTTCCGTCATTGAGACAAATCCAGTTTGTCAAGGCACTTGCCTCATCCGTTATTTGGTTCAGAGTTGACCTGAGAAAAAGTGCAGGGACTTGATGGATTTTCGTAAACAACATTGCTGGTGTCTGGTATCTCACCGCATCAGCCAGAACAGACTTTGTGTATTATTAGAAGATGTGCTCAGACCACTACCCAGTATTTTCAGCAACTATACTTAAAACATTTCCCAGGAGTACAGAAATTGAAGGCTGGCATCTAGCATTCATCTGTGCAAGTAGCTGGTCTTTGAGCCAGCAATCAAAGTGAGGTTGAGCCGTTAGACCATTGCAATAGGACAGCTACATATGTGGTTTCCTCGTCTGTTTCTCTCACACACACTTCCTCTTTTTAAAGCACTAATATCTAATTTGTGGTTCTTGATAGTTTATTGCATTAAACATAGCTTCAGTTTCATTACATGCTGAAATATTTCAGAAATCTCCAGTCTGGCTCCTAAACATGCATTTTCCCACTGGGAAGTATGCCTCGCTGCCTGTAACTGCTTTCCCTGCAGCAGTGCAGGAGCAGGTTGTTGGGAGCAGCACAGGGCGCTGGCTGCCCTTTCCTGCTGCTGGTGCAAAGCAGTGGTCCTGGGCAGGTGGTGTGGCACTGGGTGGGGGGGGGGGGGGGAAGGATGCCGTGCTGCCAGGGGGGCAGTCCTGGGACCACCCAGCGGGGAATGGCTGCTCCCTTCTAACCAGCAGTCAGAGCACAACCAGAATTCAAAAGAGGAAACTGAGCATCAAAAACTGGCTACCCGTTCTTTTGTCTTAGAGCAGGTCCCGCTGCTTTAAAAATCTAACTTTGTTAGGCCAGCAGGAGTGGTTTAATCATTACTTGCTTCTTAAGAGAGGAAATGCTCTGATGTTTCACATTAAGTGATTCTGGGAGGGAGAGTAAAGGAAGTAGCTGTACAAAAAACATTGATGGCTTCTTGGTGTAGAAAATGAATGATTTTTTTCATCTTTGCACCCATGCCTGCTTGAACAGTGCAAAGGAAAGGAGCTGGTCCCCACCTCCAGCTGATCTTTCTTTCCAATTACTATATTTTCAGGCTGAGAGCACAGAACAGCTGTCTTCTGAAGGATGTGAGGCTTAGCCTGGGAGGGAGTTTATCCAAATGGGGAGAAAGATTTTTTTTTTTTTTTTTTTCTTTAGAAAAATTCTCTAACCAGAGGCTTTTGTAATAGGTGAACTCAGGTACCATCAAATAAAGCTGGAGAACTCTGTGTTTTAAGTAATTTCTCAGTTTAAAAGAGTTTCAGCTGGGGGGCTGGGCAGATACCTTTCTCAAAGGAAAATATCTTACTGCTCTTGCTCAACTCTGAGACAGTCTGCCCAGTGGTGTCCGTCTTGGCATCAGCTCCATTTTGAGATGGAGCACTGCTGAGGGTGCTCATCCCTCTGGCACGAGGTCCTGTCTCCAGCCCTCGTTGCACCTCAGCAGCAAAACGTGTTTGCCTGTTTGCTTCCCAGTGACCTTTGTGCCTGGTGAGATGTCTAGATAACTAGGTGACAGGATGCTTTCAGTTCAGAAGTGCTGTTAACTCAGGATGACGAGACAGTATCGTCCATGGTTTTGCTTGGGGTTTTCTTGTAGTAGCTCTAAAAAGTTGATGGTCTTGTAGCATAGGAGGCTTGTTGGACTTGGCTTAAAACACTGCATCCCGAGGCATTGGCAGCCATGTGGTGGTGGTGTCTGTGTATACGTATACAGAGAGATAAGCAATATTATATATGTGTATGTATATGTACTTAGTTCCTTATAAAATTTTGTAACAACGTTGAAATAGATAGCCTCAGCTCATAAAGCTTGTTGAAAGTCGGTGCTGTGGGGTCAGCTCAAATGCACAGACGACATTACCTGCTACCCGTGTCTGCATCCATGCTGCTGGTGTCTGTGAAGCAGGTTAAAGCTTCCGTGTCCTGAAACTCCAAGTCTAGGAACAGAGGGTGTGCTGAGACTGCTCAAACTGAGGAAAACTTTATCTTAGGTACTAGAAATCTGGAATGCAAATTCCTAATGAACGTGAAGATTGAATTGAGTTGAAGACTTGTTAGAGACACTAAGCATCTGGAACAGGGGCTGCATAAACCTCTTCACTGAAGAGCATAACCTCTTTTTAACAGGTGGGATGTTGGGCCAAAGAGGGATTAAAAACCTGCCCTGTAACAAAATATCTTATTGTTCAATAGATAAACAATTAACTCGAGTCACTTTGGGAAACCCTAGTCTAGAATATTTCTGAATTATTTATATTTTAATTACATTGTTCTGTTTGAGAAGTGCACATTCTTGGCATATTGTTAGCATACTTTAGGGGCTATTATGGAAAAAAAGGTTTTTTGTTTTGTCTTACATTTACCTTTCTTCCTGTGAGCTTTGAAAAGTGGGATATCATGCTTTGAAGGCGGTAAGATGATAAGTTTATATCTCGTATTCTTGCAGAGCAAGTGTAAACTGTCATGACTTAAAAATAGTTTTCGTATTTACTAACAGTTTTGATTTTGGTTTGTAAAGGCTAAATAGTGGTATGCTAATCTCCAAGCTCTTTTTTTGTTTATTTTACATCCCTAAGTTTTTATCTGTTAGAGCAAACAGGGAAATCAGAGATAGTAATCTAATTTGGACATACTCATTTAAACACCAACATATTATGTAACAATTGCTATACACATTTATTTTCAGTTTCAGTTGTTTCTCAACATGCACCATTCAACATGTGGTTGTTGGTTTTCTTTGTGATTGATGCGAATGAACCTTTGTACTAGTTGCTAATTGCTATTGATTATTCTAAAAAAAAATTTTTATATGCCTGTATATGGAAGCAATGTCACGTATTTCCCAGTACAACTATTAATAGCCTCTCTACATATCCGTAATAAATTATTTATTTGAATCTGCACTAACAAAAGTGTACATGCAGGAATCACAAGTGCCCTTTAAATATGTATTTGCATGATTTTTTTTCCTTTTGCATGTCTCACTCCGTTTGTGATTTCTAAATTGCTTGTTTCTTGTCTCTTTCACAAACAGACAAATCCTGTGGCAAGGTGGTGATTCCAACTACTTTTAATAGTTAAGAATCTTTCAAGTACTAACTTCGTATTAAAAGTGACAGCTGTAGATGGAAATGTCTTAATAGCAGGGGTCTAAAGATGAGTTAGTAAACTTTTATAACTATACTTACAGATTAGTAGATAGAATCTTACTTACAGAAGGCATTATCAGTGGAATGTGTGCAGATTTAAATATTTTGACCAGCATTATCTGTTGACATGCATGGCCCAGGCAGAACCTTCATGACCCTCATTTCCCCAGATTCCTACAAAAGCAAACCCTGAAGAATGTAACACAAAGCTGCAGGGGATTCCTTGTGGCTGTTGGTCATAGAACCAGAACCTCAGAGCTTTCCCACTTCTTTCATTTTTTGAAATGAATATATCAGTACTTGAAGTCATTGAATACCATTCTGACCTTTTATCAATGTACAAATGTGACTTTTATAATGGTGACTTTTATAAATATTTCATAATTATTCACATGGGCTTTATTTGTTTAGGATGGGATTTTTTCTTCTTTTTTAGGAAAGATGTGCATGTCTGTAGTCTGAGTCTCTAAAAAAAAATACAAATAGCTGTAAACTATATCTAGAGATCATGTGTTCTGGGACGTTATTACAGTTTATTAGACTGATGCTGTTCTTTTTGAATTCCTTTCCAAATGGTGGTATTTTGAGTAGCAAATAGTGATGACAAATAATTTACACCAAAAACTTAAATTTCTAATCATCCCTTCAGATACCTCAGCGTCTGCCCAAGTATCTAGGCAATTTCTTTATCATGTCTAGGAAAATCTGGAAAAAATCTCAAAATCTGGAAAAATCTGGAAAAAATCTGAAAATCTGGAAAATCTAGGAAAATCTGAATTTTGGTCTTTTGGTTAGTGAGCATGCAGATCAGGCCACACGTACACTCGATACATCCTGAATCGACAGTGGATCACATTCTGAGTTCAGGAGAGAGACACGTTGATCATCACTTGCTTAGTTAGCTCTCGCTATGGCTGTGGGTGGGACCTAATGTCTGCTTGTTGTACAGGGCCCGTGTAGAAGGCGACACAGAGGAAGAATTATTACATGTGTCGTTGTCTTGGTGTATGTTCGATAACCATGCTCTTCGTACTTGTGAGGCACAAGCATGACCTCCAGCGGTACCGGGCATTTCATTCCCTGTTCCCTTATTACAGCAACTCCTACTCATCATTGGATTTATTATTATTGTTATTATTTCAGCCTACTTTGCCTGCACAAAGAAAAGAAGATTTTTTTTTAATTATTAGTTTTTAAGTAAAAGGCTTTATTTGAGTGTTTAAAGAAAAAACCTAGCAAGCTTACTTTCAAGTAACATCTTGATACATCTTTATTGTCTATAAAGATGCTGGTAGCCAGTACTTAAACATTTGTAAGCATCATGAAAGGGTTTTTTTCCTTTTTGCTTTTTTTCCTAAAGAAATGTATTCTAATGAATGTATAGAAGTTCATCGTAGTTAATAATTGTTAGAATTTAATCTTAATTCCTATATCCATTTGCTCTATTAAAGCACACAATTAAATCTAGAAAATTACAAATGTGAGTCATTAGCTCTGAGGCATATAAATGCCAGGCAGGCAGCCATGACAAATCCAGAAGTATTTAAATCTCTTGCTGTTAAAAATAGGCACAGTAAAGATGTCACTAAATTTAAAATAAATCTGTTGTAAAATGTAACTCCAGTTAACATGTAATGTCTTCTGATAATGTTGCTTTAGGGCAACATGAATATAGACCCATGGTCAATAAATGGTCTTAACAATGTGAGCATTTAATATACGGAGGCCAAAAGTCTAGTCACTTCAATTTTTCAGCATGTGTTGTCAAGTAACCATATTTTCTGGTAGTTATATTAATGTTTTTCTTTCTAGGGGGATGCCAAAAGTCTTCTAGTCTCTGAGAATCTGAGCACTGGCCAAAAGTTGGACTTTTCAGACACAATGGTACAGCAGAAGCTGGATGAAATAAAGGACCAAATCAAACGGGAAATAAGGAAGGAACTTAAAATCAAGGAGGGAGCTGAGAACCTCAGGAAGGTCACAACGGATAAAAAGAACTTGGCATATGTGGACAACATTTTGAAAAAATCAAATAAGAAGTTAGAAGACTTGCATCATAAGTTACAGGAGTTAAATGCACACATTGTTGTAACGGATCCAGAAGATGTTACAGGTACCGTATGTCATAGTGAAATTGTTTTTTCTTAGCTTAGATAAACTGCAGCCCATTTCACTTGAAAAAGCTGCTCTGGGAATAAGCAAATCCGTAGGTGGAGAGTTTGTTCACCAATGTATGCATATTTATTTTGACTCACACAGAAATGTCTAGTCTCTTTGAGTTTTAAATTGTTTTTTGGGGGAGCAGTGTTGACAGACTATTTGACGGTGCTCTAAAGACTAACTTAACGTGTGCTTGTTCTCACTTTGGTTATTACCATATTAAAATATTTTCTCAATCTTTGTAGTATTGTCTAGTAGCTTTTCGCTATGTAAGAGCAAATTTTGGTATGAACCACAATGGGGTTGCCATTTTTTTCAAATATTTTGCAGTTGTTTTAATTAGTATTTTCTGTGGCTTGATGATGAGTTGATATTAATTTTGAATAGACATTTTTTTACACACCAGTCCTGGTGTTTTAAGATGGAATGTTGTAAAAGTAAACAGTCCTTCTTTTAAGTTTTACAGAATGACTTAGGAGGTGTTGCCAGGCTGGTGATTCCACATTACACAGACTTTTCTTGGCAAAAACTTAATAAATGTACACATGCCATTGAAGGCGTTCGTAAAAGTGAATGCCAAGCCTTAAGAAGCTTGGGCAATAGAGTAAAAAGACTGCATGATCATTATTTTTGAAGTAAGCTTGGTTACGGTGAGAAATTAGGAAAGTATTGGCACATAGTATCAGGAATTCATATTATCTGGCCCTGTGACATGCTACAGAAGTGTTGAAGTGTCTATGGTAGACTTGCACAGTGTTCTCTGCATTTGTTGCTTTTGAGGTTTGAGAGAGACTATTCGGGGGGGGGGGGAATGGAAGTAGCGAGGCAGAGTAGTTGCTGCAGCATGAGATAGGAATACAGATAACATATGCTTCATAGATAGACATAGTTTTTTTGTTTTTTTTTTTAGTTGGCATGAAGCATTCGGTTTCATATTGGGTAAGGTTTATGAAGGTCATCTTTGGTGTTGAGAGTAGTGGGGCTTTTAAAGGAACAGGAAGAAGGGAGAAGAAAGAAAATTGGATGCAATTTCTGTAGAAACAAATATAAAAATCTGTATGGTTATAAATGTGTGAAGTTACTGTAGTAGTGGAACTTGAAAAGCAGATGGCACAGGATGATGGCACATTGGAGCGCCCCTTCCAGTGCAGCATTTTAAAACTTGCCCCAGTGAGTTAATCAGCAATATTGTCCGTGTGTATGGCTCAGGAAATACAATAGACCCTAAGAAAGCACTTAGTTCTAAAGAGATTGAGATCTTTGGGTGCAAATAAATAATTAAACAATGCTGTTCAGAGCCGCAGTACATGGCTGAAAAAACTGGCAGTGCCCATTGCTTTTGGGAAACCAGCAGCAGCCAGGCTTGGCCAGCCTTGTGCTCAACAACCAGAGCCTTCGTGAAGGGCTTATGGAAGAGATCAAAGCTGATAATCTTACGTGCTTCTAAGTGCTTTTGATGCATACTAAGCCCCTTAATACTATGTTTTAACTCTTATTCTGTTCAAAGCATTGTTGGCCGATAGCCTTTACAACCTTAATTATTAAAATGTGCCCTGAGAAAAGTGCATTATTTCTTTACTATTTCAATTATTGCAGGTTACAAATTTATTGAAAAGAAACTTAAAACTTTGTGGAGATCTTTATATTAATTATTTAGTATCAGATCAGGTATTCCTATATAAGACCCATTTTAATACAATATACTTCACAACCTACTTTAAAAATGCATATATATCTTTTTTTAGATCAATGATCTAAAACCTCCAAAGTAGAAATGATTGAGCTTGTGTGCTGTTTGCTTTATAATTTAATTGCCTGTCTCCTTCCTCATTCATGGTCTCTAACTCATGGGGGAGGTGTGCTATCGGTAAACATTTGGTCTAATTTCAAACTAATGGCTGCATGTCATCTAGGTGATATTCTGATTTTAATACTGAAGTCCCAGTTTTGACTTGAGCTATTAGTGAGATAGGCCCTTGCAAAATAAGGTTGGTAGCATAAGATTTATGATACACATGCAGAGTTGGCTTAAGTATAAAATATTTGTATAATATTCAACAAATACATAGAGACATGGCCCTAAACATCCCTGTCATCTGACAGTACAGCTCTGTGGAGAGGTCACAGCTATCTGTCTGGTAATTCTTGCTTGTGCTCCAGAGTGATATAGTGAATTTAATAACCATTTATTGCTGAGTATGTGAGCTTCCCAAGTATAAGTGAGTTATTTCCAGAGGTTAGCTCTATTCTGAGTTACAGCTTTTCACTTTAGCTCGTATTTGACCTTTTTCTGATTCAGTTAAAATGTTTTTAAAAAGGTAAGGACATATATGGGAAACTTTTAGACTGCAAAGCGTAAATACTGAAAATAAGGTAAAAAGGGTTCAAGAACTGTGGGAGTCAAGGCTTGTTGTATTCTCTCTATATAGTTATGCTTTCTTTTTGTGTGTGTGGCCCTAGGTTTTCCTAGTCTTCTGCAGTATGTTACATAGGTTACTGAGGGCTCTAAGTAGTGAGGTCAGGACTGAGACCCATTGAGAAGCAACACTGAGAATGTCTGTAAGATGATGATCCTTTTGACCTGTCAGGCCTGACCTTTGAAGATTCTTGGACTGTTTCTGTTGTTTCATTGAAAATTCATAGTGGCAGCTTGGAAAAGTCATTTATTCTTTTCCAGTTCCAGTATTTGAAAAGTGGGTGTGAACATATGTTTGTGAAGTACTCCAGATTTAGAGCTGGGAAGTGTCAGACAAGCTATTGCGACTCTTACTGTTGCTTATGGTATCAGGCGGTGGCTTACATTACTTTTTTTTTTTTTTTAACGAACCAGTAATTTGTAGTCCAACTATTTTGTAATCAGTACAGTGTAATCAACATATATTAAAACCATTAAATGTAATCTTAATGAAAAATGTAATCTTAATGAATCTGCTGTAGAAAAATGTGTTAATATCAGCCCATTTCAAGTAAGTTAAGATATTTTGATGGTAGCTTGCCTAGAATTGAAAGCTTCCCATGTCCTAATGCCATAGGAAATTATTTTCACAACCGCTTGAATTGGTATTGAACTTCAAACAAAAAGTACAGTATGCCAAAAAGCTATATTACTGAATGTGAGGATAGACTTGGCAGCTGATGTATGATTCAGAAACAACTATGACCATAATGTAGGTTTACTTTCCATTATGGGGTTGTTGGTAAATCTAGATTTGTTTTAGAATTGAGTCTTTGTACCCAGGCCTGTCCTTATCATGCAGTGCATTAGTCATACTAGGATGCAGGGCTTTAGAATTTGTAGGTCAGCACTTAAAAGGGAAGCAGAGTGCAGCAATAACAGAGTAGGACAAGCCTAGTGACCACTACTGCTGAATATCTGAGACTTATTTGAATATATAACATGGGGATGATTACTTCACGCTTAGACACAAAGGCATTTCGTATCTTGAAAATGTACTTCTACAGAGTAGCATGGATTAAATTGATATTCTTTTCATGTGTCTAAAAAGTAACACTAGAGACTGGGCTTTTCAATATGATTCAATGAGGTATAAGGTTGAACTAGCTTACCTGCAGCAAGTCCCTGATTTAATTAGGCATATAGTTCATATGCAAGTTATATAACATATATACACATATAAGTATAATATGTCTACATATTTATGTAGATATGTAAAAATTGAGAAATGAATTTGGTCCATAGAACTAAAGTAAAGGGAGGTGAGATGATAGAGAAAGCTTTGAGGGAATTGAGGAGACTGAATAGAACATGCAGAACCTGAAATCAGAAAGACTGAAGTTCACTCTTCTTCCACTCTCCTATCTCTTAAACTGTCCACAGCATATTTGGCTGAAGAGGTAGGTCACAAAGAAAATACATTCTCAGGTTGAAGAATATGAGCAGCTGACAGAAGAGAGACTACTTTTTTTTAACCAAAAAGTCCATAAAAAGACCAGTTCTTGAAAATTGATAGGGGTAGCAAGCAAGCTGGTCAGGGTAGTGACTTTTTTAGACAGAAGATGCTACCTACAATGCTGATATCCGTAGGAATGTCACGGTAACTCCTGGGAGCCTTAATGTGGAATAATGTTCTTGAAGCAGTGTGAGTCAATCAGCTGTTGCTTTCTCAGTTGTTAAAATTTGCTGTTACCCAGTTGAAATTCAGTTCAACTTCAGCAGTTTTCAGGAGGTCAGTGCTAGATGTTCTGTGTGTGTACACCATCTTGGACTTACAGACAGCTTAGTTCAAGTGCTGTTGTAACCATCTGACTCCCTGAGACATGCCTGATGAAGATGCCTTTTCTGGTGGTTTGCTTGTTTGTTTGTTTTTCCCTAGCAGTGCCTGAATGCATCACAGGTATTTCTGTTGGTTAAGACACTACAATTAAAAGTCCTCAAATAAATTAAAATTAACTTTTTACCAACTTGCTGCTAATTGAATAGTGTAGCAGCGTGGGAACCAAAACTCGGACAGTTACATGGGATCCTGGATTTCACACTGAGCTTGTCAAATAAAAATCATATACCTACCATGTGGGGAAGAGTCCCTAGAGAAATGAGAAGCAGTCTAGAAAAAATAGAGTTGTCACTACTCTAATAAATATAGTTTAGATGGGAATGTTGGTAAAAGGCAATTTAGAAGCAAGGAGTGTATGCTGGTAAGCATTATGCAAAGACTCAGTCAAACTGAAGAGGTTTTCAGAAGAGCAAGATAAACATTTCAAACTGAGAACTGCCATTATCCTGATGCAGTCCAGACACTTTAAAAAAAATCCATTAAGCATCACTTTTAAGTTAAGTCTTATGAGTATATTTTCATGAAAACAGGATATCACAGGTCCTGGGGAAGCAGCATCACTGCTCTTCCAGCAGCCTGGATGTGTGTTACCAGGCTGCAAAAAAAAAAAACATTAGTGTTAAGCAACAATATTCATAGCTGTTCAGCAAAAGTAACCTAGTTACATGAAATGAAGTCTAGTTCATTTGAAATACACGTTATTTCATTTGATATTCGCAGTGTCAAGAAGAAAATGCCTAGGGGCACTAATCCATAGCCCAGCAAAGCTATTACTGTCTTATACAAAGTTGGACTTGAATGTCACATCCAAAGTGACTAGTCTTGTACTGTCCTTATTGACCAACAAGCTTGGCAAACTAAAGAATCTGTCATTTTCCTCAGTTCCTACATACCTGCTAGAGTGAAGTATCAATTTGGTGTAAGTACTTAACTCTCGTTCAACTTTAAGGATGTACATAAAATCCCATTGCTTGCACTTAACCTGGATGGATGTATTGTGTGTTTGTATCAGGACGATAACTAAATGTCTCCAGATGAGATTCAAGACCCTCTGTATGGTGCTTTACCCAAATAGATAATCACTTCGGGATGGCTAGTTATCTCTTACAACCTAAGTAGACATACAAAGAGAGGGAAACAGATGTAGCTTGTAGTGGTGCTGCTAAGATTGTCAACACTTTCCATAATAGGACCAGTTAGACTGGCTGACTTAAACTTTAATCTGAATTCAGCCTCAGGCCGTTTATTGTAATGGGGTCGGGGGGGGGGGGGGGGGAGGAGGAGTCTCTTGGAAGCCATTTCTGAAAAATTATAGTAAAGTAGTAAAGAAATTTACAAATATATATATTTGTAAAGAAACCATATTGCTCCATATTCAGGAGTTTAGCAAGCAGCTATTAAGTCTGCAAGTGTGTTTAAAAAAAAAAATGCAGAAAAGTTTCCTTTGCTGCTGGTTACTAACAAAACATTCAGTAGCTCCATTTAAAGTAAATGGTAGAGGGGAATTTAGGTCCACAAGTGCAGACCCACTCTTTAGATGACCCAGGTAAGTGACGTGGTTAGACCTTCACAGTGATGACAGGCAAAGGGAGATAATAACAGCTGCATGGGCAGCCTGAATCGTGGTATCTCTAATTAGTGCTTGACTTGCAACTGGGTGTTGTTTTAATGCAAAGAGTGCTGGTTTGCATCTTTAAAAGCTATGAAAAGAGACTTCAGGAGCACCACAATCTTCCACATGCATCATCAGAGGACTGGGATCTTTAAGTGGCAGAGGCCTGCATCATAAATCTAAAGTTGGTAAATATTCATTTACACAATTAATCTACTTTATAAGGAGACCTGACACTGTGACTTTCAAGTTTCATGTTTGTTTTAATTTTGAATAGATTATTAGGTGAGGATTAGTTAAATGTGAAGACATAAATGGGGGAAAAGTGTGTTGTTAATCTGTGTTTTATTAATGACAGATTTAAGCTAAATCTGTGCAAGTGCAGTGTTTCACAAACCAAGCCAAAACGCAGAGAGGAAGAATGCTATTCTGCATCTGTTTTCTCACAGACGGGTGTTGTTTTTTTTTTTTTTTAAAACATCTGGCGTTTTCTGTACTACCTTTAAGTAGTGAGGGTGCAGTAAGAGTCTTAAAGTAGCTTGAACTGAAGAGTGAATTAACAGCAGAGGAAATTAAAAGTTCTCCTTACATGAAATTAGTGTTCAGTCTCGTCAAAGACTGCAATTTAAAAGGAGGAAATTACATGGCAAACTTGAAAGTAAAATGTATTAAATCTCAAAAATTAGTTATTAGAAGCTTCTGTAGAAGAAATATGAAATGACAGATAAGACACTCCCATCCCCCTGATAACTCACCGTTAATAATTTGTAAGTTATTGGTGCAATGCCTGTGTTTTCTAATAACCAAGAATTTCAGGAACTTGATCCATCATCCTACTTTGAATTCAAAGAAAATTAATTAAAATTTAAAAAGACCATACTGTTGATGTGAGATAAATATTATCTTCCAGGAGACCAACTAATGTCCTTTGTCTGTAGAGAAGGTATTCTCTCAATTGTTAGGGTAAAAGAAATCAACAAAAAAAAAACATTATTGCAGTTAGACAGAATTTATCCTCTTTTACAAAAAGTTTGAAGGAGATGCCATTGGGGCTGTTCGGGAAGATAATCGGCTATAGCTAAAAGGCTGGTTTTGTTGGAATTTACAGAATAGTTAACCACTAGGAAACAGTCCAGTGACCACGTATTCTCAGTTCATTAACAGTTCATGATGCAGAAGCTGAAATATGAACCAGGGATTAATAGATTCTTCTGGAGGACAATAGCAAAGTTAAGGATTTTGAGTATGTAATTTGATTGATTGAAAGCTAGTTTGCATTCTATTTAATTAATCCAGCAAGATGGAGATCTAAACATGGGGATGGTCTCAGACAAAAAAACCCTCTTCTTCCCCGCAGATCATAGCTATTCAATTAACTGCCTGTATATCCAATTACCCCGTGATTTGGTTAGGATTGCAGAGTAAAAATCGTTCAGTCCTATGTCTGCATCCTTTAAGGAAAAGAAAATGCATTATTCTTAATTCTGTCATAAGCTCTGTCTGCAATGGTGCTAGCCGAAATAATACATTCAAATCAATGAGGAAATGAATCTTTATTTAGGCCGTGTTTACTGGTACTGAATGTCATTGTCTAAGTTAGTTTGTTATATATTTCAAATCAGGAGTGTAAGAAAGCTTAATGGTAAACCGAATTTTTAAGTGACTTGAGACATGGCAGAATAAATAAATGTGTGAACGAAGAGCAGACCTTGCAGCCAGCCTGCCTGCATTACTGCTCCAGGAAGTGATTCACGGGAATTGGGACGGGTGTGGGAGTCACTCTGCCTTCACCAGGCTTTTCATGCTAAGGCGCATTTGCAAAGTAGCTCAGCACAGGACAGTCAGTCTTAAGTGTGATGTTCCAGCTTTGTTTAATCTATAACTTGATAGAATAGATGCGTTTTTGTTGGTTTTTTTGTTTGTTTGTTTTGAGTGGTGGTTGTTTTGTTTGTTTTTCTTTTTCTCCTTGCTGCACACACTACATATTGCATTTAATTCACAGATTGTCCTAGGACTCCTGATACTCCAAATAGCGATCCTCGTTTTTCTACTAACAACAGATTGATGGCCTTAAAGAAGCAATTGGATATAGAACTGAAGGTAAAACAGGGAGCAGAAAATATGATACAGATGTACTCAAATGGCTCTTCAAAGGTAAGGCTTTGGAATGCTTAAGGAACATGAAAATAATTGTGGATTTTCATATTGCTATGGTGTGAACATCCAATGTATAAACTGTATGCAGTCTCAGTGTTTTGGGGTTGGTTTATTCTTTGTTAAGTAGCACTGTAAAGTCTGCTACAAATTGTTATACTGTTTTTGTTGTCCTTTGATACCCACTCAGAATGCTTGTTAAATGTGGTTGTTTTATCAATTTGTCCACGTGCGGTTCAACTTAAGTAATAAATCCGGCTTACTAAATTTAGTACATCTAGTAATCTTTGATCATGTGTGATTTACAAAGCAGCAAAGCTTGGTATGACATGGAATGGTGGCTGATGCTTTTTCTAGCTCAACTAAAAAAAATCCATTAATTTAAAGCCGTAGTGTGCATGACAATTACATAAAAGGTGGCATTGCCAAATATGCTTTTGAAATGGTCATCTAGTTTTAGTTGGCAGTAAAAAGCCTTGTACCAAAAATTTATTGTAATAAGAGATGCATAATATTCAGATAGAGTTGTTATAATCACCAGTAGAACACAGATGCATAAAATACTTTGTTAAAATACTTTTTCCCCCTCTCCTTTTTTCTTTTTTTTTTTTTTTTAAACAGAAAAGGGTATTCTAGAGGTAGTATCTGATAGCATCAAACTGAAACTATAAGAGTTCTCCAAGGGGCAGGGAAGTGTACAGGGAAGGGGCTTGCTAACTCCTAAATGGGTCTGACTTGTTACACAGTCTGAACTAGGTAATAAAATTCATCAGACACTAAAAGAGTCCTTTAACTCCACTCTGAAAGACTAACCAAACATTTTAAATGGGGGCAGCAGTGGGGAGACTTATTTTCTGAATATGAGGGAGTCACAGTTCTCAAATGAGTAAAACTGTATGTGTGTCAAGGGGGTCCCTACTTACAGACCCTTCTGTCTTCATTAGTTACTCATTACCTTTTCTTTCCATGTACTTTTATTAGATCATTAAGGAGATGAAGTGCATCCTCAAACTAAGGGGGAAAAACAAACATAGGTATAGCAAATAATACACAGTGGCTTGGTTAGCTATTTCTGATAGCAAATACGATTGGGATGCTTGAAGTTCTTAACTGACTGGCCCAACACGTAGCTGAGTCAGTGAACTTATTCAAAAGAAATGTTTAATTAGAAGAGCTGACATCTGAAAATTGTATTGCTACCAGTTGTTAATTGATACTAACCAAAAAGTATTGGCAAGGAACTTCATGTTTCTGAATGAATTTCTGCCAGGGACTGGTGGAGAGGCAGATGACTTTGTACCTGCCTGCTCTGTGACTTGTACCTTTCAAAAACCACATATACTGCTGTGCTCACTCCCTGAAAAATCATTTTAGACTAGATGGACCATAAGTACCATCAAGTTCATTCTGTCCCAGCAGCACTTCTGAGCCAGCTGGTATGCTGGTAGCCTTAGCTGAAAGTGACCTGTCACCTACTAGCCTGGGGCAGGTGGAAGAAATAATCTGGAGTGCACCTTATGACTAATGGCCTGGGAATGCTGTCCTTGCACTGCAGTCCCCAACTCCTGGAAACCCTGGAGTCTGCATCCTCTGGGGCAGTGTACTTAACATCAGGTACGCTTAAAAATAATAATCAGCTGATCCAAATGGATCAAAAGACATACATGCATTATATCCCTAATAAGCCCTCAGTACGTAACCTTATAACAGCCTGAAAAAAACTTAACTAAACACTCAGGCTATAATATTAGACATCGTTAGCAAGCTTTGATCAGACTAGGTAGAAGAGATAATTTCTGGCTTGCTTTATGATTGAGGTATGTAATTAAAATTCTTGATTGAATCTAGTACTTGCAATTGGTAAATGTTTAATTTACCAATTTAACAGGCACTGTCAGTTCTTCTGTGCAAAGGAGATGCCCTGAAATATTTTTTTTTCAGGCCCCAACTAAAAGAGCTGCATCCATTCTGATGGTGTGGATGGGATTTTCTTTTTCTTGTGTAGGGATATCTCTATAATCCCGAATTACCTCCATTTTACATATTGAAGTTGCCCCGAGCAAGCAAATCAATTTGAGTGACAGGATGTGGGAGGTGATCAAGTGCAGCAAGATGAAAAATAAGATAAAAATGAAGACACAGACAAGAAATGCTCACAGAGTATGTGTGCATCGGAATGATGCACAAATAAGGCTTAAAACAGTATTGCAAAGTTCTTTGTAATCTGATAGTTAGATCCTATACTCTGCTGTAGGCAGTGTTTATTTCAAAAGTTGATATTTGTATTTGAGAAGCCATTGTTTTAAGAAATTCAGTGTACTGATTAAATAATTGGATAGCTAATATGGAATCCTCAGCATAAGGATTCTAAAGGCCTAAATATGAAAGCTAGCAGAGTATTATTATGAAATATTGATTAATATTAAAACCTAAAAATGAGAGTTCTGATACTACCATATGCAGTGGTGCACAATCTATTCCAATGCAGCTAAAGCTTCTTCCCATATATCTTGTGGTGTATATACCCTGCAGAACATAGGGTAGTGTAAAAATATCAGAGTAAAATATATTAGGTACAAGGTCATAGTGGAGCTCTGTGAAGTTAAAGTCTGAGCTAATTTCATATTTCTAATTTTGAGATTGAAATTCAACTCAAGTGAATTAGTACAGTGATTTTTGTACGGATTCAGTCTAGCAAATGTCTGTTGGAAGAATTATTAGAGTTCTCATCATCTTCACTGTACACTTGAGTCATTCTCCATAGCATGGAGGAGGTATTTTGCACTTAGTATCATGTTCTTTCTTTAGAATCAGATTACAAAATATTCATCTATGCACGTGGCATTTCTAGATCATGTCTCTTTTATTCAGCTTTAAACAGATACAGTCTCCATAGGAATGGTGTGTAGTCCTTAATCTGAAAATGCAGCTGTCCTAACTTAATTTCCTCTAGTATCTTATTGTGGTTAGTTGAATTGGTGTGCTATACCTAATGAGCTACATAGATTTAGTTCCTATTCCCTAAGCATGTGGGTTTTAAAGCTTTTGATGGGTTTTGTTACATGAAGAGTTTACAGTTTTAATTTTTTTTGTTTTAATAGGATCGAAAACTTCTTGCCACAGCTCAACAGATGCTCCAAGACAGCAAGACAAAAATAGAAGTTATAAGGATGCAGATTCTTCAGGCAGTTCAGACCAATGAATTGGCTTTTGATAATGGTGATGGACTAGAGAAGAAATATGAATCTTGTTAATGTCAAATGCCACATATATATGTACCCATATGCACACAGAACTATGATAAATTTCTAGTGGGAAGGTTAGACAAAACTTGCATGAACCGAAAGTAATCAGAGACCAGGCATACCAGTGTTAGGATGCTAAATGCATCAGACTTGAAGCAAAATACCTTGAAGCTTAAGGACCAGAACTACAATTTCTCTTCATCTTCTTTATACCTTACATAGTCCAGTCTTGCTTTGTGGTCTTCGTTCTTGCTCTATGCATGTTTTCTTTTGTCTTGACAATAACTAGCAATTTTCTTTAAAGTTTATATAATCTTTTCAGTGTCCTAAAAATAAATTCTGATACAGGTATAAAGCCTGTCATACTTGAATAGGTTGACCTTCCTCCTACTAGCAGGAACACAGTTACAGGGAAACTTTTACTATCTTTATATTAGTATTTAGGCTTGACTGAGAAATAATCACCTTCTCAAAAAAAAAATTATCTTTTTAAAAAGATGTCTGACTTGAAACAGGTATACTGCATTCAAAAATAGTTTTAAAATTGCTTATCTTTATTTTATAAAAAAGGCAAACAAAAACTAACCTTGAGCTATAATAGCATGAGTGTACTAAAAGTTGTGGGCATATTGGTACATCTGTTTTGAACTTCATTTGTATGCATCTCTGAGTACTGAAGTTGTATCATGATGCTTGTAATCAGGGCCTCAATGTGTCCTAGGTACTGAAATGCTTGTGTTTGTTTCGTTTTGTGGAGCTGGCTTTGTTTTGTTTGTTTTCACACTTCTGAGGCTTCTGGCTTTTGTAACACCCCATCTTAGCATGTGGATTATGCATGTCATTTGTTCAATAGAAAAACAAAAAAAATCCTCAAAATCTATAGCCCCCTTTTTAACGCAGACTTGCAAGAAAATTAGCAGCATGAGCAGGATAAAGTATGCATCTATGAAGTTGTGTATTGTTGTATCTGTATTATGTATTAAAGCTAGAAAGGGTTTTCAAATGCCTGACCTAAGAACAGTAGGAACACAAACAGTAAGGGATAGGAAACCTTTTCTAATTCTGTTTTTGAATCTTAACACCATTAAAAGTGGATATTTAAGTTCTTAACCCAAACTATTTGGGTAAGGCATTGTATGAGACCTTACATCCTCCCTGCTTGCACAACCAGATACCCTAAGATTTACAGTGAAGCAAGAGAATTACCAGAAACTGATATATGTGTGTGTATATGTATACATATATCAGGAATATATGTATCTACAGAGCAGTGTGAAAGATAAATCCTCAGAACATGATTTGGAAATGTGTAAGTCTCAAAACCTCTTTCTTGCCAGATGAATGATGTAAGGGAGGTTTGGCTTCATACAAAGGCATTTGTCCCATAACTCCCCTAATGACATCTTCTATTTCTTGCATCTTCTAGCAATTACAGCCCTTCAAGGAGTAGTATCTGGTTTTTGGACTGAGGCCTGATTACTTCTTTATTTCTTCAAAATGCAGATGCTTAACATTTTACTGTTGCTTTTATGACATACTTCTACTTGGTCTACCAAATCTGCATTTTTCTCCTCCTCTGTGTGCATGGGGAAGGGGTTAGTATATAGAAATTAAACAAGGGCATGGTCTTCAATGAAGTTTGTTTCTATTTCTTTTCAGCAAAACCTGTAATAAGCCCTCTTGAACTCCGAATGGAAGAATTACGGCATCATTTTAGGATAGAGTATGCTGTAGCAGAAGGTGCAAAAAATGTGATGAAATTACTTGGATCTGGGAAGGTTACCGACAGAAAGGCACTTTCAGAAGTAATTTATGTCATTACAATTTCTGAAAATTTACTTTAAATGTTCTTTCAAGAAAGGAAAAAAAAATTAATTTTTGTATTTTAAAAAGGCACAAGCAAGATTTAATGAATCAAGTCAGAAGTTGGACCTCTTAAAGTACTCACTGGAACAGAGATTGAATGAACTTCCTAAAAACCATCCCAAAAGCGGTATAATCATTGAGGAACTTTCATTGGTCTCTTCACCCACATTAAGTCCCCGTCAAAGCGTAATATCTACTCAGAACCAGTACAGTACCCTGTCCAAACCAGCAGCTTTAACAGGTATGATTTCTGGAGCTTTTTATTTTTCTTAGATGGTTTAAAAGAAGTCTTTAGTGCCAACTTTGATGCCTTTCTGGATGTTCTTCATTGTTCTTTTTCTAGACTAAGGCACTGAGAATTTTCAAGCAGAAAAAAAAATGCAGAAAAGTTTTAGATTTATTTGTTGACTGTTTTTTAATCCTGTTGGAAAAAAGTGAAGTTCTGCCCTTAAGTTAGGTCACTAGGGAATAATACTAGTAGTGTTGACTGTTTTTTTTTTCTTTAGATTATCAAGGACTTTAAAAAGTGGTTAAGTATCATTATCCCCATTTTACAGATGGGGAAACTGTAGTGCAAAAGGGTTAAGTGACTTGTCCCTGGTCACTAGTATGGTACCTAGTATGGCAGGACTGGAAATAGGTACCATATTTCCTTCCACTCCCTGGACCACACTGGCTTCCTAGAAGGTGATTTATGCTACCAGAAACTTAGTATCTCCCTCTTTGGTTTATAAATATAACCAACAAAAGTGCACAGGGCTGTCAACGCCCCTGTTTTGGGGTAGATTTAATTTACTGCAAGGGAACATATTTATAAGATGTAACACAATTTTTCATAGTTGGGTTCACTTGGAATTATTGTCCTTCATTAGAAGTAAACTATTTTAAAAGATGAGACATACTTTAACAAAGCTTTTAAATATTTACCTTCTGATATTCTTAAAGAAAAGCAAATACTTTTGACCACTTTGAGAGTATGTTGGTTTACTAAATTTATTTAATAAGTGTTCACATAGGAATCATTTATACAGGTAATGTTCGTTTTGTGTCCTAAAAAGTTGTATATGCAACTCTTACACTAACTGCCAACAGAGAAAGTTTGCTAAAATCTCTAATTTAAATGTTAATTCTCTTTATACGTGTATAACTGACATCAGAATTTAGTTCTGAAATAAGGTTATATTTTAAAAGAAAAAAGAGGAACTCTTCTGCCAAGCTGCAACAATAATACAGTGGAGGAAGTCTACCTGTCTTACATTTTGGTTCAGTAAGATGAGTAACAGAGGGTAAAAAATACCAGAACCTCAGACAAGAGCCCTTGTGAAGATGCAGATTCCATCTAACAAAAAAAAATTCCCCTCAGATGATCAGTAACCGTGGGCAGGCACAAAATATCATGCCTTTGTTTTAAAACAGCCTTTTTTTCAGTCTTTTCCTGTAATACATAATCATAGTAATAAATAATTCCTCTTTAAAGAGTATCAACTGATACATATTAGGATATATATTAGCACTTTCTAATAGGAAATATCAGAACAGAGCTACATGCTTGTAAAGTTCTTAATGGTTTCACTTTCTTATTAGCTACACAAAGAGCCTTTGTATTGAACTGGATTTAAATGAAGAGTGTCTTTGTATTTTGCGTCTAACATTTTGTGAAAAATAGATCAATGCTACTGTCATACTTTTTAAAATGCACTAACAGGACTTTCTGATATGTATCCACTCCTTTTACAAGATTATGACCTTTCTGCTTATTAAATTCATAGGAAAATAAGCAGAGATTTGGAATGAAGTTTTCTTTTACCTTTTAACCTGTTTTGGGAGCCAATAGCATCTCTTTTGCTATGTTTTTGATTATATTACGTCCTCATAGCATAATATTTAGAGCTGTGGCTTATGATTGTTAGTTCCTTACAAGATGGGATTTCTTCTCGAACTGCTTTGTCAGTGTCTGTTCTGTGGGCTTTAGTGTTGCCAGGCCATTTGTAGGTCAGGTCTGACTTAAGTTTCTGCTACAAAAGAGTACTTCTAAGTTTTGCAGTTACATACATCTACCATAGAAGCTGCATTATCCTAGGAGCTGTGTTTCTAGATGACTATATGATTATGAACTGACTAATTTCACTGCTTTTAATAGTCAACTTTGTTCCTGTTAGTGATGTCGTAGTTGTACAGATGCTATCTTTACAGGATGAGGTAAGCCTACCATTCTTGAAACCATCTGTTATGTTCAGATGCTTCTGTACTGCTGGAGGAAGCTCTTTCAAATTAAAACTGAGCCTCTATACCTCATCTGTTTGAAAAAGTTGAAGAGTAGCTTCCTGTTTCAGCTTTTATAAAGCCAGATTCAGTCATGTTAGAACCATTCAATGATTGGAAATTACATACTAACTCCTATTTGACTTCAGCATCAAGCAGGCAAATTTGATTTATTTGTCTTAAACAAATGCGTAGTCACGGTAGTCAATATGTTCATTTTAATTATCTAAGTGATTTATCCAGTATTACATGGTTATGTAAGGCTCACGGAAAAACTAATACTCTCCCATCAGCAAGGAGACCCATCACTTTAACTTCTCATTTTAAAAAATGACATTACTTACAACTTGAACCCAAGTCAGTTAGATTCTTAAGAGAAAAGTATTTCAGAGGCTAACATTATAGGACAAAAACTTATTTCGTGGCATTGTAGTAAACTGTTGCTCCTTTTAGAAGGTTGACTCCAACATTTTTGACCTTTTTTTTAATGCTTATTTTCAGTAGGTTTGTCTTTCTTGGGTCTATCTCTTGATTTTGTCTGATATTTCTGTTATACCCAGCAGGGGTTAGAATATGAGCTATTGCTATAAAACCAGTCATTAGTCATTCATTTTGCACACTTGAGCACAGTTGGTTTTTTGTTTTTTGTTTTTTTTTTCATGACAAATAATTGTTTGTCCTGTTCTAGGTACCCTGGAAGTTAGGCTAATGGGTTGCCAAGACATTTTAGAAAATGTCCCTGGTCGATCAAAAGCCACCTCAATTACACTACCTGGTTGGAGTCCGAATGAAGCCAGATCATCTTTCATGAGCAGAACCAGTAAAAGTAAAAGTGGGAGTAGTAGAAACCTTCTGAAAACTGACGACTTGTCCAGTTCAGTATACTCTTACTTCTCATATTTTTATGCTTATCTTTTATTTATGCTTTAATGTGCATGCTGTAATCTGTAATTAAAAATACCAAGTTGTTTTGAGACTTTAAACATAGCTGTTTCTTCAGCTGTCATGTTGTGATGGATTACAAAAAAAAAAAAAAAAAAAAAAACAAACAAAAGCCCACACTATTATGCCCGTAAGAACCAATTAAATATGAGAACTTTTTTCTTTTTCTTTTTTTTCTTTTTGACGGAAACCTACTGAAGATTTTTTTGTTTGTAGAAAATCCTCTTATAGTTTTAATCTGAGTTTGTGTACTTTACTTACAGATGAAGTCTGTGCTGTACTGAAGCTGGATAACACTGTGGTTGGTCAAACCAGCTGGAAACCTATTTCCAATCAGTCATGGGATCAGAAATTTACACTGGAACTAGACAGGGTAAAGATGTGGTCTTACTCCATTGACAGCTATAGTTGATTATGTAGATTAGACTCATGTTGCTTTATATCATTTTTTTTCCTGTTGTTGCGATTACGTGCAAATTTCACATGTGCAAGTATTCCTGTGCTTAACAGAAGGAGTTCCCTGGAGATAAGCTGATTTGCTGGGTTGCCATTTTACAAGTTTTACCTCTTCTGGCATGTGAAGAGACATAATATTTTTGTCTAAGACATAACACTTAACATCTTTTTAGTCTGTAATGAAGGTGCTTAAATTTTTATTCAGATCATCAACTTCTCTTTATCAGGAAATTCTCGTATTTGATGGAGTTTAGATATTTTGGGAAAGTTGTATCGTAGAATTTTTAGTATTTATCCATAATACACATGTTCTCATGTGAAACAGATGGATTCCTTTTTCAGGAGTAATAAACACTGTTAGTGAATTTGGTTTCCTACAACTTTAAACTTTATTTGTATGGACTTAAGTATATAGAATGATGCTCTTCTTGACACACCTTTTTAAGAGAATTTCTGTTATGTAGGTTTAATTAAGTATTTTTTTATAGATACCTGATACTCATAGTATCTTAAGGGGATACAAGGACTTTTTTTCTTCAGCATGAGCAAGTGACTCAAAACTGGTTTAGCTTTTCATGTGAATGAGGCGGTGATTGCCACTGGAGGACTTTCCCAGCAAGAGAGGAGGCTATAGATTTTATAGATTTCTGGTTCTTCCTTGCTTTTACCTGTGCAATCATAATTTAGGGAGATGTCATGAATCCCAACAGCAAGATACAGAAGCAGTTCTTGTTAAAGTTTTTGGCCCCTCTTCATGACCACATTAAAAAAAAAAAAATGCATGTGTTTCTACAGATACTGTATAGTCTTACATCATGATGCATAGCCAGATACAAAAGTGTCACTGTACAGCCATGAAATGCAATTTATACTTGTTAATTAAATGGAAAACTAGCAAAGTTGAGCTTTCTAAACACAGTTAAAAATCTCTTCCTGGAGCTTAAGCTAAGATGCATGTAATTAGCACTTTTGTTTGACTGAAAAAGTATGTGTGTTTGTGACTCTCCTTCTATTTTGGGGAGTTTTACACTTACAGTTCTTATTTGGACACTGGATATCACATTTGAACTGAAGCAAAATGTGATTATCCTAGTGAGAGTTTGCTCTGTACAGTTAGTTAGCCTTGACACTCTTTTTTTTTTTAAAGTAAAAGCTTTACATCTTGATCCTTGAGGTATTAGATCTTATGACTGTGGAGAGGTAACTATTGCAGAACAATTACCAAGAAGTAATTTCCTGTGTGTGTTTACTGTCATAGTCACGGGAACTGGAAATCTCAGTTTATTGGCGTGACTGGAGATCTCTGTGTGCAGTGAAGTTTCTGAGGTTGGAAGACTTTCTGGATAACCAACGACATGGCATGTGTCTCTATCTCGAACCCCAGGGCACTCTGTTTGCAGAGGTAAGAACGTTTCATTAGAACACTTGGGCATACTTGTAGCTATTATCTTGCAAAATAGTTTAAGACTTTTTCTTAAACATTTTAAGAACATGTTTTGTTCTGAAACTTAAATTATAATGTGCATTATTTGAACTGCAGGTTACATTTTTTAATCCAGTTATTGAAAGAAGACCAAAACTCCAGAGGCAAAAGAAAATTTTTTCAAAACAGCAAGGTAATTGTTTAATATAAATACATAAAGCTTAAAAGTTGTACATATCTGTGATATTTTTTTAGTGAGACTTAATGTTCGTCTGTGAATAAAACGGCTGATAATCATGTATTTGGTATTGCACTTAGAAATGTTTTGGTTTAGAATTCCTTATTATGCATTAGCATTTAATACTGAATAATTAGGAATTGCTAAGGAATATGACAAATTCAGTTTGTTCTTCATAAACTATAAAATAATGAATATGATTTTTTGTTTTTAATTATAGCTTTTCATAATAAGTAAGGAAATTACTTGCACTCTTTCTTTTTTCACAATATCCACAGGCAAAACATTTCTCAGAGCTCCTCAAATGAATATTAATATAGCCACTTGGGGAAGGCTGGTGAGAAGAGCTATTCCTACAGTGAATCACTCTGGCACCTTCAGCCCTCAAGCACCAGTGCCTGCTACAGTGCCAGTGGTTGATGTACGCATTCCTGAACTAGCGCTGCCAGCCAGGTAGGCATATCTACCATTTTTAAGTACTTTTAGGAGCAAGAGTAATGGTGAAATGTTTATATACTGACATATATAAAATACGTTTATTCTGCGAGACTGAAGACTTTTCATTGTTTTATTTCGGACATCCATTTTATACACATACAACACACACAAGATGTGCTCTAGGAGAAATACAAATAACATGATTTTAAGTTGGTTTTCATATTATTAAAACTTGCCTTGCTGTATACTGAGGAGTTATTTATTTTCTTGCCAGTGACTCTCCTGTAGCTAAATTGGACTTTGAACTTGAGCCTGAGCCTCCACCTGCTCCGCCCCGTGCATCTTCCCTTGGTGAAATATGTGAATCTTCCTCTGAGATGAAGGCTCCTGATATGCCAGCTCAGGTAAGTAAATTTAAGAATTTGGGGCTATATAGTTTAACGAGGTTGTAATATTGGTATCTTTATGATGGACTTATTCCTGTGCACTTCAGCGTTACGCTGCCTGTTGAGACAATTCTGTATGTGTAAGTTATGGATGCCCTGATTACTTGTTTCCATGGTTGGTGTGTTTAATTTCCCATGTCACTGTTTGGTTCCATCGCGAGAAAAAAAAGTATAAAATCCATCAGAGTATTCAGGGAAAAAGTGGTTTTATTAAAAAAGGGCAGAATAATTGGAGAAACAGGTTTCATCATTCTGTTAAAACCTTGCTTATCTATATCATCTTGAGTTATAATGTTTTAGCTTAGATAATTTCTGAGTTAAGAATTTCTGCATCCTTTTACTTTAGCGATCTTTTAAATTTTGACTTATTTTTCCTTCCAGGATGAAGTAACAGCTTTTGATTTTGAAAATGGCAGAAATAATATTGTTCCAAAACTCCAGCCTGAAATAATCTGTGAGCCTGATGTTCCCCATTCAGACATAAAATATACCAACGTCCGAGAGCCTGAAGATAGAAGGTAAAAATGCAATATTTTTAGTGTTGATTATGAATGTTTGTTAAAGTTAACAAACTAGAAGACTTTTTTTTAAACGCTTATTTATTTATTTATACAGAACACAACAAAGATTTCAGTTCAGTCTGAAGGATTTCAGGTGTTGTGCTGTACTGGGTAGAGGACATTTTGGAAAGGTAAATGTCAAAAGGCTATATCAAATGTCAAGGTTATATCAAAAAATAGATATAAGACTTAAATAAATCACCTATCTTCTGTTTTAGGTGCTGCTGGCAGAGTACAAAAACACAAATGAGATGTTCGCTATTAAAGCCTTAAAGAAAGGAGATATTGTCGCTCGTGATGAAGTAGACAGGTCAGTTTGTAAAATTTAATACGTGGATTACCTGAATCAATTGCTTTCTTTCTGCATGCAACACACGTATAAGCCCTACCAAATGGTAGTTAAATTCCATGAAAGAGCAAAACAAGTCATCTTCCTGCACAGTTGGCTGTTACAGACCCTAGCCTTTGTTCTGGGGCAAAGAGAAAGCAGTACTGGTTAATTTAGTGCCCGTCTTACCATGCCTGTATTTTTAATTTTTTCATCCGTTCAGATTCTCTTGTAATCATTACTTCTAATTACTTGTTTTATAGACTTCCATCACACTCCAGGAGGACAGTGACTGTTTTCTTTGCTGGCAGAAACATATGATGGTATTTCTCAACCTGTAATATACCGTCATAACTCTGTCCATCATATTTTGCCTTAAGTCCCATGTATACACCACTATTATGTTTTTAATCTCTTTGCCCAAGAACTACAATCTTACTCTGTCTGGAAGTGAAATGGGAGGTAGAAAACTGTCTAGGTTCAATGCAAGAAGATGCTTTTACAGCTGTTTAATAATTACTGTTTTCATTTGAATTGCAGGAAGACAGATAACTGTATTAAGAATAAGCTACAAATTAACCAACTGGCTTACAGAGAAATAATCGGGAATGATTGTAGACAGATATCTGTAATATCATTACTCTTTTTTTGACTATATATTATACACAGTTAAAATAAAAATGGATTAATGCTAATGCCACATGATACTGATGCGTTCTGATTTGGAAGGAGAACTAGCAGAATTTAGTCTTCGTGGAACACTGGGTTGCCTATTTCATTTGTGAAAGACAAATGCAACTTCTTGAGTATCCTGGCATCAACTTACTATGTGTGGAAGTATTAAAAGTTCTTTCCTAAAAGGAAAAGTATTCTTATCTTCGAGGAATAGAGGAAAAAGCATAAGATCTGTGGTTTGGGATTCAGCTTTAAATTTTACTGATTTTTCTGTTTGCAGCTTGATGTGTGAAAAGCGAATATTTGAAACTGTGAATAGTGTAAGGCATCCCTTCCTGGTGAACCTTTTTGCTTGTTTCCAAACCAAAGATCACGTTTGCTTTGTAATGGAATATGCTGCTGGTGGGGATCTGATGATGCACATTCATACTGATGTCTTCTCTGAACCAAGAGCAGTGTGAGTATCCATCCCTTTTTATGGCATTAATGGAAGGGCATTTTGTTCTGTTTCAGTGAACAAGAACTGAAATATTCATCACCACACACCTCTGTGTTATGTCACTTCGGAAAATACTGTTCAGTTTTTAAAAGGGCAAAGATTCTAACTGATTTTATTAGAAAAATACATATACAGGTTTAGTACCTGAATCTAAGTTGAATGCAAAAATGGTATACAGACATTTAATGTTTATAATATTTTTTTGGGTAAAGATTATATTACAAATTCAAAATCATAATTAAAATAACAGGCAAGGCCAAAAAAAGGAGTAAGACAAATTAGAAATTCTTCAGTGGCATGGCAGCGAACACTACAGGAAAACTTACCTTCCAGCTTGAAAGCTGCAAGTTTAAACGCTTTTGATATTTGACTTTAAAATCCTGACCATCTATAAAGCTAATGTAGTGGGTAGTATTAGTGGTAGGGGGACAGTTGAACCAGATGATCTTGGAGGTCTTCTCCAACCTTAATGATTCTAATCTGTAGCTGAAAAGGCAAAAAGTATAATCTTCAGAGGACGGCTAATAAAAGATAAATTACGATGAGCTTTGCATTCTGAAAAGCAGGACTAGAATCCATTAAAACTTTACATTTCAACTTTTTCAACAGATTCTATGCTGCGTGCGTTGTTCTTGGACTTCAGTATTTACACGAGCACAAAATAGTATATAGGTAAGTAGTGATTGATGCATTTCAGAGGAGTTTCAGCTATTCTGAATAGTACTGAAAAAATTTTCTCGAATATTCATTTAGAGATTTGAAGTTGGATAACTTATTGCTGGACACAGAAGGCTTTGTGAAAATTGCTGACTTTGGTCTTTGCAAAGAAGGTAATGGCTCTTAAATTTCTTTCTTTATTCCTAGGAAAGTTCTGTCATCTCACTTGCTCTTGACTGTTCCGTGAGATTTGTGAACTGCCAAATGTATATAGAAGGAAAAATACATCTCTGATTGTACACATGGGGAGATGGAAGGAAGTCCTTAGTGGGGAAAATACCAAGAACATCTGAGCATAGCCTTTTTTTTAATCTCAGTTGTGAGGAACACCTATTCTGACTCTTAAATAATTTTCTTCATTCTAAAGCTAAGTTGACAATGAAATCAATCCACACCTCAACTTTTACAGTGGTTTGTTTTTCTTTACTCTCAAATAGTTGCATATAAGTATATAGAAATGACAGGCTAAATATACTATAGCTAAAAATGAGAAATTTATCCCAAAAGGGAAGCTTAGATGCTAGAAAGTAACTCTCAAGCATCCAGCTACTGGCAACTACCTTTCAAATAAGACAAAAGATTTTTCTGTATTGAGGAAAGTGCCTTTGTCAAACCCCATTGGAGGATATGGGGAGGGAAGATCTGACAAGGTATATTTCCTTCTCCAATTTGTATAGCCTGTCTCCCAAATATTTCTCTTTTAGTTAGCCTAAGAGGGAGAGGAATTCTGTAAATTTGGTAGGTGGTCAAACATGATTATTGCTTTTAACAGCTTAGGGCAAGTTGTGTGACTTCAGCTACAAATTCCACAAATGATGAAAGGAAACGAGGACCAAGAAAGCTCTTTAGTTTACTGACTGCTACTATAAATGGTTTTCTTAAGCGCTCCATAGCACCTCCACGCACATAGTGGCACATCAGTGCTTGTGGTGCTGTTTCTAACTATGCCTTTCTTGCACAGGGTTTATTTTGCTCCAGGTCATTTCACTGCACTCTGTGTTTTACTTTACTGTGGGTAGCCTTGCCATTGCAGAAGGATCTGCAATAGGCATGTTTGACTGAACTAGGGTACCACGTTTTCCTGTACAAGCTAATAAAAACATTGCATAAGATTGCTTGTATCTTTCCAAGCAATGATAACTGGGTGACAAAAGTAATTGGAGGCTTGATTTGGCTCATTGTATAGGGACAGAGAAGCTTATATTGAAGCACACTTGGAACAAGGGCATGAGAGAGAAGAGTTGGGGGAAATGTTTTATATACCTCGTTTAGACTGAGGTAACTGAGACAGACCATGGAACCTCAGTATCACTTTGCTGAAGTTGTGTTAGGTTTTACTTGCTGAAGGAATAGTTTGTGGACTTGCAGAAAATACTGCTTGCTTTTCATTAATTGTAACCTTTCAGGAATGGGATTTGGAGACAGAACAAGCACATTCTGTGGCACACCAGAATTTCTTGCTCCAGAAGTGCTGACAGAAACTTCCTATACAAGAGCTGTAGACTGGTGGGGTCTTGGTGTACTTATCTATGAGATGCTAGTGGGTGAGGTAAGTTCTAGTAAAGATACAACACAGTCATAAGACAAATATATGTTAAAATATTACAAAACTATCATCCTGTCAACATTTAATATGCCCCTATATACCATAGTTATATCAATATACAATATGCGTAGGCATACCTAGTTTTACTGTGAGCATTTTAATTTCATAAAGTAGGAATAAATGCTGAGCAGCTCTTTATAGCATCATAGTAGCTAGTATCAGATAGATATCGATTAGTCATGTCGGGGGCGTGAGTTACCAGCTGCTGTGGAAGCGAATGAGTCATAGTTGGTCCAAGACTTAACCTCTAGATTTTTTTGTTTTGCTTCTAATTACATCATTATGCCTTAAAATCAAATGATGGTAATAGTATATTAATGCCAGTGACTCTAAACAAGAAAATAGCACATCTGGATTGGGGGAGCTCAGCTTCCAGCATGCAGGGCACAGCAATCCTAACTTTGATTTCAGTTTCCTTGTCTGTTATTGTCAAATTTGGATGCACACAGCTTATAGCAGGCTTCTGCTTTCAAATGTTCTAGGGGAGAAAACCAACTCCTTAACTCGTGCAGCTTGAATGCACGTAAACCTTAATTCATAGAACTGGATAGTAGTGAAAGATTACGCCAAATGCAAAGTTACTTATGATTGGAATTGCACATGCGCTAAAACAGAATGCCCCAGTTCTGTGTAAATGGGATGGTAAATAACTACTCAGTTGTTTACTATTAATGCATACATAGCCTGGCCTCCTGGTCTTGTTTTCTAGAGTATCTCCATGATATCTCCATTTTCATCTTGTTGATGATAACAAAGATGGTAACCCCTTTCAGGTTTAAGGGGGGGAAAAAAGAAAAAGAGTGTGGGCTGCATCTTTCAAGCCACCTTATAGTAGTTTCTGTTCTTAAGCTAGATGCTACATGCTATAGAGGTATTACAAAAATAAAGTCTTCCACTTGTTACTTGTCTCAAAGAAGAGCTAATAGAGGCCTTCCACATTTCCTGTATATCTCGTGTCAGAGTTCAAAAAGATACTACTTCTAGGTTTTACTGCTTTTAAAAGTACACTTTAAAGCATACTCCTTTAATTAAAAAAAGAAGGGGGGAGGGTAATGACTTTGCTCTCTTCCTTATGGAAACGGACTGTATATTTCTGGGACAAAGGAAAGTTTAATTTTAGGGAGTCTAACTCCAAGTTGTCAGCTGAATATCTTGTTTTAAATTATAAATGATTTTTAAGCCTGTTTAATAGTTGTGGGGTTTTTATTACTTACGTTATAGTCTCCTTTCCCTGGAGATGATGAAGAAGAGGTGTTTGACAGTATTGTAAATGATGAAGTACGATATCCACGCTTTCTGTCCACAGAAGCCATCTCTATAATGAGACGGGTAAGAAAGTAATAAAAAACATTACAGTATTCCCCTCTTACCCTGTTTTGTCTCCTACCTTAAGAAAATTAATCACTCTTATAGAGAACAAAGTACTCTTAAGAACCTATATGCGACAATCTTTTCTACAATTAAATTTCAGGCTTGCTTCATTTATGCTGTGCCATGCTGCCTATCATCATTTTTTTTTGCCTTAAACGTAATGTCAGTGCCATTTCACTTACTTATTCAGGAGCAAGTTTTTCTTTTTGAAATGTGAAATGCTAACATCTGTTTTCTCCCTGAACTAAGTTTCAACATCATCTCTAACTAGAGAAGTTCCAGTTTCATTTTCTAGCATTTTCTAGCAGAACACTGCTGCATTGACTTGCTTGGTAGATTAACGTAGTCACATGAACATTTTAATTTAAAGACTTTCTAACTAACTCTTTTTGGTTTCATTCCAACTGGGGTAGGGAACTCTATACACGTGGCATCTACAGCTCTGTTCTTGGCAAAGATAGGCTGATTTTGATTTTTATTAGTGCTATTCCTTATTGTAACGTCTCTACTAGCTTCAGACATCATCTTTAGAAGTCTCAGAGGCTTATCTCAGTTGATGGAAAGGCATTTCCTGGGGAGGGTTTCAAGTCTTGGGAAGCAGTCTCTTTGCTTAAGCCACTGAATATTGTCGGTCTAGCACCCAGTTCAGCAACGTGAAGCAGCATTAAAGTTAAAGCATGTCACAGTAACTACTGTTACTTATTATTAAAGTTAGAGCATAAACATAGCTCAAAATGAGTGCTTCCTTTCAGATTGTTTTTCTAGAGTAAGGAAAAAGAATACAGCTTTAAGGCAGTACTGGAAAAAGGTAGTTTTATCTTGAAGTGCCTCTATCTACATTGGCATGTGGAGAGAATACTGCTACACTGCACCCAGAATGCGCACACAGTGAACGTTGTGTTTACAGTTTACTAGTTTTATCTCTGTGTACTGTTCCCATCTGAGCCAATCCTATACTCTCAAATAGTGGGCTTTCATGGGGCCCTTTGCCTACAATTTCACGTTACTTTGATTCCATTGTGGAAAAAGACCACAGTGATGAGGTAGCCTCAAGTAGAGGCTACCTAGAAAACTGCTGTATCTGGCTGGGTGTGTAAAGCAGTATCCACCCCTCTCCTGGTAAATCAACTGCTATGAAATAGCTGGACACAGCAGACAACAGCCTAGTCTCTCTTTTGAGCCAAGCAAGCTGAAATACTAGCTTATATAGATTCTATGTCCTCTCCAGCAGAAATCAGATTTAGTATCTCTGTGCTGAACGCTAGTCCCACAGATTACCTCAGGTACTAAGATGCAGTACATATTTGCAGAGTAAGACAGGTGAATCTGCTCAGTACATGTTCAGAGCTAGGCTGCTTGTGGAATCTTGCTGTGAGATCCAGGTGTCTTTAAAAGAGCACTGCTGGCTCTGTCTACAGCTTTGTCCTCACCTTTCTTTTGAGGACCAAGAGTTTTTCATAGGTCAGGCAGTATGAACGTCACTGTCCGTCCAGTCTTGGTATCGACTCTTACACAGTAGCATTACCCATGAATTTTCACACTAAAATATCGCATGTTTTGTCAGCTGCTACGAAGAAATCCAGAACGGCGTCTTGGAGCTGGAGAGAAAGATGCTGAGGATGTGAAAAAGCATCACTTCTTCCGGGTGAGTACAAGCTAGTGTTAGTTCTGAGGACATTAGCGAGTAGAGATGGGAAACTAAACATCAGTTGGTTTATTTTACAGTTAATAGATTGGAATGCTTTACTGGCCAAGAAAGTGAAGCCCCCTTTTGTACCCACCATTAGAGGACGAGAAGATGTTAGTAATTTCGATGACGAATTTACCTCTGAAGCACCTATCCTCACTCCACCTCGGGAACCAAGGATACTTTCTGAAGAAGAGCAGGAAATGTTCAGAGATTTTGATTACATTGCTGATTGGTGTTAACTTCTAGACACTGTGAAATCCTAGCTGACTGGCTCACAAGAATGCCTCTCTCAGAAGAATACCAACCCTTCAATTGCTCTCTGTGCCACCTGTAGCTTTTTTTTTAAATCACATGAAGACCCTTTTAAGTACTGTTCTAACACTCTTGTGAAGAGTGGCCTCTTTGTATATTGTTTTTTATCTGAGCACTGGAAAGCAGGTCTATGGAGTTCTTAAGCTGAGTGGGTGAATCCAGGCCCTATTGAGCTTCCCACACATGGGCACACTTGGATCTGTACTTTCTCTCACTCTTCTGTGGCAGATTACATTGCTTTTTAAGTATCTGCCTTAAGTGGGAAAAGCAGACTTTGAGCTAGGTAATCACTTAACTCTACTCAGCCACATGAAATAGAAGTTTGGGATACTGATGACACTCGCACAGAACATGGTTCTATCTGGAGAAGGCAAACGATTTCAGTTAAATATCTTGTGCAGTCTATAAAACTACACATTTCTATGTACACTTTCCTCTTGTGTTCTTAAAATAACGGTATTGAGAACAGCTATGCCTTGTTTTATAAATTTTCTATGGTATTTATTAGGAAAAATGTTAAATGCCTTGCCTCTGAGATAACAACAGTGTAAGTGCTTCCATTAAAAAGAAAAATTGAGGAAAAACCCAGGAAGTTTACCAAAGCCACTTGCCAAACAGTTCTGCCTTCAAGCTTTTTAAGCATGGCTTAAAGCCCTGGTTGAAATGAAGAATGTAACAAGGATGTTGCTCAGTCTAACTACAAAGAGCAAAGCATATGCATTTCCCAAGCCCATCCACTTCTATATTCAAACTTACGCCTTTTCCACTCCTGCAGTGGACAGATAAGTTAACCATTCTGTATTTAACCACCTAGATCATCCTGTATCTGCTGTACAAATCATATCACCTTTAGAAAACATAAGGATTTTCAATGTATACATGCTGTGAACATGTATATTTGGAAGTTGTAATGTATTCTTATGTCCAGGCAAGTAATTTAATTATACCACTTCATTAATTTTGCACAGTGGCCATGTGAACAACATCGAACTCGAGTGAAAAAAATATTCGTATACCTTTAGGCCACTGAACTCCAGAACGTAGATTGGCAGTTACCAAGGGTAAAAGCAATATGTTGTAACAGAATGTATAAATATTTTTGATAAAAACTGTATATTTTATAAACTTCCTAACACTAAAGCTGTACCTCAAAAGTTGGAAAACAATTTAGACCGGACACTGTGTGTACTTGGAAACCAAGATCTGTTTTTGGCACCTGGTGTTCTGCAGGCAAATATGAGTTCTTAGAAAATAAATTTTTCCATGCTGTCCTTAGCTCTCACACCATTCAGAGTTTGTGTATTCAATCTCACAGGTGCATCCTAGCCAGGAATTTGCTGTTGGTCAGCTAAGACAGTGAGAATCAGCACTCGAATTCAAAATCCCTAATTCTATTCATTCAAAGGAAAAATGGAAACCACTTGAGTGTGCAACACTAAGGTGGTTGTTTAAAATCATGATGCTGGACAGACCTGCAGGGTCAGGCAGAAGAATGGCTTAAGGAAAAAAGGGGTAGTGGTTCTAAATCAGGCTTGCCCCACCCTAGGAAGCAGGAAGGCATCTTCACCAGCTCTACAAATCATGTCAGGAAGAAGGCGTGAACTTTTCAGCATTACTTCTTTCCAAATTCTAATAAATAAGAAACAAGTTATGTTCCTATATCAAGTGGAAACTAAATGCTAAATACTTTTGAGGTACAGTCAGCTTACCCCTTTTTGGTTCCCAAATATATATATGAGCATCTAACAGGGTGCTTAACACTTATGAAAGTATCCTGAAAAATACCTTTTTGTAACTACATCTTGTACAGAAATCTTTTTTTTTAAATCTAAGTAAATCACTAAAAAAAAATTAGATGGCAGGGTATGTTCACCCAGTTAAGCTGAAAGAAAGCACTAATTTTATCTCTGTAGTTTTTTAAATATTTTTAGGCAGATTAAGATTTTAAACCCTAGATTGTAAATATATTTTGCTATACTTTATCTGTATGTGGCTGCTCAAGCACTTTGTAAGGAAACTAGGATATTTTAGAATGGTACACTATGCATTAAAATGAAATGTGCCTTTAACAATGTCATTTTAAGTGTTTTGCAGTCATTAATATCACAAATTAAAGTTTTAAATAGAGTAATTTGTAAATTGTGTCCCAAACATGATTTTGCTGTTTCTTGAAGTGACAAGTCATGTTTTTTTTCTACAGGTAACTTCAGAAAAGAACTTGCACTCAGGAAGGGACTTACAGAAAACTAGTCTCTTAGGGCTAGTTCATTGTACTCTGCCTCCCCCCCCCCCCCCCACACACACACACACTTCACACACTTTTTTTTTTTCAGTCTGAGTAAGTGACCAGCTCTGAACATACCTTCTTTCAAACTGAAGGAAAGTCGTCTTCTCTTGTTTGGGTGAACAGTCCTGAGAAGAGCAGGAAAAGATCCCATACATTAGGTTGGCCAGCTTGGCTTGACCTTCTTCCCTCACAAGCTTCCTTGGAGGACAGTGGGAAACAACCCTCCCTCCCGGGTATTTCTTCATTATTTTTCCCCCCATTACATAGGGCAGCTCTGTAAACAAACAAAAACCTGCACATAACCCACAGTAAACCTGTTCTTTAAGCAAGAATGAAACTTTCTTTTCTGCGTTCAGTTAGAGAATAAATCTTTTCTACGACTTTTAAGAACAAGCTAAGGTTTCATGAGGCTACTACTTAGAGCCACCTAACTTCAGTACTTAGCTAAGCAGTCATTCCAGAAAGGGCTGGATCCAAATGAAGATTACAGGGAGTTTTAAATAGTCTAAATTGCAGTTCAATTAAAATAGGAAGCACCTAAAGATACCAGGCCCTGTCCTTTGTTGTCTGTGTTGAATCCAGTCCTTCAGCTCACCTGTGTCATCCCAGGCTCCCTGCAGGACCAGCTTCCCACAGCCACCACCTGTACTTCTTAGCAGAGAACCCAAAGCCTACCAACGCCCCGACCTGCAGTTGGCCTCCTTGCCTGCACTTCAGGCTCTGCTCATCATACGGGCTTGGCTTTGGTAATACAAGGTAGTTAGCTAGCAGGCTGGAAGTGCTCAGAGCCAGCCCTCTTTGCACCTGGGAATGCGCCCAAATCAGGCTGCTGAGGTGCCGTGACTCTTCCCACTAACAGGAAACACCCAGCTCAGAAGCGCACCACCAAACAGTCACCACTCCCGCTATGCCATCATAGAGTGGCTCTTCCTGCCACCCACCCCCACTAGCCTTTTCACTTGACACTTTTATTCAGGAAACAGGGAGAGAGCAGCCTCATCATTGAGCAAGTGGTCACCTTCCGTGTTTTGCTCAGTACTCAGGTTGTCCACCAGGAAGTCTCTGGCACCCCAATAATAGGCTCTTTTTGCTGTTCCTGGAAAATCAGCATTACTCACTGCTTGCAGTTCCTGGAGGAAGATGGCCCGTGGCCGTGGCCTTAATGGCAAAAGGCAGACAAGCAAGCATGTCTGCCTATTCTCCATCTACCGAGTTACCACACGGAGCCAGCTGGCTCCTGTGCTGCACCTCAGCCTAAGGGGGCACTGAGCCTACCACGACAGCTCAAGTCCCAGGAGAAAGGTTCTCACGGAACAGCATCTCTTCAGCTTCACGTCCATCTACCACCAGTCCAGCTCACAGCAACTGAGTCCCTCTTCAAAAGCAAGAAGCGTCTGACCTAAATAAAACACAAGACAAAGTATGGTAGCTTGCCCCAGGGACATATGTAAAGTTTAAACTCAATCAGAAGAGATATAGCTATCACTTGTGGCATTAAGGAGATTTAAGATGCCACCAGACATTTAGAGAGTGCTTTTTCAAGGAGCTATGACTACTGCCCAGACCAAAGCTGCCTTTAAATGATCGGAGGCTTCCAATTTGTGACTATTAACAGCAATCTCTGCTGGACCAAAGCTGCTCTCAGCTTCTGGGGCTATAGCCTCGATCATCTCTGTTTATACATTTCCAATTGACACAAGGTAAGAACACACCTCCCTTTCACCAGCAGAGGCAACGTTAGCCTGTTCTCCAGCTGAAGGCCTTGGAAGAACTCACCCACGGATCATCCTGAAGCACTGCATGGCCCAAAACCCAGAAGAGGAAGTCTCACCCGTCAGTACAGGGCCTGCGACTGCAGGGCAAGGCGTCACAGCTCCAGAGGTCAGAGGTGATTACAACAGCTACAAGAGTGCAGCAGAGCTCTCGGAAGCCACAGAGCTTCCTTACAGAACAGAAACCTTGTCTCCAGCAGCTTGCACCTTTCCCTGCACTGAGAACTGCTGAGGGTGAACAGCCAGGAACACAAAGAGGTCATTCCTGAAGGAGAAGCTTCTGTGAGAGAAGACAAGTTTCTTAACTTCATTAAAGCAGCTTACTAAAGTGTTCGTAACTGCCCCAAAATGAATTCAAAGTTGTATGATTTTTTTCTCCCCTAAAATGCTATACATTAAGCTTAGTCTATTGGGATAAGAAGTAACTGTTCTCCCAGAATATACAGCCCCTTCAAGCATATTCCTCATTACACCTCTTCAGGCTGCAGTCAGTGCCATCTCCACATCACAGGAGGCGCACGAACCGCTTGCACAAGTGCTGGAAGAGGCAGGGCCCAGCAAGGACAGCGTATCCCTGCCTCTATCCGCTATATTCCATTCTGAATTTCAATCCAGACAGCTTCTGCTGTATGTAACAAACTGCACTCACCCCTCACGTGTCAACTGCTTATTCATAATACCTGAAAGCATTTCAAATAAGAGCATTATCATAAACGTAAGGTTTCAGGAAAAGTACACTCACTGTCAGAAGCCTTTCATCTCTGCATTTCCAAGCTCTAACAGTGCACTTAAGGCAGGACCACGTCCGCTCAAAGCGTCACACCTGCTCCCACAAAGGAGGCAGCAGAAGTATCGAAAACCAAGACCAGGAAAGCCCAGGTAACAGGAAAAGCTGCAACCAAGGTTAAGGAAATAGATTACATTAGAACCCTCCGAACAGGAATGCCACCTTACACATCTGCACCACGATCATTTTTCATGACTGCAACCAACCGCCTTGGTGCTGTAAAACAACTGTGCCTCTGTGCTTTAAGAAAAAACAGTGAGCTGCCATGTTTCAGTAGTCTTGCTTGGCAGAACAGGATTTAAACCAAACCACCAGGAAAACAGCACAGGCTGTTGACAATCGGTGCTGTTCGCTTTGGACACAAAGCCCTCCCTCCAGATGGCTTAGGACCAGATGTGAAGAAAGCTGACCCCTCAGCTGTTCATTTTGGAAATGAAAATGAATTTGCACCTGTGAGGCAAAATTAGTTCAGGAACCAGAAGACTCCCAGTTAAGGACATTTGTTGCTTTGCACACAGAAGGAACACTGTCAAGAGGCAGCTAGTTTTCAAAGCTATTACAGTTTGGGAAGGACTGAGTAACTTCTGGCCTTCGCTTCTTAGCATCTGGTGCATCATTTCACAAGAGTTAAGTGCTCAAGTAGAATATAACAGTGCCAAAAGCTTAACCACTGGCCAGCCGGACTGCAAGGCAAAAAGACATGTCAGGACATCGAACAGCAGTATCAGAAATATTTTTGATCTTCCTTTGTACAATACCAAGCACAACAAATTCAACCAAAACTAAGCCTGTTTTGTCATTACAAATTCAGAGAAGCAAAGCACCGAGACATCAGTGAAAATCAAGGAGATCCTGTGCCAGGATGTGACTGATCTTTTCAATACAAGGTTGGAGACCTTCAGCAGCAGTTGTGCAAATATTGAAACTGCTTTTCACCAACTGTTTGCACTCTGGGTTAAAATCTTCCCTACTGCAAATTGTAGCTCACTACAAATATTAAAGCCACTGCAGAGATTTAAAATTGTGAGGAAGGTGAGCCTTGTGACTAAGTCCGTAAGCACGAAGCTAGCTCTGCCATTCCATAGCCTGCATTCCAGTTCTCAGTATGCGAACAGCACGTGCACGTCAACTTGTAGTGATACTCACAAGACGTAAGTGTTTTTGGAAAACAGTTTATTCAGGAATTACAGAATATTTTCAATTTTCCAAAATACATTTTACTAGATCCCTACAAAAGAAATCTAAGTAAGTACAACAATATGAAATTAAGTTTGTTGCAACAGTCATTAAATATTTACTTCCACTAATATATACATACAAAATGCCACACAACGAGCTTGTTTACCCTTGGAATGTGTGCTGCGTTCTGGCAGTATCCTCCAGTTCCACAACATGAAGACTCAATATTAACACTTTGTACATCCTTTATTATAGGCAAAAAAAAAAAAAAAATCAAAAGTTTTTCTTTTTTTTTTTGTTAATAGAAATTAAAGGAGCCTTCAGCAATCTCACAGCTGTGGTAGCTTGTCTACTGGGGTATCGAACTTGAAGTCTGCTGGGAAGAGATCAGGAGCCCGAGGATAGATCAGCCTGTACGACTGTCTGATTGTAACATCAGCCACACCAGCAATATCACCAATTTCTAAGACAAAAAGCAGAAAAACGATTAATAGTTTTTATTTTGTTGCCATTTTTATTGAAGAAATCAGCAAACATCATTTACAACTAAGTGCTAGACACTTAGCTTTCTTTGTTCCTAACTCTCCCAAAAGCCTGGAAAAAACATTTTAGCCATGGTGACTAATATTTTGCATATAACAACGTTGCTTTTCTCATATACCAGAATTCAACTTATGTTATCCATCTTGGATTAAAATCAGTTTCAAATTGATATAGGGCCAAGAGACCTAAACTCATTAAAACCAGGCTACTGCAAGATCTACATATACCCAGCAATACTCTTAATAAATCGTTGTCAACATCAAGCTCTTCATTTTTGTACATTAATTACATATAAGCAAAAGCAGCGGAAAACTTGGACATAGGCAAGAAGCAGTACCTTCGGCTGAACGTGAAATACATTTACCTTAAAATGCAGGAACAAATACTTCCGAAGTACAGAGCAAACTACTGTTTAACAGGCAAGGAAACACTGAGATGCAAAGGAACTTAAATTGATTCAAGATGTTACAAAGGTTGGAATTTCAAACCTTGAAATGCCTAAAAGCCCCAGCATTGTCCCAGTACTCTGCAGGACTATGAGGCATGTATGTATCAACTGCAGGCAGAAGTATTTTCATTTAACAAAGACTCTTAAGAGAGAATCAAATAGCTCAAGGTGAGGAAGGATGAAGGCACAGTACTGCTTGGGTTCTAGATCATTCCCATGCCCAAGAAACTGCCAACACGATGAAAGTTGCAGGGACAGAACAAGGAGCACTTAATGCAGAACAGAACACCACAACCCGCCAGATAAAGACTATTACTTACCTAAAATAATCTCTCGAGAATTGCTAAATTTTTAACATCTCTGATCTGAACTGGACAAGACAAAGTGACAGAGCTTCTCTCCATGTGCCACACCAAGTCCTAACAACCAAGGCAGCCGTTGCTCCCTTCCCTCCCCACGCGCTGCCCTCACATGGGCCCAGTTCTCTCGCAACTCAGAGGCCGATCACTGCTGTTCTGAAGCTCAGGAACAGGCCTGAACTCTTTACTGGCTTTCTAAGGGCTACCCTACCAGGAGAGGATAATGCTGAGGTGATCTATGGCCAAGCTGTCCCGCAGTCTAGGTGATCTGGGGCTGCCAGAACGATTTGAGACTAGGAGTGCAAGCTAAGGCCACAATACCAGCTACAACTGCCACCATGTTTGCATTTGGAGTATTTTGGAGCAGCAGAATGTACACGTGCCAACGCTAGCATGGGTGAAGTTAAAATTACGCTCATTTGAATGTACTTACTGCTCTGCTGCATTTCAGAATCCAACTCCTAGTGCCAGAAGAACATGAGTTCAGTTTCACTGAGCACAGCTCACTGCTCCATTTTTATTGGGGGGGCAGAAGAGACGTCCTGGTTTGGTCTCTGCCACACGCCATTATAACGCCAGCTTACCACTACCTCCAGTGACTTTACCCAAGTTCTAGAGTAACCTTGAATTCTCTTTCAAGCAGTAAGACATTGAATACAGTGAAGTTTTACCTTTTTGTGTCCTTTTCTCTGCAGAAGCTTGTGATGCCATATAAATCGCTGCAGCTGCTACGGAGATAGGGCTTCTCCCAGGAACCAAATCTAATTCCACAGCCTTACGGGCAATGTGTGTGGCTGCCATTTGCACTTGTTTGGGAAGACCCAGATTTGAACAGAATCTTGACATGAAGTCTCCAGTTGTAATCAGATCAACACTGGTTTCCAGAGCTTTCAAAATGAGTTTAAAACACCGACCTATTTCCTTCTTTGAAATCCTGGACACTGCACATATTTCTAAACAAAGAGAAAAAACAAACTTCAGTTTGACAGCATTTTCTCCCCCAAAATATGCAGATTTAATTCTCTATGCATTAACACACAAAGCAGGCCAAGGTGATTATGGACACCACCACCAAAAAAGCTTTGCATACGTATGAAACTTCAAAAATCACTTAAGTCAGTGCAAACTTTTCACGAGTTATTATATAAACTTATTATATAATTTATTATATATATAATTATATAAAATATAAATTATATAATTATTATATATAGTTTATTATTTATTAATTATATATGTATCAATTTATTATTTTATAGTTATTATATGAAATATAAATTTATATTTCAATAAATACAGGTTGCTTAGTAAGGGAGATTTGATACTCAATGCCAGAGTTGTATCCTCATCAGGAAAAGGATGCACATACTTACTGCAGAGCTGCTGGTTCAAATTCAGTCAGAAAAGTCCCCACTGTCCTCAGATCGAGCAATATCTTAAATTTCACCGACACTCAGAATGACTCTCAGGTGCCAATTTTTAAATGCATTATCACCAAAAATCCCTTGCCTGAGAGCCTTATGAACACAGCAATTTTTTTCTAGACTGCCTCCCTCCTCCCCAGACCCAAAGCAAGGTGGACCATAGCTGAGAACAACCAATTCAGCAAAGTCCAGAAATGAGAAAATTAACTTCCTTCAGGAACAATAGCTAGATACTTCACAACAAAATTGAATCTGTATCACTGAAAGCTTACCTTTAAATGTTCTTGGAACACCCTCTTGCCTACAGGCTATGTAGAGACAAGCAGAAGCAATAGCATCATTACTCCTTCCCTTCAGGCTCTTCTGCTCATACACTTGCTTGAATAAATTATTTGTTCGATCCTTCAAAGCAAGAAGACTAAATTTAATTAACTCTAGGCCATTTAATTAGCAGCAATATCAAAAATTCATGTGCTCATCATATTATGCTAACTAAGTCAATGCCAGAACAATTAAAGAAAGAGAGACATGAACTTACAACTATATTTCTAGGGAGGTTGATTCTGTCTGCCATGTTCGTAATTTCTTTAAAAGCGTTCATCATTGCACGATCAGAGCTACTCATAGTTCTACGATTCTGGTACTTCGAATTCCCAAATTCGTCAAAACTTGCTGCACCTGTGCCCTGAAAAGAAAGATTTTACTGTCAATAAAACATAATCAACTTCCTCCTCATTTCAAGAACGAACAAGTTCCAGCTTTATAAATCTCAATACATGGCATTAGGTTGGAACAACTGCACAAATACACATGACTGAAGTAAATCATACCATCGAGCACTGTGCCAACCATCATGCTCTATACGCTGCACAAGTCTCAAATCATAAATTGATTTCCAAGGACCACCAATTATGCAAGTATTTTTCTTTCCTAATGTAACAATGGCTTAAAATATGAGTAACGCGTAGCCAGTGTACGCATTTCAATACTCCGATCACCAACGCTGAGGTCCAAGATTCAGTTTTATGCAACCCATATGTCACTGGGCTACATCTGCAGCATGGCAGACTGGCAATTGAGAAAAACAAAACTTTATGGCCAGCCGGAGACCACTTGTTACAATGACAACTCAAATACGTTAGTGAAGGCATGAGCCAAGAGAACAACCAAATCAACGACCAATTCAAAACTAATTTGAGGCTTTGCCTACAAGCAGTAGCAAGTGTTAGTTGTGGCAAATGTAAAAACCCATATATTCTGCCTTCACAATACAACCAAAGAACCTCTTAAAAGAAAAGCTTCGAGTCTTAGGAGAAGTAAACTCAACCCAGGAGCTTCAAAACAAGGTTCCAACAGGCATTGCCTTGTACCTTATAACTGACAGTGCAAATTCCATACCTCTAAAAGTTCCCAACTTTACCCAACTAAGAGGGTTTAAAATGTTTAAGGTGTTCAATTACTTATCGTGCTGAAATATGCCTTTAACAAATAAAGCCATGTCAGATTAGCAATGGCCGATAACGACAACATGGCCTGTAAGTTCAGGGGAGCAATCTCTGTAATTATACCACACCCTGGCACCACGTTACTCCCCTGAGCTGCCCAGGCAGAGCCAGAGCACTCATTTCTTCTGTCCCAACCCAAGCTCTCTGGAGCTGCTGCTCTATTTTAAAGCAGCCTCTAATTCTGTCCTCTCTCCTTGGTGTATCTGCACATAATGTACGTTCTTTGGCTGACACTAACAACGCTCACTCCTTACCATTCACTTGCACTGTTCCACTTCGCTATACCAAGGACTCCAGCTACATCCCATTCTCAACGAGCTCAGCAGATCCCTCTGTCATCGAGACCCACATCTCTGGTGCACATGTACTTCCGTACTGCTGTGGAAAGCTAGGGCTCTAGCTAAGAAACCTCTCTCTCAAGTTTCCCTATAGGTTAGCCCCTTGAACAGGCCCCATATGACAGCTGTTAGATCCTGAGACTGTTCTTGGCTTTTTTCCTACTCCTTCAAACATCCTTGCCAACGAAAGAACCACAGAGAAACAATCCTGGCACCAACACAGCAGAGGGAGCTCCGAAGACAATCCTACTTCCCTGACTGGATGAATACCTCCACCTACCCAAAGGCTCCCAGGAAGGTTTAAAGGTAAACAATGAGCACAAAGAGGGCACAACAGCCTTCACGCCTGTTCAGGCCTTTAAAGAGCTTTACAAATACATCTGTAGCACTAGCCCTTTCTTTTAGAACCTATGCCAGAACAACATTCCTTGGCCCAAAACACATCTCTGGTCAAAAGACTCCTTCCTGGTCATTGCTCGCGTCCCTGCTGCCTGCAATGTTCCCTGCAACATTCACATGCATCACGGCCTCCTGGCCTAGCGCTATGCAGAAATACTTACCAGAATGGTATTTGCTCAAAATCTTGTGAATAAGGGAGTAATGACCACAGCCAAAGGTCCCCAGTCCCTGTTTATTCAGACCTCACACCAGGTAACCCTTTCCCAGGAAACAGCACTCAGTTCTCGTGCCATGAAGTACGCCCCGTCACCACAAGGATTTTCACCAGTCCACCATACAACACATGAAATATATATACATATATATACATAAAAATATATATTTAATGTTCTCATTAACCTCCCCACTTTTAACTTTCTGGCTGGTTACCTTTTCCTTTGAATGTCTGCTTACACATACCAAACCACCAGTGCAGCCACATCCAAGTACTGTTAGCCAGAGGACTTCACCCTGACTGCATCAACACCTTCCAAGAGCGATCCCCAACGTACAGCTCACAACTATAAAAGGGTTGGAAAATACTCTTCCATTTCAACCGCTTAAGTTAAACCACAGCAATTCTCCCTGCATTTGCTATTTAAATGCATCATCTACTTTCCTTCTGAATCCTTCAATTGAGGGACAATGCTTTGTTGGCTTCAGCTCCTCACAACCATGTTAGGAGTCCCCTCCCCTCCATGGGCAAAACCAGAAGCCATACAGTTTTAACTGAAATCCAATAGGCTTTAAGAATTAGGCATCTTTTGGCTGTGTCCTTTATAAGACATCTACTCATACCTCAGCAAGAAAGGTGTCAAAGTCAGGAGGTTCTAACCTTTTGGCTTTCAAACAGAGCCAAAACCTTCATGCGCTCTTTTTCTGTCCTGAAAACAGCCTCAAAGACAGCTAGAGTCAAAAACCAGTTCAGTAAACAGCGGGGATCTCTAGAGACGCTCAATGGAGGTTAGGTTTACAGCGCTGGCATCCAACAGCTTTGCAGCCTAGTATATCTCCTTTAAGAGCAGAAGGGAGAAATATCTCCGGCATCGCCGACTTGAGGCTATCCACAGCACCAAGGAATGCACCCGTATCAGGCAGTCTGCTTGCCCAGTACAACCAGCTCATTATACAGTCTGGAGGTAACCATGGATCCTTTCTTCTTTCACATTCATCAGCCCTTGGTATCTTGCCACTGCTTATCAATACAGCACTTTGAGATCCAGGCCACGCAGTCTGACAACACCCAGCTTCCTTTCAGAGGCACCTGATCAAAGGATAGGAATTCTATACTAAGAGAATGCATTAGTTTCCTGTTCAGCCAACCTAAATGCTCTTGTAACTGCAGTCGCTACAAAAAGGACTAAATTAACAACAAAGCATGACGAAAAACAACTTCTCCCACAAGATCTGTAGCAAAACTGCAAGTTTTCTTTTTAGACTCAGGGAAGAGAGGCTGATGTATGTAAGCTGCTTCCTCAGTTATTTCTCTTGAATTTTGCATGAAGATTTTAGAAATAAGCATGATATCCTGGCAATCGAGTCACAACACCAGACCTCACCACGTCTCCAATTGATCTGCATTGTCATCAAATCAAGCGCAGCACACTGCTTCAGAGGCATACAGTTCTGTGTCAATACCCTAAAGATCTGTCTGAAGAATGCCAGGCCACTTCCACCACAGCCGGCTATGCTATTCATCCTCCTCTTCACAGACAAATTAATCTTTCTTCCAGCACAGGCTTTTGCTACTTCAGACAGATGGGTCCCGTAAGTACTAAAACCAATTAGGAATTAATCCATTTGTATGGGCAGAACAGCCTCTCTCTTGCTGCTAGCAGACACAGACCACACTCCCCCAGCAGAAAGGAGTCCCAGAGCAGGACCTCCTGACTCCAAAGAGGAAGGACTGGCAAACCATTCCGAGAAGCAGAACTGACCCCCTTCTTTTACTATCCCAAGTTCCATTGTAACTGGCAAGTGGTTCGGGCTCTGTTTTCCCCTATATCCTCAGAAGTTTGCAATGGATGTGTTTTGATTATTTTCATAGCATATAACAATCTCCTTCACTTCTGGCTTTTCCACAATGCAGGTTTTATTTCTGTTGCTGTTGTTTTGCTTGCTTGTTCTGATGAGTCCACTGCCAACAGCTCTACCCCAAGCAGACAGAAATAACTGTTTCCTGCCCCGTGTGAAAGGCTAAAGGGATTTCAGACACCCACATCCGAAGTCCACTCCAAGCCATTCTAGGAATTGTTGTTAACCGAGAAAACAGAATCTCATCCTGCTTCATTGTCTGGAATTTCTGAAGGCTGTTCTTTCTTCTTTTGGATAGTACTTACCTTCCTCTTGATTACACCAATTTCATTGCTTGACCACTCTACACATCCAGGTCAATTATCACACCAGATTACTGCTGGCACAGACTCCAGAAGACTGCTTTAAAAATGTGCTACTTGCTTGGTTCAGTTATTTTTGCTGCAAAATTCACTCTTCCTGCACTGACAGAAATCTTCTTCAGCATCTTCTGATAAATTATCCTCTTCCTTCCAAATAACTGATGAAAAAGGCAGCTCCTGATACAAAGTTCACATCAGTGAGCTGACATTCCAGAGCCCCTGGTTCAGTGGCAACACAAAGACAGGAACTCTTGTCCAGAACATATCCTGGTTTGTCACAGACAATTTCCTGTAGAAAACGTCGTCTCTTCTTTGGTTCCTCCCCTTGTAAATGAAATACCCACAGCAGGACAGACTGTACCCCGAAATTCTCCATGGCAGTTCTAGTGCTTGGACATTTTCACGCATGGCTCTCATAGGCTGTATCACGCCTCTGACAATCCTGCACACCAACTTCACTAAATTGCTCTCTGCTACTGCTAGTTTAGTCACGTCTGTCCTGGGGTGTTCTGGTTTAACGACAAAGCTGTTTCATTTATTGAATCTTCATCTCAGATTATTTTTATTTTTCACTGAAAAACAGACTTTCACAGATATTTCTCTAGGTCTTTAATTCTCTCATTGGGGCAACTATCACTGTTATTCTAAATAAGAAAGTAAACCCCAAGAGGGAGGAGGGTTAACAGCTCAAGTCATGGTTCAGCTGGATATGAATGCTATCCAGCAGAAACATCTTTTGTCTTCTCCAACATGCAAGTTCTGAGAAGAGCTGAGGTGATCATCCTACCTGCCGAATCAAACCAAGTTCCCAGAAACAAACCCTGTATTTGTACAGTCCCAAAAATAAGACAACCATGTGAACCTGCAGCAAACTGTCTATTTCTCCGCCTGTTTATAAAGGTGCATTTCTGATCTTTACCATAGCTCACCAAATCTATGACAGAAATCCAAGCCCTGAGGATTATCATCTTTCTGAATCTATTAAGGTACCATTAAAAACTCCAATGACTCCTTTTCCCATTAGGATTCATTGAAAACAGGACTAATATCATTCATAAAGGTGCTAATGCCCTTTAAGCACCCACCTGACTGCTGCCGGAGTAGTCAATGCATATATTTATTGCGCAATTATCTAATTCTTTCTAGGACTGTAGGAAATTCACTCAGTTACTAGAAGATTACCCGAACTTTGCACAGTTTTAAGAAACTAACCGTATTTCTTTGGTAATCATTAAATATTACAGGTTCCCAACTAATGACTGAAGACCATCTCCCTACCATATATGAATATCTACAAAATGGACACTTTCTTAAAAATAAAAGCAAATACTCTACTAAAAACAGGCTATAATTGCATATGCTCATTTCATTAAATTATTGCAAAAGATATCAGATGACATCTGTAAAGATCAGACAGCAAGAAACATTCAAGAAATGCATAAATATGAATTTGCAACTTGCAGTAGGAAATATAACAAAGTACAACAATGAAAGCTTATCTGGGTCACTATTTCATTAGGGGGAGTGTATTTGTGCTATTAATCTTGCTCTCTCTTTCTCATGGGAAACATCAGGATAAGGCTGTATCACAAAACTTCAAGCCAAACATGCACTGAATACTTTTTTCTGCAGCAGTTATGCCATAGAAAATTCTACATCTAGTGCTTTAATATAACATTAACTGAGAGAGAAGGTACAATATGCACGTAGCTCTCCAGGTCTCATCAAATCCAGTTTTTAATCACAGAAAAGGTAGCTTGAGTTGGCAGTACAAGCCATTGAGACCTCAAAACTATGTATCTGTTAATTCACAATTACCTCAAATACACAAAGTATTAGAATGCTAAGTCACAGTATTTGTTGTTTTGTTTGTTGCAATTAAATGTTACAACATCACAACATCAGCTCTTCTATCTATAGCAGCATATCAAGGGGTGGCAACTAACGCCACAGCACTACAAACTCTTCTTGAAGTGTTCAGCCCTTTCCTGCTACCAGCCAGAGACAGCCCTGGTTACACACCACTGAAATGCAAGAGTACCGTTAAGACAAAACACATTCTCTGAATAGTTTCGGTATGGACATACAAATACATACTTGACATTAAAACGTTCAAGCTTAGTAGAATTTCGTATTTTAAATTTTACCTTGCCAATCATTGTACTCAAGTCACCATCACTCAACAAAGGATTCTGGGTATCCCCAACTCGAGATGGGTCTTTTGTCGCTTTGTCATTGCTGAAAGTTCTCCACTCTGACCCAACGTCTATGACCCGGTCACCTGAGATCACAGAAAACAATAGTTTGCATTAATGTATTATTTTGAAACATCTCATGAAACATTAAGTTAGGCATCTGAGCCCTCAGTTATAAAAACACAGCCTTTGTCATTTGCAAACAGAACAGTAACTTGCAGGACAATGTACCAAAATGTTTAGGCTTTCCAAGTTAAGTAGAAGGCAACAGAAAAAAAATATGCAACAGGAGCTGTATAGAAAATTAAATATCTAGAGAGATGCATTCAGAACACCAGGAGTTACAGCCATCCTTAAAGAACACCGTAGGTTATCTTCAATACAAGTAAGAATCAAGACCTTGATTTCCAGCTGCAGCTCATGGTTGCCTATGGACATCCTCAGCACTTACACAAGTAAGTTATCTTACATTTTCCAAGTGACACAACTGCTTGTGAATTATCAGGCACAATGTCATCAAGCTGTAGCAAATCAGTTCTGTGCGTGAGCTCCATGTCCTTGGTACTCCAAAACGTTACCGTGGGTTAGAAGGTGGCATATACAACATTTTGCAGCTCAATTTTGTCCCTTAAGGGAGTTCTGACCCTGCCCAGCTCCACTTCATTTATGATACTTGACAGAATCAACTGAAAATACATACACACAACCCTTTCTTAAACTCAAACTACCCCTGGATTTGTATCTGGAAGAGTTTAAATACAGATTCAGAGCAAGTAGAAAAAGCACTAAACCCCCAGTCTCTGAACGAACGAAAACTTTCCTTGGTCTCCTCTCAAATTCATCTATATGTTCCCAGCGGCAGCTATTCAGATTGAGAAATACCTCTAATCAACGCTCTGATACTGGCAAAAAAATCACAATGATACAAATTTAAAAAAATAACAGTCCTGTTCCAGTTCATTCTATCCACAGGTCTGGTAAAACCTGTATCTCAAAGGTGGGGTCTCCAGAGCAATATTACAATACTACAGAATTTTTAGGAACACATGTACAGAAAAGCACTAAAAGAACACTTTTTTTTGGGTTTCACAGTAAAACAGATTACAGCTCTGTGGAAGAGAGGGTATCAGTAGAAACTTCAATGTAATTGTCACCTCTGCTTTGCTAAACCTGAGGGAAAATTCACTACCTTCATCAATGTTTAAGTGTGTCGTGAAGGGAAAATTTGCAAGAAATAAATAGTACGGACAGCAAGAAAATTTTCTGGTATGAAGTCCAAATATGAACCCACAAAGGCTGGTTTAACCTACTGAAAACATAAGCTGTCAGACAAAAGCACTCTCCACAAAACAATGATAATATAAGATATGAAGTGGGGAAAAAAATACAAGAGCAATGGACAGAGCGGTGTAACTGCAAAATTACTTGCGGAAAAAGAAATATCTAATCTGAATCTGAGGAACTTTATTCTTAACAAAAGATGATGAGAGGAGTATGTTTGAAATTGAAAGCTGTGACTGAACCATAAGCAATCACCACAGACTAAAAAGAATAAATTCAGATTAGAAGTGTTCTCAGTGTTTGTCCGCCATACCCACAGCTATGCTCCAACTTTATTTGTTTGATGCTCTAACGAAGACCAAGAGAGGTTGTGGAAATACCAAAAGCTAGAAGATCAAGAAGATAGCAAGGGGGCACAGATCCATTCTTTCCACCACGAAGGTCTCTGCCTTGCAAAGTTAAATTAGCAGACCGCATGCTCCTCTGGCTCCCGGACTCTCTGTAAATATTTGATTCAGTAATGCTCCTTCTATGGCCTAGCAGTAACTTTACTTTAAGACAACCCCCCAATACTGTTTACAGCATCTAAAAAAAGCAAAATGTACTTAAAATTCTGGCATGGTATAAATAGAACACTGAGTACAGAGCAATGATGTAATATTTTTTCCACACAAGTGGGAATGACCTAAATGACTCACTCAAGGATCTGCCTCTTGTGAGTTATGAACCATTCCTGCTCTAACAAAAAAGTGTTATATCACTGCCTGCTTTGGCAAACGTATTACAAACAGAGGATTGAGACTACTATTTCAGAGTGAGAAAAGATTAAGCAGAACAAATCGCTGGGTACAAAGCATGTGTGAGGATGAGGTATGCAAATACCTTTACTTTGCCAAGACATCTAATATTGCAGAAGAATGGTTTTCCTGTATATTCTGTGTTTTACTTAAAATATACAGAGATCCTAGCAATTGCATTCCACCTTTCAGAAGGCTTCTATAAAAGTGTGACACAAGCTAGAAATACCAACAAAAATGCAACAAATACGCCAAACGTTTCCACAGATGGAAAACGTATTCAACTACAAGCAACTAATTATCCAATCCCACACACACAAAAAAAGCATGGCATTCACTATTTTTAACTTTTCAAAACATAAAAATCACTTTGGAAATCACTCTGTTAGTATAGATGCACGTAAGGCCCACCTTTAAGCGACAAAAACAAAACCTTAATATGCTAAAGTCAGTCCTATAAGAAGTAGTGCAAAACAGTAGTGTTCAGAGAATGAGCTTCACACACTGCTCACTAAGCTGTCATTTCAAGCTCTGAGCTGGATGTCCTGGGTCATACCCTACTGACTGGCTGTCCCAAAGCACCTGGAAAATGGGTCTGGAGTGGCAAGCACCAGAGTAGTAACAAAAGCTCCCAGGAAGCACCACCTAAATTCTCTGCTTTCTCCCATTACTATTATATGGGTTTTGGCAACTGTATCCAGCTATGATTAAGTATGGGAGTGGTTGCATATTCCCTTCACTGCTTCCTTTTGATGCCCTCTTTTTGAAAAGAAAGAAAATTCACTAAATATGGTGATATTAGGCATATCTTTTCTTAATTTTCAACAAAGAGATGAGTTCATCCCTTCCTCCCCTGAAGGGACAAAAACACAGTGTGCAGGACCGAATCCTTGTGGAAACCCATCTCCAGACTAACAGCACGAAGCATCTTTACGAACACGTGGGTTTTTCTTCACTGCCCCACCTCATTTCATTTTGTATGCCATTCTTCCAGTACAGAGCTACTCTTTAAAATTACAGTCTGGTTGACTAACACGTGAACCGTACTGGAAATACACACAGCAACCTTCAGCGACTGGAGTTACCCACCATTGAAAAAATCAGTTAGTAAAACACAGAACTGCTGTTACTCAAAACAGAAGACCTCAGACCAAAGTTACTTTTCTTCCTAACTGCCAAATGCAACAATCAAGTGTGATGGAAGTGCAGGAGTAAACTCAGGCCAGTATCAAAAATGTAAATGTCATTTTGAACAGATTTTAATAATTAGTTTTAAATGTCTACACAAAGTATGTTTACTTCCTCCACCAATAGAAAGTGCTTTATCAGAGGGAAGCATTTTCACTTGACAAGCTCTGAACTCACAATTACATCTTTTCAGAGAAATAATACAAGCTATTTTACTGTCACACTCCACTCATGATACACATCTATTTCATTCTCTATTTGCATTTTATATTATTTGTTATATAAATAAAATAAAGCTGCAATCTGAAGATGTTTAATCAAAACAAGTGGGATGAAAATCAAGCCTCAAATGTTATCCTCTATGTTCAGTCTTGAAGCAGTTCTGAGAAGTACGTCTTAAGTCTTTTTAAGAGGACTATAACATTAGCTGTACGTTAGATCACGTTACATACATTAACAATTAGTATTTTAATCTTAAATACAGTATTACATTTATCTGCACTTTAAAATACCAAAATACCTACACCATTTGAACAGAACGTTTGTTTCATTCTTACAATTAGTTAAGGAATCTGCTGCCATCTAGTGAACACATATATGGAAACACATTTTACAATGTAAATTTAAAAATGTGTAAGAATTAATTTCTGTCAGCTCCTTATTCGGGAAAGTACTGACATGCTGAGACAGAGTACAATGAAAAACTTAGGTGGCAGACTACAAGCCAAGGAGAACTGTGAAGACTTTCAAGAGTGCCAAGAGACTTGTGAAGAGGTTTGTGGAAACTTACTCTGCTTCCAGCAGAAACACAGCTGAAATGGGTTAGACTTAAAACAAACTATTTGAAATGTTTACTGCTAAAGGGTAATGGATGGCTCTTTTGGTAATACAAATTGCCTATGTAAATTAGGCAGCCATGAATACCCATGCATTCGACTACTCAGAATATCTGCAAGTATAAGCATACTTTATAACGAGCTTTCCTGTGGATGCAAAGCAGTTTACTTGCAAGCACAAACTTGCCAAACACTTTTTAGTGCTCTGGACACCAAGTGCAAAAGCAGTAACCAGGCGCTAACATAGCATCCATAACTGTTTTTGACTGTTCATTTAACATGTTAAATCTTAAATTAAAATCTTCGTTTTTAAATGTTAACAATACTTACAGAAAGAGGTAACCATAAAAATACACAGAGATATGAAAAAATTGTCACCATTTTGAGGTATAAAGATATTAGAATAGCCATAAGTGCCCTCTACTGGACCCAAGTCAGAAGTACTTAAGTGCCTTCACTTACAGGTTGCTCCAAAAATAATAAATAAATAAAAATAAAAAGAGTTATTTGGTTTATTTTAGAAAAGAAGCATCTATGTACAGATGCAATCAATCTTATCCCTGACAACAGACATCATAACGTGCTGGCAGAGTAATTGGTCAGGCCAGCAGACGATCATGAAACCCATTTCATCCTATATTGTGAAGAAAAAAATATCTGTGGTAAAGTTAAATCTTACCTATACCATGCAGACTACACCTGAATTTAAGACACACCATTTAGATCTCAAACTCTTCACCAACATTAGCCAACTAATAATGTGTCAATTTTATAACAGCATTACCTCTCTGACCAAAAGCTGTTGAACATTTTTCCCCAAAGCTCACTAACTAAGCAATCAGGCACACACATGAGATGGAACAAACATCGAATATAGGTCACAACCTGATTCAAACCTTTAACAAGTTGATATGCATCCAAAGACTCCCATCAGGTGAAGACAGGCTTCAACTTGTTTTTTAATTTAAGGTGGTTATCCAGGAAGACTCCATACACAAGCTTGTTCTTCTCTAAGCCATACCCGCCTACTGAAGCAGAAGGAGCTAAGCAGTTCAAGAAAAACTTACACTACTCACAGCTGCAACTCCTGCGCGCTTTGACACAGTAGTTTAAGGAAAGTCTTCAAAAGTACTCCTGCCTAGCCGAGAAGCTACGCAGCTGCACAGGCTGCCAGACTTAATCACCCTCTGAAAGCCAGCTCATCACTTCCCTGCAGCAAGTCAAGTCAGTGCTTTGTATTCCACTTCTGTTCTGCTTTCTTCCACCCCTTCTGGTGTCAGCTGACTTCCAGCCTTTTTACTGCCTAAAAGGTAGCAAGCAAAATATTTACCTGCCAAGGAAGAGGATTTACTAGTTTACTAGCCTGTGTTCTTGAACAAAAGGCTTCCCCCCCACAAAGTCTACCTGAAGAATGACATAGGGTCGATATTTCTAAATTAACACAGAGCTATTTATTCCTCCAAAGCCTAAGAACTGTGTTCATGAGCTGTCGAGCCAGCACATTAACAATTACTGTACCACATATCCCAGAATGATTTGGTAATTTTAATGAAACAAGACACACAATAGCAAATAATCTAGGACACACACTTGTCACAATTCAGATTTATGTCAATCCAGAATATAAAAACAACACAGATAATTGCAATTTAATCTCTGATTGATTTTCATGCAAAAAGCATCTAATGGGGGAAGTTAGCAAGTTCAAAACAGTTACCAGGGAAAGACAGAACACATGCTATGGCAGAAAAAGGCTGCAGTAAGAAGGGAGATAAGTTTTTCATAGACAAGCTATATTTTAAAGCCACGATAAAACAACCATCAGCTTTAGTTAAAATGTTCTCAAAAGATTTGATTACTTTAACACTGCACAGTGAAGCAGCACGGTTTATTTAGAACAAGTGAAAATTACTGTGCAAAGAAAAAGCACCATACTAGATCTAACTTAAATTTTCACTCTCGTTAAGACACTAAGACCACCTGATGAGTACAAAACATCATCAGGTAAAAATCTCTGTCAAAAATCCCTTCAAAAGGCAGCATTTCCAATATACAGCTCTAAGGCATGGGGTTCAACTATTGGGGAAAGAAAAAAAAAAGAAAAGAAAAAGAAAGATCAGCTCCTGCTTCTCCTAGACTCCTTTCCCCCAACCTTTTCCTGTTGCTTCACTCCTCCCTTTCAGCTACATACCCCATAAACGCAACCTCAACCATAACACACTAGTAGCACTGATTTCACCTCACACTCCCAGAAAACATAGTTTTCAAACTTTGGAATCAATGTACCTGCTGTTTTAACCACTGACACACTGTTTTAAATAATAATAATAATCCGACTTTTTCCTCAGCTATGTGAAATTTTAGTATCTTGCCACAGCAAGCAAGAAAAACATCAAGTGGAAACATGCTTAGTTTAGTCAAAGATTCTTTGACCTCATTTTCAGCCAAACTGTACTAAAAATCAGTCAAGTCACATACTACATGCTTTATGGCAGTAGAACAAGTACACCTTCAGTATGTACCATTCTGCCATACCAGTTACACTGGCAGCACTCCCCAGACACCAAAACCAGAGTATTTTTAAGTGAAACTGAACATTTCTTTGAACACAGAGTGTATCAAATCTTTCCCTTTAACCTTTCTAACGGATCCCCTCCAGCGATCTTCCCAACTTTGAACCCACCTCCATCCAAACATACGAGACAGACCTAACTCCCATCAGCTACACATCCTGACCACAAGTCTGAAGAAATCAGAACACAAATATGTGACTTCACTGTGTAGGAACAGGAAGCGAAATCACAACTCTCTTAAGGGGAACCTGCAACAAATATATAGAAGTTTTACCATTCTGAAACAAAATTTCGTCTTCACTTCACACATCCTAGAAAACATCCCTATGCCATGGACCTCAAGAAAAACAGGCATCAACAACAGGATCTGTTTTTCTCCTCCACTGAATTTCCTAACAAACCAAAAGAAGAAATGTACAGTGTTCACACCTCTGTTTGGTCATACACTCTTCAATTATTTACCTTTATCTTATTAGTTTTCCAAACTAGCTGCTAGATACACCAGCTCATGAATTGGACATATGCAGGAAGACTCAATTACTCCAGGATGGAAAATAAAATGAGAGCAATCAGCACAACAGAAGTACATGTTAAAACATTTTACTGATAAATCTATAGAAAGACCTGCTTAAAAAAAACTCCGTGCTTAAAGAAAAAAACACGTTTTTACCCTACCAGTAACGTTAGCGCTAAAGACGACTAAGTTCAGTTTAAACACATTTTGGAAATTCAACTTCGTGAAAGCCTAGTCTATTTTGCTCAAAAATACTGAGCATTTCAACTAAGAAAAGCTGCAAAGCTACTGAATCAGAAGAGACCCAAGAGTAAATCTCTAAAGCAAGAAAACCTTGTGACTAGATAACAAGAAAATACATGAAAGCAATGTTTCTCGTAAATTTCAAAGTTCCTGAAAAAGAAATGTAACAACAGGCAAGCAGAACTTTTCCCTCTTCTTCTGAAGCAAGTATTATCTTATAAGTTATGAACTGATCAAGATGGACTTCTAAACTTCGGTTCAACTTCCAGAGCAGCTGTGCCAAGAGCTGAACACAGACCAAGTTATTGTAAACAACAGCATAGGAACCCGATACCATGTTTTAACAGGAAACATTGCTGTGGATATTTGCATTTTCTAACAGCAGATTTATCATGGTTCATACATTTTCATCAGAATTTATGCAATCCAAACCAGCCCTTCTTTAATACTGCAAGTAACAGTGGGTTTTTTTCAGCCTTTTATATGCGTTCATCATTTTAAATAAAACCGGTACCAAAGTTAAAATATTTTAACAACTAGTTTAGTAAAATATACGGAAGTTTGTTTTCTGCATTAATAAAAATACAAAGTCACCTGGCTAAATTAGTGCTGTATTTGTTGCAACTTATTAAGCCTTTAGCTTCATGCTAGAAGCTGTACAAGAACTTAAGTCATTGCAAGAGTAGAACCAGTATAAAATCATTAGAGCCTAGGAGAAAGGATTATGATGCTATCAGAAAATTTTAGTACTACTGAATTGATTGAACATTAATTATTGAACACACACCCTCAAAAACAGAGTATTTTCTGTTGGTCATCGCATGTCTAAAAAAAACTAATAGACATAAATGAGGTTTAAAGAATGAACATAATACAAGCAAAAGCATCTTTCCCACGAAGAGAGATGCATAAAAATGAATATACAACATATTTTATGACAAAATTTTCTCTGTCATTTAAATAAAGACAATGCCTAAAAAGCCTTTCATTTTAAATATGCATTACACTTATAAATACAGTTTAGCCTGTTAAAGTTGCTGCCACATAAACTAAGTAAAAGAGATCAGCAAAATTCCAGAGAAAAACTGGGTATTTACTTTGGATAGTGTTAAAACTTCGGAAAAACAAGCAAGGATATAAAGAATCATCCTTCAGGGTAGAAGATAACCTAGAAACAGATTTTTTTATTTTATAAGCAAGGTATTTGACTAAGAGCTTTGATTACAGTTCTTTTACTTTCCTGCTATCTGAAATAGCAGTCGTGATTAAAGACCAAATACTGGACTAGACAGCACAATATTCTAGCTCAATATTGTAAAATACTTTAAGTTTTCAATCTTTAAAGCAAGTGGGTTTTTTTCTCCATAATGCAAGTTACCAGAAGATGGGCTACTCAAAACAGTCAACTTTTAGTCAACGGAACATCATAAAAGGAAACATTTAGGTATCAAGATAAAAAGCTTTTAATACTGAAATTATACACCATTCTTGTAGAAAAAAACAGAACTATGCGCAACATTTAAGTTACGTGGTAAGTCACAAAAACATGAATAGCTACTTACCTACTACTAGCCCACACTCAGAACAAATCATATCACCAGCTCTGTAATCCTCTACCAAAATGGAGTCCGGATGGTTTGGACAAGTAACTCGTGGAAGCACATCCAAACTAAGAAAAAAAAAAGTGTTAATTCTTAATCATGTTTAATCAAGGAGGTTGCATATCCAAAGTATGAGTTCCTAGCCAAAAAAGAATTATTTAGTAATACTAGATTTACTGTGTTTTGAATGATAGCATATTAACCCAAACACCTGAACTTCACCTTTTATTCAAAGGCTGTAGCACTACATTTGACAATCAAGACTTCAGGTCATCTTAAATCCCAGAATTTTTGCAATGAAACTCATATCAGAAGCATAAAATGCCTTCAGTTAGAACATCAAAAACCTAAAATACAGACATGATTAAGCATAGTCTAACTCAGTCTACCACTAAATGAAGGTCCCCAGGAAGTCAGTGGTGATTGCTTCACTCTAAATGAGTGTTCCTACTCATTCTTATCAGACCAATATTATTTATCAGGCCCTCTAATCAGCAAGTAATGCACATACATAACTTCTTTTTTTTTTTTTAAGAAAAAAACAAATACATGATTCTGCCCTTGTTTTTTTCAAATATTTGAAGAAAACCACCCATTTTAAATAAGACTAAAACTAGATTGTGCAAATTAAGCAAACCATTACTTGTTAGATCTTAATGGAAAAACCATCAGCTCATGAAAGGGACTGCATGAAAACAAATTCTGAGAACAGGGAACTGCTTCTCGCACACCCATGCACATTCAAGAGCTACAGCAGATATAAAAGTCTTCCCATAAAACATTAGCATTATTTAACACATGTATAAACACAACAATTTTAGTTACTGGCTAGAGCAACGACCAATTATTTCCAGTCAAATGTTTTAACAGTAAATGGCTCGTTCAAACTAATAGTGACTCCTCAGTAATTCCATTAGAATTGTTTCCTTTAAAAACTAGAATCATCTCTGCTTTCAGGTGTAATCGTTTACAATTACGTTCAACAAAGCCATTCTGCTTAAGCTGGAAACACGGGATACAGATTGATCACAAAAAGTTTTCTCACAGGTAGTTGCCAACTGAAATGTGATTATGTCATAAAATGTTTACTCATCCTTTAAATTGTAGAAAATATCTTATTAAAAAGTTAGATTAATCTGAGTTTCCCCCCTTCCCACTAGCTCATTACTTCAGCATAATCTTTATACAGCCCCATCTCCATTTTCATGTTTTAGATATTTTTGATGTGTCAAAAAGAGAAAAACAACACTCTAACATTTTAACCCGATGGCTCTTCAGCCAAAATTGAAAATCAACAGCAGCATTAATGTTAAAAACCTGCAGAAAGAACGTGTTCGTGCAGGCCGTTCCGATGTAAATTCCCCTCGAAGCAGCACCCCAAACCTGCCCGAACCACCTCGCTGCTCCTCTCCCAGCCGGCAGGTTCAGAGACAAAGCTGTTGACAAAGCGCCGTGCCCAGCACCTGGCGCTCGGCGTTATGCAAAATACCAGCGACACGCTAAGTGGGAGAAAAAAACCTAGGAAGCTCCAGCGAGCACGAAGAGCGTTGCGCTGAGGCTTCACCTTCACAAACTACTGCCAAAAAAGGTTTTTCCCGTGCAAGCGATAAGTAGGGTATCTGCAGACACAGGGGCGCGGGGCCGGGGGCCGAGGAGCCGCTCAGCACGGGGCCCCCGCACCGCGCCGAGGGCGGCAGGGAACGCCCGCTGCCTCCGGGGCCGGCTCCCGGCGAGACGCGGCCTGGCCCCGCTCCTGGCCCTGGAGGGCACCGGTGGGCCCGCCGGGAGTCCGGCACCGGGCGAGGCCTGGGCCCGGCCACCGGGAGCCCCTGGCAGGGCACCGCTCCCCGCCTCCGGCACCCCTCCGGCCCGTTCCGCAGGGTCAAGGCCGCGGAGGCCCTGCCGGCCGCGGGAGGGGCAGGGCCGGGGCCGGCACGGCGGCTCCTCAGCTCAGCGGGGGCGTTGCGGCCATTTTGTGCCGCGGGGCGCGGAGACATGGCGGAGCACCCCCCCCTCCCCCCAGCGCCCCTTCCGCGCGGCTCCCCCCGCCCCGCCCGCTCACCGGCTGGTGGACGCCATGTCGCCCTCCCGGCCGCAACGGCTGCGTGGAGTCGGGCGGCCGCGCAGCGCTGCCCCTTATATAGCGCCGCCGGGGGCGGGGCCAGGCAGCTCGCTACGGGCCGCGCCAGGGCACACACCGCGCCGGGGGGGCTCGCTGACGGGGCCTCGGTGGCACTGAGATAGCCGGGGTGGGCCCGGGGGTTACCACAGGGGGCACGGCTGCACCGTGCGCTGCGACAGCAGCTAGGGCCCGGGCAGTGCCTTTCCTCATCGATGCGTAAAAATAGAAGCGAATAGGGCAGGAAGGTGCAGGGCTTTTGAAAATGCTGTAACCGGGTTAGCACGACCAGCTCCAGCACTGCCCCTCTCCCGTCAGACACAGGGGCCTGCTCGCACCGCCGAGGAGTTTGTCTTCACCCTGTTACAAGAATATTTTCCCCTTTGCTAGCTCCAAGAGGGAAATACAGCAAGGCTGAAGAGTCCTGTGAATCCTACTATGCCCTATTCACCTTCACGCAACTTCTGAGCGCCCTTCTGCTTAGGGCTGCTTTCTTCATTTGCCATAAAATCCTGGGATAACCCTAGAAAGAGCTTTATTTTGCTTACCAACATTATTTCACTGATAGAATCAAAGGGGTAGAAGTTATAAACGTGCAATAAAATTGCACTTTTTTTTTTATTCTTGATGGGAGAGGCAAATACTTCCTGAAGGCTGTGTTCAAAATTAACTTAAATATCTTACTAAATTAAAGACCTAATACAACTCTGAAATCAGTTTAATGCAGAGGAAGAAGAGACCCCAATCAGCAACTGCACCCAAACAAACACTTCCAGTTTTTGTTTTAAAACTGGACAGCATGTTTTTCTTTTGAAGAATGCTCCTATGCCAGACTGCATTGTAGCGTGCACAGACTGAGTCCAGTTTTAACTTGCCAGCAGCCTCCTTTTACTTCAGATAAATAAACAAAAGCTTTAGGATAAAGAAAAAAAAGCTGAACTAATGGAAGACGCAGACACTTAGACCAATTTAAAGTTTACTTTTTCCCATTTGCAATGACCCTTTTCACAAATACTTGATAAAACCAAAAGACGAAATAGTACTCAAAGCGTTTGTTTTCTGTTGTTTCCACTGTCTCCCCCACTGAATACAACTTCCTATATTACATTTCCCTATAACTTTCAAAATTTGTGTGTAGCTGTCTGCAACAATGTGCCACATCAGCACTATCAGTCCCATCAAGCTTTCAAGGTTTGTCCTGGCTTCTCTGTTCTTTGAAAAAGGTCTTCTGCTGATAACCACTGAATTGGGTCCCTCCTGACCCAATTCTCATTAACAAGAATTGAAAGAGTTTAATTTCCAGTACAGAAAGACAATCATTTTTAGAACTGTTGCAAAAAAAAAAAAAATACAATAGATCATATCTCAGCACTTCTTTATTTCCTGTCTGCAGCAATTTTTCAAGTGCTTTGTCCCCAGGCAGCCAAAAAAAGTGGTTGATGTGGCAGATAGAACAGCACTATTCACAGTCTCAACAACAGACTGTCTTCATAGCTTATGGAAAGTTCACCTTGCTATCCCCCGCTGTTTCTGTTGTTTCTCATCACTGTAGTCACAACAATAATCCTATTTTCAAACCATTCTACTTCACTGGTCATTCTGGAGTTTCTTAAAATTTCATCCAAAGTTATCTCATGGTGGCTACCGTCAGTGATGAAAACATAATTAGATTGCAATTCTTACATTACTAACAATACCAGCATCATTCCAACAAGAACGCAACGCAATATTCAGCTGCCTCTTTGTGAACACAATGAATAGTACATTAATGGAAATAAGTCATCAGATCTTACTTGTTTGTCTAAAGGTCCTTTGAAATTGGTTTGTTGATTTATCCAATGTTCATTTTGTTAAAATAGCAGATGTCAGTCAAATGTCTCAAAGGAGCAAACGAAGGAAACAATAGACAGCCAGAGCAGCTGAATTATGCTTGGTTAATTAATTCATCTCTGTACTCTATCTTACATGTTCAGACCTTTAATGAAACAAAAAGATTAGCACATTAACAGCACCTGGACAACACAGGGGGGGAAATAAAACTAACTGAAGTCTAATACAATGGGTCCCATAGCGTAAGAAAGACTCTACCTATACGAAACGCAGAGGTATCTTCAAACATCAGCCACCTGTGTCCCCCCACTCAGATTTGGCGTTTTAGCATGAGTTATTAGCATACCAATGAAGTGTTTGAAACACAGGAAAATGTAGCAGTAGAAAAACAATTATTTCGCTGTACTTTTCTTAATTTCCTCTTGAGCCCTGCATATCATTTTCTTTCATGCATATTCTAGACTGATTTTACACGATATCCCATTTGCCAATGAGAGTAATATAAGCAGAGATATTAACAGTCACGTGTTGTATCAAGTATTTTGGAAGCAGAGGGGCTTTTGTTTAAAGGGCAATGAAAACACGCTGAAGAGGTAACTGGAAGAACCCTTAGTACCCTTCTACTTTTGTGAGGATACATAACCTAGTTTATACGGGTGCTCACACGCTAACAACCAGCTCCCTCTGGGAAACCTTAGACAGCACAAACAGGGTTTTAAAAATACTTACAAAATTGTGTTCTGTAGCTGCTATATTTAAGACAAGCATGACGACGAAAATAACATTACTGCCATAAGATTTAATTGCATTGCAAAGCACTGCTTCCATAGACAAGAAAACAAAATTCAAATATTTATTATTTCGTATCAAATGAGAGGCTAATCAGCTGGGAAGTTTTGATTCACATGATCATAACTGAAAACATTTCATAGAAGACCTATGTTTTAAATTCGTATTTATGCTAGCAAAGATTTATTTAATGAGTATTCATTTTTCAATTAAAATGGCAAAGAAAATGTAAGGTGGACTACCAAATTATCATGCAGCTCAAGAGAGACTTGGGCTACCCTTTTAGTTCTTGCAACACCACAACTCTCTAGTGCAACTTATACAAATGGATTTTAAAGGCCTGGTAAAATAGTGTAAATTTCACAGAAATACGGTATCTTGAAACAACGTATTCCTCCTGGAATTTCCATATGAAATTCATGCTGAAATTTCATTTAAGTCATTTTAATTACTAAATTGATTTTTCTACACAAAGACTACAAGCCCCCTTGAAAGTATCAGGTAACAATTTTCTGGTGAGATTTGGGGAATGGCAGTGCAAGACAAATGAAAAGACTACAGAACTCCCAGCTCCTGGCCTCAGAAAGCCCAAAAACTCCCAACAAAGCAGCCTAGCAGCTGTTCTCGCAGCCCAGTTTCCATCCTTTATTTTTAGCCCTTGCCATAGTCACAGACTGATGGAATTCAGCTAGATTCCAGCTCTGTGACCACAGAATAGCTGCAAAACCAGCTATTGAATTTGTTCAGACTTTCTACCATACGGCCTGTGGGAACAATGTAAAATAACGTGAAGAACATCAACACAGACATAAAAGGTTACCTACCTGGATTGCTTCTGCTAGTGGGAAACTATCCAGAGATTAAAAAGATCACACAGACAGGAGGCAACAATGAAAGAATTCTCCACATTGATCTCTTTTGAATCAGTCCTTTATCCACTGAGCGTGAAACAGTGAAAAGTTGAGCTCCACAGCACAATATTAGGTTCATCTCCATGTTCCTAGATCTTAAGGGTTTAAAATAAGTTTGATGTGAAGTTACCAGTAGCTTTTGTGAACATGCAAAGAGCAGAAAAGAGATTACAGGATTAATTCTCTCACTGTACATCTGATTGTGAAGGAGCCTCTATAGCAAGTTCTTTTATTCCGCTTTGTAGGTTCATCCACGTGGTAAACGAGAGGGTAGGCATAAACAAAAAAGAATTCCTATTCTAGATGTCACTTTTATAATTTTATTGAGGACTGAATACCTTCGAAACAGCACGATTACTGTGAGAAAATGAAATAGTGATTATACAACTTAGTATTTTATATCTTGCCTATATATAAACACTGTATTGATTTAACTCAATCACTTTACCTAAACTGATGCAATTTGTGCACAGATATGGTAGGCAGGTATGTAGAAAGGCACTGCAATTACCTTATTTGTGATGTCTTAGGTTTCCTCCACTGCAGGCTATTGGGTTTCACAAATCACAACGTTAAAGTCTCACCCCTAATCCCTGTATTACCCCATACCAAAAATTTTAAAATACCTGTATCATATATTTATTCTTACACAATCCCAGAAATCTTTGTCTTCCAATAAAAGATGTGAATACCACTTTTTTTTTTAAAAGGAAAAAAGAATTTTGAAAAGACTGAAAATAACTTGAGTTGCATTACACATTTCAGTAAATCAGCATTTTAACTCCTCAGCAGGTGGCAGCACAAATTTGTTTACAATATCATTAATTCTGTACTGTATTAAGTAATAATTAATTCTGAAATTTGTAATTAAGTAATTCTTAAATTTGCAATAAAAAACTCTAGTGTAAGATAATTATACCAGATGGAAGAGTTAATTAAAAAAAATATATATATATCTATATATCTCAATCTGTCTGTTTAGTCCAGTTCTTCAGGATCACTTCAGCTGCATCCAGTGTGCTGTCTTCCTGCAAAAAATGGAATACCACTATTACTACAAGTACAGAGTTCTTGAAAACAGAGTAGCAATCGCAATTACATGATCCCAAATCAGTATTTGGCAGTGTCACTTACATCCTGTAAATATCCCAGTCAGTTTTCCCATTAACAGTTATACCTACAAATCTATACTACACAAGAGAATCCCAATTCCTTGCAAATATTTATTAGGTATATTTGTTTAAAAGATAACATTTTTCTCAGCATTAATATTATCAAATTCAATGATACTGGATACTTCTTATATAAATGCTTGGCATTTACACAGTGATGTACTTGGCTGCTTTATGTTGAACACGATAATATAGTTTCCTAATCTTTAGGTGTACAGCTGGGGTTTTTAAATCTTCATGCAACTGAGCTATGCTGTTAACTACTTAAACATAACCCCTCTGAATATGGGTAATCCATTGGCCAGTTGCGTGGCTTGGCAGCAACCTGGTCAGTCATACAAGCAGGCTTTAATTTGGCACGATTACTGCAGTTCATTCTTGACAAGCCACATTAACAACCAGCAAATTTCATCCTGGTTGTTACTGGCTCAATTTGTATCAGTCTTTATACCTCATCCTAAGAGCTATAACAACATAATCAGAAACTGCCCTTCATTATTGGTTCAAGCTAAGGTGCACATTATTATACTCTGACAGTTAAAGAGTTCGCACACATTCCATCATGTTATGTCTGTGACAAAGCAATAGGAGAAACATCTTTTAGGGCACTCAATTTATCAAAGCTTATGCACATCCCCAAAGTCTTTCTTTTCAAGAACAGAAGTGGGTGAAACAGGAGGAAGAAAATATGAAAAGCAAGTGCTCACAAAATGGCAGATGTCAGCCCATTCACAATTTCTGTTTTCTTCAAAACAAAAACGGGTGAGATTCCTTCCTGTGTCTTTGTTTTCTTTTGTAATTTGCAGCCTGCGTAAAACCCTCGGTATTTTCTGGTAAGTGAGATAAACTTGAAGCTGACCTACCTAATATTTTTGTTTTTGGAAACTGAATGGACATGCAGTATACCACTCTGCTAACATAGGCATTATTCTTCATTCTGGATTAGAGAATCCACCTTAATTGATAGCATACCTGCCTCATACATTTTCCACTGTCACCATCGGTCAAGAATGTTTTACAAATCAATAGAATAAGCTAAAAAAAGACTAACCACCAAGTTGTTTTCTGGCAGCTGCCCTTCTTAACCATGCTGCCCATATTTATGGTTTCAAGTCTCTCAGCAAAAAAGACAGCTGAAGCTAATTTGTGCTGAATTTGACACCAAACTAACTTTCTGCCTCTAAAACCATCCAACTCAGATCCTCGGCAAAAATGTAACAAATGGCCTCTTACAGATTTTGGTACTGCACTGATTTTTGAGCCTCAGGTATTCCCAGGACACACATTTACCTTAATGAAGCAAAAACGTATATATTTTTCAAACTGCCCTTTTGTCTCAGGACCACAGAATGCTGAAAGAGGGATTGCTGACAGTTTCTGAAAAATAAAACAGAAATATTATTTGTTTATACATACATAAAAAAAATAGTTTAAAGCATGATTTTACTATTCCATTTCTATAAGTCTCCCAACATTAAAAGGAAATACAAGGTTGAATTTTGTATTCACTAACTAGGCTTAAACTTTTCTTAGGCAAAACAGTTTAAAGGTACTTTTCTACAACTAGCATTTAAGCCTGGAGAAAGAACAGATGCTGGGACTTAACACAAAGCATGCTTAGCAATATTTTAGCCACATCATTTCCAGCAGTTAGTATAAACACCAAACAATATTTTGAAAGTAGTATCCCTACTATGTTATTAAGTAAGCATGGTTGCACTGCTCTTGGTTTCAATAGAAAAAGCATGTCTAAGAATAGAGTACAGCTAGGATACCTTACCTTAGATTTTATCATCCATTTGACAAATTTATAATCATAAGGTTGATTCCCATCTACATCAGAGAGATCCACATCTAAAAAAAATTTAATTTAAAACAGACATCATATTGTAAGATTTCCCAGACCCCAGTGGGAAGGCATTTGCTAACAGCACTCTTACAGTTAATACTACAGAATAAAGATGTATGATTTTACTTAAAAATATTATTAAAATTATAACAATTAACGAGTACAAACTCAGGATATAGAGCCAGGTGCTTGGCTCCCAAACTTTTCATAATCATAAATTTTTAAAAAATATAAATTGTTTTTATCCATCTCCTTTACCCTTCCTAAAACTTTGCAAAAGCTTTGCAAAACAAGGACAGCAATTAGAATCACAAACATTTTCCTGAAACTTGTAAAATCTAGCTCCTGGCTAAAGTCAAACAGAAAATTCCAGTCTCAATTAGTATTTCTGACAAGTGTTATGTGAATATGAAATGAGAAGATAAGCTGAAAATGCAGCTTTCATTTTGAACTAACTACTTATTTGCTTTCCGCACACTTTTTAATAAGCTTTTTACTAACTTAATGCAGAAACATCAGCAATCATAAAGTATCCTCCATCTGGAATGACAGGCTTCAATCCAACTTCTCGAAGTAGCTGAGCCATCCGATCACGCTTGCTTTCCAGCTCTCGAGACAGTGAGTAAAAATAGCAGTCTGGGTCATCCATGCGTTTATAGTCTATCCAAAATGCTCGTGCCAAAGCCTCCTGGAAACACAATGTTCAAAACACTCGGACACACACACTTCCTACTGAAATCACGTAGATTTGTCCTTGATCCTGTAGCTCCTGTAGCAGGATCTGGCCCTTATTAAGCAAATCAGCAAGTTAGAGAAGCTACATCTGGTAGCATCATTTGTTTCTTTCTTTGTGCTGTGGCAATGTCCCAAGCACCCAAGTACTCACTAGTCAGTAATCATACAACACTAATAAAAAAATGTGATCTAACAGGTAGAGATAATGCTCAGTAAAACAAGACCTTATTGCAACAACTTTTACTTCTATTTGGTAGTAAACCACAAAGACTGTCATGTTTGTTTTATGCAAAAAGCAGCAGTTTGTAGCTGAAAGACTTCTGTTGTTCTTAAAAACATTTGGTGAGCTGACTGAGTTTATCTTCCTCTTTTAGCACCCCAGACAATTCATCGTTGTGATTGTTTTATCATAGTGAGGCCTACAGATTTGCTATGCCCAAAAAAAAAATAACCTCCTCAACTTCATCTGTACCTACCTGTAATGGAGTTGGGCAAGTATACAGTGTATTTTGATGAACAACTTGCAAATGCTTAATCAGGTTCTGGGGGCCAATAGACCAACCAAGCTAAGGAAAGAAAACATGCGTATGTTATACTTACAGCAATGCTGTTACTTCAAATCAACATTAAAGTTAGCAAATGTCTCAAGTTTTTCTTTTTAAGAATTAGTCATGAAATAGTTTTGATAAAGAATTCAGAAAAGGGCTAGTTTACCCAAACTTTGCTGAATGATGCCATTAAGTCTAAATATGAGGCAACAGTTACAGCTTCACCTATCCACATCTCTCAAATGGTACTGAGCAAACTTTGATTTCTAAACCCTTTTATATGAAGAATTAAAACAAAGCTTTTATTAGGAATCCTATTCCTAATTGTTTTAGGATCTTTTCATCTCATAGGAGTCCATGTGCAGGGTAGTTTGAGCATAAAACAAGAGCTTACTATTGAATCAAATACATTTCTTAACCAGATACAACTCAAATGCGATGGGTCAGTTGGACCACAGGTGGTGATGAAGAAAGAATTTAGCTGCCAAACAGTTAAATATTTTGTTTACTTTCTGATATGTATTTTAAAGTCAGGCAAAACATTATTATTAAATATTTTACAGAAACATAAGCCATTCTAAAACATTACCTCAATCTGAAAATATCACCACAAAACTAGAAAGTTAAAATATAATAGTGCTCTTCAATAATTTTGATCGATTTTGAACAAACCATGCAGTATTTTTTTTTATTATTATTATTTTCTCACAAGAGCTAATTAATCAAGAGATAAGAATAGACTTAAAACAATGGGTATTCCAAGTAGACAGTTGTTCCAACTGAATGTTATCTTCACTTTTTGGAGACACCGATTTGCCAGAAGCTTTCAAAAGACAGGTAACAAAACCAGAGTGTGATAGATGCATTCTGTAATTCATGTAACTAAATTCTTTTCTATTGATTCTTCTTACCTTCCAGCCAGTTACACTGTATGTTTTTCCAGCACTTCCTATAGTTATTGTTCTTTCCCACATACCCGGCAATGTAGCTGTATATAAAATAAGATTAATTGGTTTCATGCACACTCACATATTCCATGTAATTAGAAAAACTGTACTGCCCCTAGCTAAGAACTACAATATGTTCATATACCACTGCAGTAAGAACATTCTAAAATTACAGCAACTGTAACAAGTGAGAAAGAATATATGGGCCAGTGATTCTGGCATAAAAAATAGCATCAGAATTAATGAATGGAGAAAGAAAAAGAAAATAAATAGAGGCACAGTTGGTGAAAACTATCTTTCTTTTCCTCAGCTAAGATGCAAAATTATTCATAAGAGATACAATCTCTCTTATGTGCTACACATTCATCTCAATAAAACATTATTTCTGACGCCTGGTAACAACACTATACACAACATGAACTCAAGCACTCACAGCCATTTTAACAGACTTGTTCAGCAAACAGTTCAGCATCACTGGATGTCTCAAATCAGAAAAAGAAGGTTTCTAAAGACACATAACCCAGAACCAAATGCCCCAAAAATCAGAAAGTCAGAGAGACTGAGCAAACACATTACGTTTTGTTCTATTAGGTCAACAGGTCTGGGACTGACAAGCAATAAAAGCTAGCTAAGGATGCCTGCAAGGATTAGGGGATTCATGGAGGCCTATCTCCATCTCTGTATTTGTATCTTGCAGGAGACCAAAACCTCTGTTTTCTTTCAAAGGAGGTGACAGAGCAAAAGTCTTTTCTGTCAGCTTGCAATTTTCTTTTGTATGCTGCTTCACAGTTTGGACTCTCCAACTCAACTCATTTTCAGCAGAAACAGGTAAATCAAGACACACTTAAGTCCAATAGAAAACTAGACAAGGTCATAACATTACTGCAGCTGCAGTTACAGCACTCAACGCCACCTGACTCCACCACACTTGTACATTACAATGCTACCAGTGAATTTGTCAATTGTTAAATTCCCTCTCTGGGGAAACCAGTGAACACGAATTTTTCCAAACAAAAACGTTGATTTTTCATAAGGAAGTTTTTGCAGCAGTTACATTCATTAGGCATGGTACAGGTCTTTGCAATTATTTGAAAACAGGCATTGTACTCTTTTGAGCACACTTGCCAATAAAAGAACCAAAACAATTAGCAGGAAAGAGACTCATATTCCTATTAGCTCACCCATATTCACTCAACTGCTCTGTGACCTTGAAAACAGAAAGGCAGTTTGAACAGATGCATCTTCTAGCTAGCTAGGTCAAGAGCATACATCACTTCCTAAAGATGACCGAACTAGTTCTCACAAACTGCAAGAAGACTTGAATTTCAAAGCAAATGCCCTCTAGTGATACTGTTTTGCCACATAGTCATGGGAATTCAACCTGGGAGACAGAAAGCAACAGCATTTCAAACAATAGCTGCAGCAAAAGGGCACAGGGAAGGATCAGCTCCATCATTTTTACAAGCAGCAGGTTTTAAATAGGCAAGTTCTTTCACGCCATATGGCAGCATCATTATATGACACCACAACCAAGTTTGATTACAATTTATAACTAACAAAGTGCAAACTAACACACATAAGCCTGTTACCTGGGCTTGCACTCAGCTTGTTGAGATGCTTGTTTTGAATCCTCAGTTACAATATGCAACCCTAATCACTACGTAGAGGAGGTTCACTTTTTTTTTTGTTTGTTTGTTTTACAGAAGTTGGATAATGATGAGAAACATGACTGAGTGCTCCACACTACAGAAAACTGCCTCAGTGACAGCACAAAAACTGTACTAGTTTTATGACCTGTGGCTAGCAACTCCATGATTTCTTAATATAATTTAACAGATCAGATGCTAAATTGATGTAATAACCATTTTGTACCTCTCACAAAGGAAGTGTCACTGCATTTGATGGAATATGTAAAGGTTAATATGAAAACAGGAGTTTTTAAATAGAGAAATAACATTCAATTTTTTCTTGTATTATCTTTTGGTAGACTTAAAGAAGTCTAAGAAACTGAAGTTAACAGATCTTGTTTCTTTTACTGAAATAATGCTATTTTTCACAGTTTTATCCTGAAAGTTTTATGGTCATTTTAACAATAAAGTTAAAAGATGATGTCATGGGATCAATTACAGAGTATATACCGAAACCAAGTTGACTAACTTTCCAGGCTTTAACTTGCATTATCATCACAAGGGATTTTTACATTTTCTGCTGAACTACAGAATGTCTTTTGTTCAACTGTAAATGTTTTGGTTTGAAGCGTTAACATGACAATACTGACACTAATGAACAATAGAGTTACTGTGTTTTAAGAATTCACCACCTGTCTATTAAGACAAAGCGTAACTGACAACATGAGTGTTCAAACCTGCTGCCGTGGCAAAGGAAAATGGATCACCTTACACCACCCACAGAGACTTTGGTTCTAAAGATGGCTATTTGCATGAACCACCTGCTAAGTCCATGAAGAAAGCTTTAATCTAACTCATTTTACTTTGTAATTGGGACAGGATAAAGCACCAGTTACTGTGGTAACTTGGTATGATGTACTAACTCAGATTACGATCACGTGAAGGTATCTCTATCAAGCCACCACAACAGCCACAAAGTCAGGCCTTTCAAAACAGACTCAGCCCATGCACGGCCAATACAATCAGCATAGCACAGCTGTATGATCAGCAGCCGTGTAGCTGAGCATTGCATGGTCATTTAGATATGTATTTTTGTTGTTATTTGTAAGAATCAGTTTCTACAGTAATGCCGTGCTCCTACTATAGCCCTCACTAATGGAGAGCTTCTTTTACTGCCACTCTAGAGATTTTAAAATGGTAAAAGCTTTAAGTTTGAACTTCTCTCAGTAAACGTTATCTTTGAGAGGCATGTTTATGATACCATTCCACAGCCACTTCTACGATTCCACACACACAAAAAATCAGTACCTATTTTGATGTGCTTTTTTCCTTTGTACACCAGCCATTCATACACCTCATCACTGATGCACAGGGTATCATGTTTAATGCAGAGATCAGCTATTACCTGGAGCTCTTCTCTGGTAAATACCTGGGATGCAAGAAAGTAAGGGCAATGCATTAATCATAGTCTTTAAGGCATACTCTGAAATTACAATAGCGTTAAAGGAGGACTCTTACCTTGCCTATAGGGTTGTGTGGGGTATTCAGAATAATCGCTTTTGTTTTGGAGTTAAATTTCTTTGCAAGTTCAGCGGGATCTAAGACCCAATCAGCACTAGATGCACAGTTTCCATCATTTTTCTTAAAAATAAATAAATAAGAACTTAACATGCATTACTGGGATGCAACACGTTACAGACTAAACAGAGATGCCCAACTCATCACCCTCAGACACTTTACTAACCACACACGACAACTTATCCCACCTGTCCTGTTCTCCTGGGAGGAGACAACTCCAGAACAGGCAGGGAGGCCAAGAGCAAGATACATTTCTATGACAGCGGCAGTCTTCTCCTGGCCACTGTCTGTCTTACACACACACCGACCACATAGTGTGTAATGCAGGCAGGCACACGACAGGAGAGTTCGTGGCCTTCCCATACACTACAACAAGTGGGTGCATGTTTGGCTGGAAAGACTTATCACTGCCTGCTGGACTAGGACGTCAGCTCTTTCCTTCCTCATCTATGGGAGGACAGCCTAACAGTTAAAAATCTGTTCCACTGAGGCTCTGGAGTTACTGCGGCATTACATGAGGATGACAGAAGTTTGGGTCAGTTGCTGCTGAGAACAATAAGCATGGCCATATTAACTTTGACACGTGTGCTTTACTGGGAGAGGGCCAAACAAACAAACACACATGAAACAGAAAATCCATGGAGGAACCCCATCCCTAGAAGGAGGGCACCATGAGGAGTAGTCTCACCCAGTCCCCCTGGTACTGCCCAAACAGTCCCTCAGCCCTCCCCCAGTAACAGGGTCAACACTTCGTATCCATAAAAACCTCTGCAAGCTGCCAATAAGGAAAATGTCTACCACACAAACGCTTCTTATTTAGTAAGTTGGATTTTAGAAAAGAAATTGCATTCTATCACTGTATGAGTTGCTGAAGGGATCAGAAACCAAATAGTTTGAGATGCGGCAGATACAGAAATTGCACTGATACGACCATCCTTCCTGTATTTCTACTGAAAACATTTTCTGATCACATCCAAACAAAGGAACATTAATTTGTGCGTTCTGAAAGCTGATTAAGGTAAATGAGAAGCATTGTCCTACTTTTACCAATACTAGTAAAATATTTTACCTGCTTTGGATTATCACCACCTTAGACTCACGCTATAGTGATCTATTTCATTTTTATATTATTGGATATTATGAAAAACTATAGAGAAAAGCATCTCCTACAAGGTGTTCAAACTGTATTAGGTATGGAAGAACAGTTGAATATAATGAATATATTTTTAAAAGCTACTCACATTTCTCAAAGGAATGAAAACAGGCTTCGCACCCGCCATTTTTACCATTGGTTCATAACAGTCATAAAATGGCTCTATTATTATTACCTGAAATTATAATCATGAGTATCAGAAACAGAAAATCTTCAGTGTGTGATGCCATCATATTTCCAGATTTGCTTTGGTAATATAACTTGATAATGTTTCTGGCACTCCTGCCTGGTTTTAAAATTGCAGAATGATCCTCCACCATCACGTAACTTCATATAAAAATGCCCTCAGTCTAAGTATGATAAGCACTGCTCTTTTTTTTTTTTTTGACAGACACAGGCTGTTCTCTAGTTACTTTACAGATGTCAACATGTAACATCAGGGATGCTTGGATCCTGCACAGAGATGTGAAAGTGCAAGACAAAGATGGGAGATAACCAAAGATGGCAGATAAAAAAGAAACAAACAAACATGAAAAGCTAAGAGCAGAGAACTGTTAAAAAAAAAAAAAAAAGTGATTATCAGAGCAACAAAAAAGGAATAAAGGATACAGATGAGAATACAATATACAAATGAAACTGATGAAACACTGAAAGCAAAATGCAACAACAAAAGAAACTCTTGTCCACTGTAGGCACAAGGAAATATTCCCTCCCCCCCCCCCCCCCCCCCCCAAATTAATTTTAGTATCATTATCAAACAGGCAGAGAAATTCTCTGAAATGAGAATTTTAAATAAAAACTTACTTCATCTCCCTCTTCAATTAAAGCCTGTATTGTACTAAAGAGAGATCCATAACCTCCTACTGTCACTAGGATATCTGTGAGAGGGTCGATCTTTCTTCCACAAACTCTCTCATACACTTGAGACAAGGCTTTCACCAACGACGGATGCCCCTGTCCAAAGCAAAGAAATGCAACTGATAGACTTTGTACATTCTCAGGAACGCAACAAATTTTTTTGCTGTTTTTTCCCCTCCCCACATGGAGGGAAATTACACATTTTGGAGCAGAAGAATATGGGATGGATGCTCAGTAGTAATGGGTTTTAACAGGCGGTATGGTTTAAACTTTTTATACATGGGGGAAGAAAAGTTATTTGAATTTATTTGTATCTTCTATGATATTTTTTTTAATCTAGTTCTTTTGAATTTCTATCTATCTTATTATCGTATCTCAGGATAGCTTCAGGTAGCCTACAGAAGAGCTAGAACAAAAGATAGGAGGAGGGAATACTCCGACACCAGTTCATCCTCACTCCTTTTAGAGTCTCTGTTCCAACCTGACCAGATCTCCATCTGAAGCTCCTTCTGTTTCTTTTGTTATCTTTCAACTAAAATTTTTTTGGTGCAAAGGAAACTTTTTTTTAATCCTTTTTATATACTCCTGATAAACTGTACTTGTGATCAGAATTATGATTCATATAACGATACCCCAAAACCTCAAAGCACCATTTACCATTTGTCTCCTGCAGGAGCACAGTGGTTAGTGTATTCTTCTCAAAATGCACAAAGAACAAGAAAACAATTAAACAAAGACCACCTACAACTTATAAATAAGGCGGCACACTTCTGTTTACTCAGGAAGACGAAAGATTTCCTGTTCTGAAAATCTTTTATCTTTTTTCATACTTGGTATAAAGATAGAAAACAGCTCTGTAAGAAAATGCAGCTATGTAATAAAAAAGCCCTTCACTAAGATATTGAATATTGTACCTCCACATGTAAGGCATAAAATCAGGAACCCCTCTGTAAACAAAAACATTACCATGAATTAAGGCTTGCAAATCATTGCTGATTCAAATGACAGCCATTTCTTCCCATGAGGATGTCAACTGCACAAGAATGCTGCACCACCCAGCTCACATTAGGTCACTCTACAGACCATAGCCCTACAGTCAACGAGAGGCCCAAGCGCTGCAGAGACTTGGGACAATGTCTCAATTATCAGATGGATGTACATCATTCATATTCATCCCTCCCACATTTGCTATCCACAAATACGTGTGCTCAAAAACCTTAGAATTGCAGAAGTTTGTAGAGAATGCACAAAGGGAGAAGATGAAAATACTGGTTAAAAAAAATCCTCTTTAATTACTATTCATAGTATAACTACTGCAAACATTCATAAATATCAAGGGAATTTAGAAGCAAGGAGCAAAGTGACAGAACTAAATACTGAATAATTGCACACATTGGAAAAATTTTATTTATGCTTAATTTGCAGATTGTTTTAGGGAATCGGTCTGTGGTTATTTGCTCAACAGGGGACCGTAGCCCATTCTGTCTGTAACAGTTCCGTGCCACGGCTCCTCCATAACCAAGTCTGGCTGGCAAGCATAGATTTTTCAGGTACCTTATTGTGGCTGGTAAACATATTCATGTTTAGTCCAGAAGGTCACTAAATTCCAGCTATCTTTTGAGTGCCCCCTACATTAAACGATGGCTTTACACTTTCAAGATTTACATATACATAGACACACATACATATATATATTTGCAATCAGCTAAAGGTGACTAAACAAAGTGACCTAAATAGGGATGATAATGAGACTGCATTCAGTACGGAATTTTTTGTTCTATTCTTATCAGGGTCCCAAGTGCCCTAATAATAATGAGACTCAGCAGCCTCACCTGGGGCCTCTACCCACACAACTGCCCCTGGTCCAAAGGCTCCATTTAAGTGCTATGCTTTTGTATTTTCTGCCTGCAATTGTTACAGCCATGCCTGTACCTGTCCATGGCCCCCGTTGATCCTAGGCCCCTACCTGCGGGCTGACCTCGCACCTGCCTTCTTCCTCTAGACCTGCCCAGCGCTCCCTGGGTTGTGTCTAACCATGGTTAACACTGCTGGGCCTGGTTTGTGCGCTGACTCCCTGGCTTGACCTCAGACCACCTCACCACCACAAGCTTCCTGGCCACCTGGGCTCACCTCAGCTACCACCTCCGGGCCTACCTTGCTCAGGTACCACAGCACTGGGCCCTGGCTGATGAGACCTCTGCCCTGCTCGTTGTGATAGTTTGTCCCTGAGGGAGCTGCTGGCCATTGCTGCTCCCTCCCAGTTCTAATGCATGCGGATCCTCAGAAAATAGGCAAGAAGTTACATTGGAATATATGAGCAATGATGCTACAGCTACCAACTCAATCACTGGCTTACCATCTATATAATGCTTTCCTATCCCTGCTACATCATGTGATCATCTAGAAAAACCTTAGATCGGCTCCTTAGGATCTTGTAGCAACCCTAACACGTGATTCTCAGTTGGGCAGTATGGTTTATCTTTACCACAAGAAGTGAGAAAGACAAACCAAACAGGAACAAGAAAACAATCATACTAAAAGAGGACAATAGGCATTGCCCTGCCTTGGACAATGACAAATGCCACACATTCACACCCAGCTCAAGACATAAATGCTACAAGACAACTTATGCAGCATGTAGTGACTGTCCTCCAGAGGACAAACCTTACTCTTTCAACCACTTCCTCATCTCTACTAACGTTATGGGTGAATCTTTTCTTGATCCAGGAGGTTGTCTCAATTGATATCAAGTACTTCTGTCGCATTCTAGGATTAGCCAATCTGACTCACGTTTTCGCTGACCAAAATCAGTAGTAAATGTGTAATTTACAAATCCTTAACCTTTGAATTGATTTATATCATCTTTGAAGGGTCATGCAATCTCATGTGCTCTACCATTTTGCTCTTGCTAAAGGTTTCTGCCTTGAAGAAGCATATACAGAGGACACTGGTTAGTAACTGATAAAGCTATTAGGGAAACTTAATTTGGGACATAAGAGTACAAACTACTGGTAAAACCAAGTTAAAGTAAAGTCTTAAATTTTCTCCCTGAACTTGGGTCCTCAAGTTCCACAGTACTTACAAAGCCTCGCGTGTACTGGTTCAGTCTGTCAACTGCTGCTACATTCGCCAGCTCTTCTTTAACATAGCTGGGAGGGGATATATCAGGAAGGCCTTGACCAAGATTAACAATTGAGGGATCTGCTGCCACCTTTGTAAATTCAACCCTAAAGGGAAAAAACAGTTTAAATTTAACATACCAAACAGAATTATCTTCTCCTTCATCAACATTAGAAGGCAAAAAAAGTATTTTGCTTTGCCAAACTCACAACGGTGGAAACATCTTTATGTAAGGAGTGCTCACATTGAGAGATGGGCGCTGGGACAATGTTAAGTAAGCACAGGAGTCATGCAAGAACCCAGTAAAAGGTTTATTTCCTGCCTCCACAGAACAACTTTCTTTTCAGCAGAACTGTACTTGGATGTGCACACACACAAACATACAGTATCTCTGGACATGGGCAGAAATGAAATACTACCCTCTTTGCAAAATGAAGTAGACCTAATTAGAACAGGTATGTTGAATGATTTAAAGGCTAGATACTGTCAAGTGAAGGTGTCACTTAAGCTGTCGAGTCATCTCAGAGCACTATAATTTTGTGTGTGATTTTAGACAACAAACTGCTGCAAGCTCTTTATTAGCTGTTCCTAGTACCCTGCCAGAAACTGATGTTAGGATTCTTGAACTACTTTTTTTCTCTTTTCATGGAGGAGTTCTACATTTCACCCTTCCCATATTAAGAGTAGTTTAAAAAAAAAAACCATCACAGTTCAATCAAAAATAAACACAAATTGCTAAAAAATGAGTCTGAGGACAGATGACAAAACACCTTACGTGTATATGTATATACACACACATACGTACACACTAATGTAAGCCCAAAACACCATTACCATCATCTAACAAAATCCCATCTTTACCAGTGATGGCAATAGCACTTTGAGACCAATTTAATACCTACAAAAAAAAGTGTATTAAGATGAATGAATTAAATTATCAAGACAAGTATAATGGTTTAAAAAATAAAATCAGATTAATTTGGGAAACAAAACGCGAGTGTAACTGAAGTAATTATTCAGCAATATTCACATTTAAATTTGAAAGCCGGTAATACTACCACACCCAAGAGCCATCCTTCTCCCACGTGGTTTACTAAATACACTGAATCCTAAGCCTAATGTTTAAAGGTAAATTATTATTTTTGAGCTTTAACAGAATTTGATTCATTGCTTCTGTCTTAAACAGGTGCAAAATATATTTCAGCAGAGACAGCAAGCGCTATGCATGTTCTTATTAGTAGTAACTATGAATTTGGAAAGAAAATACATCAGCCAAAGACATTTTCTGAAATTTGCTATTTTCCTTTTACTTACCACACATTGTTGTCAAGGCCTTCAATTCGTCTTGTGTTTTTGTGTCTAAAGGCCATTGTCTGCAAGATTGAAATATACAGACATAAGGGTTTTGTTAAGAAAGACAAAATACTTTATTGTTGGATTATGCACGACAAATCCTCTTTCATGCTTTCTCAAATATAGCATTGCCAGTTGAATTCAGTTGTTACACAGAATTATAGACATGGTCTTTCATTAAAGCTTCTGTAATAGCTTGAATACAGACTAACACGAAAATACACAAAAATGTCCTGAATCCTCATTAATTATCATCTAAACCCACTGAACTTGCAGCAAGAATGGAGCAGAGGCATAACGTAGGTCAGTAACTTGAGAAGATGACCTAAAAATAAAATAATAATAAAAGGATACATTCATTCTTCTTCTTTTATATGATACACTACGGACTTAAAGACTGATTTATTTCTAGCCCAACCCAGTTTGGAAAGTGTGTTTTCTATGCAATTTTATTTGTTAAATCGGTGGCTAACAAGAAGATAGGATAGACATTTCATCTTTTCATTCAGGCTTTCAACACGTTTAAATATTTAATTACAACACAGCAAAATCACATTAGAGCATGTTTTTGCTGTATATTCAGAACTTTAGTTAAGGCCTTAGAAAACATCTTTAGAATAGCCTTTCATTGAGTCCTCCCTATAAAGGCAGAGCAAAACTTACTGACGGTTCAGGTATTTTTAAGCTAAAAAAGAAAAAATGAAAATAAAATCAACAGATTTATTTGTATGTACAAACAACAACAACAAAAAAGCAGTGCATGCCCCTTTCTATCTGTAAACCAGCTAGACACTGGGAAAAAAAAAAAAAAACACATAGAAAACAAGTCCCTCAAAACTCCAGAAACTGTTTCTTTGAGTCAGACTACTTGTCTTAGTGACTTTTATGTAAGACTGCTTGCTATTTCCATTCTGTGAAAAATTTTTAAAAAGCATACTCCAGCTAGCACACTGTGAGATGTCTGAGTTACCATTATACTCAAAGTTTCAACTTTGAATTGATGGGATTAACTTGTAGTTGAAGTATTATTACACAGGCACACATTTGTGCTCAACTTGCTTACAGTAAAAATAAAAATAAAAAAGCTACCACATATGTAATGATTTGAAAAATGGAAAATCATATTATTAAGCTAACAGATATTTCTCCGCTTGTATGCCTTCTGCACAGATTTAATTCTGACCTCAACTGTAAAACACAAGTACCAGAGGAACCAAACAGTGACATCTTTCATTTATCCTCAGGAAGAAAAAATATGTATTCAAGGTAACTAGACAGGTGAAGTTGTACTCCCTGATATGGAACATACAACATAGTTAAGAGAGAGTTCCGACTAGGTGATCTGTACTGCATCTGTTGAAAAACACATATGGTTTAAAAGATGAATCCAGTTTTCCAATGTTTGTCTTAGTAAATTAACCCCTGGCTGTATTATATAAATATCAATTACACAAGTATTACTCTGAGCCTCCCTAACACACACTTTTTTTTCCACATGCCAGACTACTACTCGTACTATAAGGAAAAAGAAATCTCACCTTGAATCTTCACAGTTAAAAATGAGAATTCTGTATGGTACCATGGGAAATCTGTTCTGTTGACCAACTCTTCTTGAAATTGTTTCAATTTACTAAAAACTAAAGGCTTATCCACACTGTAGGATTTTATCCTTAAACGTAACGTAAATCTTAATTGCAGCAACTAACTTTCCCTAGCCAAAAAAACACAGTCGAGAAAAAAAGCCTTTGCCTGTTACAGCCCTCTTACTATCTTAAGTTTAAATACTTAGTACTTCAAGTCTTCCTATTTTTCTTGTGCCTTGAAGCTAGCTTTAAAATGGAATAGCTGGACCTGCATTAGTTATCAGGAGTTCAACTTACAGCAGAGTTCAGAGCCACCTCGTTACCTTGAGAAAGTAAACAAAATACCTCGCATTTATAAACGATACCTTAAAGAGCATTCTTTCTTCCAGAAGGTCATGAAAATCCTTAAGAATCTTTTTTGTTTTAGCCTAGTTACATCATAGCTTGATCATCTTCAAGCCATTTTTAAGTGCAAGGATAGGATTTCCATGAGTTTAAGATCAGCATTAAACAAGAGAGGCATGTCCTCATCAAGTTCTAATTCTGACCTCCTGCTTTCCCTGATTGCTTTAGATGGAAAGTCAGGTGCTACTCGTATTTATCTTTCTTCATAATACAAAGAAACTTGTGATTAACTTGAATGGGAATATGTTTAATGACAGAAATAAATACTTTTACATGGTACATAATTTAATTGTGAAATTCAATGTTGAAAGTTACAACTGAAGCCAAAATCTTAAGTAAATTCAAAAAGAAAAACAGGATTAGATTTCAGCATGGTCAGTAAGAACATCCAGGTACCTTAAGTAGAATACAAATACTTACAGCAGATGAAAAACTGACTCAGGTAAAATCCAGCCCCCAAAGTGGCTTGTATGTTAAAAGAAGCATCTCATGTAAGCAAACTATGCTGCAGTTGTCTGCATGATAGTTTGTTTCAACACCTGCTTTGGGCAATCTCACATGTGCGCTGGTTGACCCAAGCTGCTGACTAGATGAACTCCTGTTCTGACCTCGGAGCACAATTTACATTCCAGTCTTCTACATGCAATGCAGAGCATGACCTCCAGCCACCCATCATGTTGCAATGCTCTTTTTTCTCTCAACAAAACTGAAAGACTTAAACTGGAGTTACACAACCTCATAAGCAGTTAAACTGGGAAATGAAGAAGATACTGTATAAAATTAAGTTTGAGGTACTTATACATCCCTTGTTATTGCAGCATCAAGAAGCACAACTATTCCCGTTTCATTAGCAGAAAACTGACAGAGGAATTAACTGACTTACCAAAAGTCTGTGATAAAGGTGGGATCGAATCAGTCTCCTATATTTCAGGCTAGTGCCCTAACAACTAGGCGATCCTTCTGGCCTGGTACCTGCAGCTCTGACTTTAAAGACTGAAAAGGATACACAAAGCAATGATTGCCAAACTGTTGTGCTAGTGTGGCTAAATATTTCACTGGTTGGAATAACTTACTGTAGTCTTAATGTTAAAAGTTTGGGTCAATGTAACAAGAAGTAAAGAAAGTGCAGCTAATACATGTTTATTGGCAACATTACAAAATCAGTGCATCTCTAAAATACTGCACTAAATAGTTTTATCTATGAAGTTGATGGAATACTTACATCAGAGGCTGAAAGCTTGATGGATCTAGAAAGCAAATCTGTTCGTAGCTGGTATGTTCTAATGCCAAGGCAACAGAAGCTTCGTGAAGCACATAGCATGCCTGCATAATAAATATATAACCTGAAAAAAAACTTACAGATTCCAGGAACAAGTTTCCTAAACTAAGGAAACCTAAGTAAACTAAGGAATCACTAAGTAATTTTAAAAGGTAAGATCTTCTTCTCTTCCTTTCAGCAATTTTTTTTCATTGAAATCAGTTCTAGTAAATTATTTCCTTTTCATGTATTATAAACATCGAGGACAAAACATTAACTGACAGGGCTTAAAAACGTTGCTGAATGTCATACAAAGCTAAGGTTTCCTCTATCTGAAAACACTGTTTTGTTGTTGTTGTTGTTTTCCTTTGGATGAAAATTAAGACTAAATGCATTTCAAAGTCTCTGTTAAAATTGTGAAAATATGTTTGTGTAATAAAAATTGTTATCAGAGTATCACAGTTTAGATGTGAAATAAAAAGAATCGAATTTTTTTTAAAAATCACACCCCATTAAAACTGGTCTCAATTTTCAAGTGTTTAAAATCATGCACTTTGCAACTGAGATACTCAAGACGACCAGTCACACTGGAGATGGAGGCCTACACAGCTTAAATAGCTATACTAAGTTTTGCCTCAATGACTTGGCGAACATCAAGTATCTGCAATGGGAGAAAACAGAGAGCTAGGAAGGATGTTCTGTGTGGAGTAACAAGTCATTCCATGACTACAGAAAATGAGCCCTGTTAATCAATAACCATAAAAAAGAAGTAAGAGCTGGTACTTAAGGTAACTGCTTTCAGGATGTATGTTTAAACACACACATTGGATGATGTCAAAATGAATGGAATTTGTAAGAGAAAAATATATAACCCATAGACCTATATTAGAAACACAGTACGCACAGCAATATAATTATTAAATTTGTTTTCCAAAGCTTACTTATTAAAGAAGAGGCAGCCCCCACTTCCCTCCAGACTTTGCTACCTGAAAACAGAAAGAAACAAAAAAAAGAAAAAATAATACACTATTTTTATTAGAAAATATTAATGTTGTCACCTGTAAAACAATACCATGCAAGCTTTGCAAGGAGAAGCTGAGAGGGTAATTAAATATAATAGTACAGGATGAGTTTTTCATGAAGAACTGATTTATTACAACAAGAAAGTGTTCCTTCCATTTTAAATGTAAGCTAACATAAAAGGTCCACAAATATTCCTTTTAAAGATGCCTCATTGAATGAGTTAAGTTTTAAAAGTATGTTCATTTTGCCTCTCTTACACCAGTGCTACAAACTTAGTCTCAGCTCTGAAAATACAGGCTTTCCCACGCACTACTGAGTTGTAGCTAACTCAATTAGACCCTCAGTAATACCAGCGTAGGTCCATTTAGTGACATGCAAGTATGCAATTTCCTGACATTCCCTTCAAAAGGAGAAACACTAGCATTTTCCTCAACTCTGCTGGCCTAACGAGTAGCAAAAACAAACAAGAACTGAACATTTTACACTAGTCAGCAGATACTCTGAAAGAAACAAAATAAATATATCTGTTTAATAAGACCTGCAAATACATTTTAAGTTATTTTTAATAATACACAAATATGCACCTGGCATATTTGACATAATCTCTCACAACTACAGAGTGAAGCCTTTCTCATTGCGTATTTTGACAAAAACTATTTGCATAACATATGGATATTATCTTACAATGTGACTACAACAACCGTGCTGTTCTCCCAAGAGTCAGCCTTACTTGTACTGCAAACAACTGCAGTAGTTACTGCAGTGTGACAAATATGCATATTTTTACCTGTTTCATTTTGTACTGAGGAGTAGCAAAATGAAATCCAAATTTTCCAAACTTGACACACAAAACTAACTTGCAACCTTAATAAAAAAAAAAAAAAGTAGAATCTGTAAATATTTCTCACATTATTGCTGCATGAAAGACAGTGTGGTATTTGACAGGTCATTGTTTGATGTGAGGCAATCACACAAAACCACATCACATGAGGGGCACCAGATCTGTATCATGTCAATCTCTGAAGGTACCTGAAACACCTAAATTAAAAATTTATATCCATGTTTAACACCGCAGAACTGTAGAAATTGTCAAAACTTTATAAGGAACATAATGGAAAAAATATTTTGTAGAACGGCCTCAAAAAGCCAAGTCAAGGCCCCAATATGGAAAATTTGTACTGCTACATTTAAATCTTTATGATGCTTTTCCAGGAAATACTCTTCTCTCTGCAGTTCTGCAACACTGAATGCTTCCATTTAAGCTACTCAAGGAAGTAAAGGCAAAGGCCTCCTTAATATACCCAGGCAATCCCCCACACTGACATCAAAAAGCAAGCATGACCTGCTCTTTTTTTCCACACACACATATTCCCACTATTATTGTCTATGACATATTAACACATATCACAAGCTCAGGAGAATTATTGTTACTTTTAGGATGAGTGCATGCTTAATTATTACCTCTATACATGTTTTGTCAATGGGATGTTTTATAATGTCCTATGTTAAGTTTTTCTCATCCAGACAGAAAATTTCTTCCACTTCAGGAAAGTTACACAGTGCTTGACAGCTACAAGGGTGTTGCAAACCCTATTTCAACTCTAAAAATTTGTAAGGTTCTTCAGACACAGACAACACACTGGTCTTTGCGGGGAAGTGAAAAGGTATTAATTTTTTCTTTCTTAAATGTAATGTTTCCTTTTTCAGTCTTGGAACCAGACACTGACTTTTTGACCCAGAGTCATGTCTGTTAAACTCAGAAATTAACATTTAGGAGTACTTTTCATCCCATTCTAATTTTCAGTGCTCTGAAGTACTCATGCTTTTAGTCATAGTCAGTCCTTCCGGAATTTAGGCTTGCATAGTCGTACAGAAAACAGGAAAGTCAACATACTAGGGGAAAAAAGGGTAAAAAATTACTATTCCTGCAACTTTCTTTTTTTTTTTTTTTTTTGTTTAGGGTCGAGAAGCTAAGAAGGCTATTAGAAAGACCAACATGACATTTTTAGTGGGGCTGGGAGGAAGATACACATGGTTTTGATTCTGGTTGTCAATCTGGTTTAAACTCGGGAGATTTGGTGACTTCAACCAACCTAGAATATGTGAGAATACATATTCTTACATATTCTTGTCATGTGAACTCTGAGAATACATCTGTGCATTAAAAAACATGTAGTTCATGCTGTGCTTTATAAGCACTCAAATACAGAGACAGCCTCTGAGTTGCAGGGTCTGTAACTCACTTTACAGCAGCTGCGCAGCTTCCTGGTCATACAGTGCCCTAAGCTATGATGCTGCTGTACCACTGGAAAATTTTATGTGAAGTTACATGTTTCTGATGAAGTCATTTTTTTCCCCGTTGAAACTATACACCAAACGCTGCTGTCCCTTCATTTTTGAACTTCAGTTATACCATCTCTATAAAAATGCCTTTGAGTTTGAAAAACTTATGGTCAGACCCCTTCAGCTGGTGCATTTTCTCCATGCAGAAAGTAGTCTCATTTACTCTGCACTCCCAGTAACAAGTTATTAAAATCAGCGCAAGTCCTTCAGTCCTTCACCACAATAATCTAAATGCAATCACTATTATGCTTGTGCTGGATTTAATATCCGTTGGATATGCAAACTTGGAAGTTTCTCAGCCAAACTTTGTGAAGTCTTTGAAGGACTGCATCTTCATACGTGCCCAGAGTGCAAAAGCTTCAGAGAAAGAAAGGGCGCCACCTTACCGGCCCCTCTCCACAGCTTTTTGTGCCACATAAAACTGATTTCTGACAGGACAAGCCAAGAGATCTGTTGTTAAAAATGTTGGGCTCGGGGAAGCTGCTTATTCTTACTAAGGACACTGAACTTAAAAATTGCTGTATGTGGTGATTTGCCACACCCTACACTATTTTGTCACTGCACCTTCTGCAGCCTCCACGAAATGGAGACAACCAAGCGTGGAGAAACAAACTTTACAATGTAGAGTGAGGAGATGGATCAGGTTGGGTTTCACTTTTCTCCCTCATACTGCAGCTGTGCCACTTAAGACATTTTACACGGCAGGTAGCATGCTTTCAGTGGCAGCTCGGAGCACTCCGAGTTCGCAGTACAAAGTATGAAAGGCCACAAAGCGCCGGCCACTAGCGGACCTCCCTCCCTCCCCGACGGCCTCTGCTCCATCGGCTCCCGGCTGGCTTGGGGGCAAACGAACGCGCCCGGCGCAGCGACACGACTCAAGGCGAACCGAGGCTGCCCCGAGGGCTCCAGGCCCCGCTCCCTGCACGGGGCAGCGGCCGGCCGCCACCCCACCGCCGGCCGGGAGCGGCCTACGAGGCCCGGCTCGCCCCGGGGCCCCTTCCCCCGCCGGGCCGGGCCGGGCCTCAGCCCGCCGCCACAACTCACCGCCCGGCGCCGCTGCGCTCCCGCCCGCAAGGGGAGGGCTCGGAGCCGCCAGGGCGGAGCCGGTCACCGGCACGGCTCGGCCCGGCTCGGCTCGGCCCGGCCCGGCCCGGCCCTGAGGAGCCGGGGCAGCGAGAAGCGGGCAGGCTCGGCGGCGGGCAGCGCCCGAGGCGTTGCCTGAGCGAGCGGGCGCTGTGGTGGGGTCGTGGGTTTCCCTCCCGAGGGGAACGTGGGCAGTGAGCGCGAAATGCCTCGTTACATCGCGGCAGGCAACCGAGTGGAACTGCACGCGGGTCTCAGGGATGTGTGGTGAAATACCGGGTGAAAGGCTGCTGAAAGGCTCACAAAGACGCAATCAACTTGGCTGAACGTTTTAGAAAAGCCTCTGAATTTTCAAGTTCTGGTGGATTTTTTTTTTTTCCAAAGCTTGATTTATGATTTTCCCAATCAACTTGTTCTCAAATACTTCTTGATGTGAAACCACGCGCACGCAGTCCCCCAAAAAATGTAAGAATTGGTGCTAGGCTGGCATAAACTGGGCCAGTTACCCAACTCGGTTACCCTCTTGGGACATTCTTTCAGGAAGGAATGAAATGTCTAACTCATTAACAATGATGTCATACGAAAGTTCACCCCTTATTGAGAAAATAAGGGGTTTGTGGGTTTCTCAAGGTATTCCACGAATTCACAGGATTTACATTTCTAAGATTCTTTACACATCCACATCGGGCAAATAGAAACTTCATTTTTAACTGACAGCTGAGGTCAGAGGAAAAAAAGAGCTGTTGGTACCCTTGTTGGGGGACACCCTGATTGTTTATGAATCTTGCTCCAAATAGGTGTATGTGGTTCCCTTTAATCAGCACCTCATCATCACTAAATTAGTGAGGGAAAATGTATTTCAAATGTCTTCTTTGCAACCTTTTTCTGCTTCTATAAATCCTCACAAAACCAGTTTGCCTTAATACCAACATCACCACAGTTTTGAGAAAGGATGTACGCATTCTGTAATGCGGTGATCTTAACATCCAGTGTCTTAGACTACTGCAGAGCTGAGGGAGCCTCACACCAGATTTTTGTGGGGGCCTGTAGAGGTGGCAAGACACTACATGTCAAATTCATCTCTTGTTCTAAAATGTCCAATAATACAGATAAATATTTTTAGAGGAAGTGTGCATGACAAAAAGAAAACACTTATCCTAGCAAGTCTCCATGGTTTTATTTTTAAACTTTAATGCTAGACTGAGGTCTAGGATATTGATAATAATCATGAAGAGATTATTAGCAGGCAGAATGCAGATATCAGATGCAATAGATACTGGGATATCATTACTGTATGTGTTATGTAATATATGTAATCATTATATGTATTTATGTATAATGAGAGTGAGAGCTGATTGAAAAAGACCAATGTGTCATAGAATGAACTAGAACACATCTACTTGGACGTAAAAGTACCCTGACCAAAAAAAAAAAAAAAGCAATATTAAGAAATGAGACCCAGATATGTTTTTTATGCTAAATGTGGTACACAAAGAACTTAGCACTTCATTACTTCTTTTTTTTTTTCTGTAGTGCTTTTTTAAGAAATTTAATGGTCTCAAGCATGTTGCTCCTGCTGTGCCTGCACAGTCCTGCTGTTTTAGACGTAACCTCTGTAAGTATCCATCGGAGGGCAGCAGATCACAAACCTTGTCGCACCACAAGAAGGTTCCAAAAAAAAATCAAAAAAGGAAAAATTCAGCCTTCCATTGGCCATTCATGACATCAATGCACAGATTTTTCACTTAATTTATTGTACAAAGAAGACATAATTGGGAAATCCCTAGAATGACATATTCTCTGGGCTAACCTCTGCACAATAGCACTACTCTAGGTCCATGATGCAAATAGTTGAAGAGATGTTATTAAGATACTGCTGATTCATCCTCAGCTGATGAAACAAGCACTACTTTATTCTTTCTCCCTTTAAGTGATGCTTAGTGTCTACCCGATCAGCTGATGTAGAGAAGAATAAAGGGGTTTTTAAAGGCTCATCTGCCCCATCTCCTCTCTGGTTCTGACATTTAATCTCTTGCAAGACATCTGATTATTTGATTTTAACAAACCACATATCTATAAAACAGAATCTTAAGAGAACATGAGTTAATAGAACTCACTGTAGTTTAATTAACATGGCAAAGGCAATATTGTCTGCTTTTTTAGTTACAATTTTGTAGTATCTGGTGCAACAGTTTTGGTTTAAATTTCAGCTGAAATAATAAGAAAAACTTATAGCAGGTCTGACTTAAGCAACAAACAAAGCCTGCTGTAATGATAGACAACTATGAAAAGCTTAGTTGCTTCAATACTGAGTAGCGTTTTTTTCAAGTTATCACCCAAAATTGACAATTTAATTTAACTTAATGGAATTTTGTGCTTTAAGCGGGAAAGTCTCACTTCATATCTCAATCAGGTCTTGAAGGGGGCCTGTATCCTGGTGTTAGAGAAATGGATTGAATAGTTCAGTCTTGACAGTGTCAACAGTGTGAGGGCCCAAAGCTTCTGTTTCAAAGACTGCTAACTCCAAAGGCTCTTCCAAGTTCTGGCATGGCAGGGAAGATGGGGACACTGACTGAGCCTAATGACTAAATACGTTAAATCTTTTAAATTCAGCATTCAATAGTGTTCATAAAATGAAAATGATCCAGCATCACAGGACTCAGCTGAAGTAATAAATTTAAGCATAGTGAGGTATTTGCATTTTCAAATTCATCTCTCGTACTTGGAAGTAATATTTATCATCATACTTAAAATAATAATTATTTTTCCCAGCACCCTCATTAAATTGTTCTGGCTTTATTTAAGCACCCCAACTATCTCATACTGACTTTCAATTTAGAGTCGTCTCATTCACTTTGTGACTGCATTGTATGACCTGTTTTTTTTTTTTATAAAAGTCTTGCATGGCTGGTCTAGCTGTTTAACACATTCTCACTTTGGAAGTCAGAATTTGTGCATTTTTAGATTAATTTATTTTAATATAACTCATCTATGTCTTATTTATATATGTCTTATTTATAAAGGAGGAATGGTAGTCAGGAATCTCTACACTTCAAAACAGATTAGTGAGAGGCATCTCAGTTGAAGAGGAAAAAATTCCTTGGCAGGACTTGGATGCACAAATGCTACTGACAGTCCATAGAAAATCAGCTGACTTCAGCTAAGTTTTGTCTGCTGGAGTTTTCTAGCCTAGCTGCAGTACATAAGATTTTAATGAACCTGGATATTGGTCAAATCAAGGTAGAGATGAAAAACAAAAAAATTAGATCAGCTTTCCCTTGGAATATAGCCAGTGCTTTCCAAAGTGGTGTTACGCAAATCATAAAAATAAAACTTTTCACTTGACAGCTCAAAAAGGCACATATGTGTTATAATTGACAGCTCAAAAAGGCACATATGTGTTATAATTTCATTTTTATCTGAATTTACGACCCCAAGGTTGTGGGTTTGTGGTTTTGTTTTGTTTTTTGCCAAAAGGAAAAAGTATTAAATTACTGATGGGGCATTCAGGTCTTTGACAGTTTTTTTGCTAACAAGAAATGATAACAAGAATGCTAACAAGATAATGCTGTTTTTCTGATCCTAAAAGCAACTGGACAGCAGATGAGAGACTTTCTTTGCTCATCATTTCTCTTCTTTGTGTTTTCTTCTATTCCTCTTCTTCCTCAGGACTGCACAACTATGTTGTGCTACCAGTCCTGCTTTTCAAGCAAAAGCGCAGGAAGACATGCTGATGTCTGCAGCAGTTTATTGCCCAGTCCTACACCCACGCCTCTGCAGTAGATTAGGCAGGACACCCCCATGCCTTTTAACCACAAATAACTTAAGAGTCTCTCTGCTAGGAGGTACCCTCCTTATTCCCAGCCCATTGATTGCCAAGCTGACACTTTACAGTCTGCCTTGTTGTGGCCGTAAGCCCTGTTCAAGAAAAATAGTGTGAATCTTTTCTTCAGGAACTGTTTATTAAAGAGATGTTCTGAGAAATTAGTGTGCTATTTTAAATAAAATGTACGATAAGGCAGGTGAAGGAATACAGCCCAAATATCTCACAGCTTTATTGCTAAAGGCTGAATCCAGCCAGCATCTGAATTGGGGAAGAGGATGTGGCTATCTGAGTGCTCCCACACTGTGTGACTAACACTGGATTGCATCAGGGGACTCTACGAAGCTGGAAATACTTCAGTGAGAATTTCCTGTATTACTCACAGTATGCAGTATTAAACAAATGCATAAGACTTTTCAGTCATTTGGGGTGAGCTGTATGACTCGTGTCTAACTACATGTTTTTATGATTAAACATTTCAATGATGTGCCAAGGAACTCCTCATATCACACTGTGCTTTATGCATTTATTATTTACTTTGATTCTCATTCAAAAATAATATTTGGGATTTGTGTGTGCCTTTTTTTTTTTTGTCTGGTAGGCTGCACTGTAACAATTTACTTATCAGATAGTAGCTACAGTATATGCTTGGCACTGTTTTAAAAAAGGCATCATAGCCAATTAGCTTGATCCTGGAGTTCAGATTATGCTGGCTTTATTGCCTCTAAAGATCTAATCTTAGCAGGTGCTGAGAACACTCCAATTCTAAATGACCTCATACATTTTGTATATCTCAGAGAAAATTGAATACAATTGCAGAGTGAAGCAGGTGGTGGGTAATTCTGGCATTCCTTATCATTATCTATATCCAAATTAATATTTATTTATTTGGATATTGTTCACACTGCCAAGGCTGATTTTGTGCTGAGAAATTCCAGAGGTGCCTTCTCTGTTTATAAATTTGGAAAGAGATGCTTCAGTCTAACATACCTTTTCATGTTGTCTTTTTCATATTCTCCAGAAAGAAAAAGGTGAGTTTCTGCTTGAGATGTAGGATCTGATCATCTACCAGAAAGTAAGTCTGTGGCATTTTTGTTGTCAGGGGCTGCAAATAGCACAGAACTGGTGTTTTCACCTTCTGTAGGGGCATTGGGAATATATTTTTCAGATAAATCACTGCCCAAACCACACTTCAGAAAAGAAGACTGAAATGACCAAGAAATAAAGGCCCAGAATGAAAGTGTGCTGAAAGACAAAGAAAGTGGTTTTGGTCATTTTATCCAACATCTCTGTGGATCTGAGGCTGCAGAGTGCCGAGCAAGTCCTTCTGTATTGTAAGGGCAAGTTAAATGGGAAAAATGTTGTATTGGGTGATCCAAAATTGTTTCTTTAATTTATCAGATCGGTTTTGGTCAAACCAAATTGGGGAGTGACATCACACATAAATGGAACTGCAGTTCTGACAGTAATTTCTGGTGATAAAATAGTCGGGGACTACCAGCAGCAGCAGGAGGTTAGTTGAAGGAGGTGAACGTCTGGAGTTGTCTCAGCTGAAATCATAGCTGCATGTCTGTGGCCTAATGATTAAAGCAACAGTGATTTCATAAAACAGCACAACAAGTAGTTTCCTACTGGAGAACTTCCGATTTCTAGTCTGTGAACCTCTACAGTAAGCATAAAGCTGTCTCCAGACAAGTTCTGGGTTAACTAGAAATATGAGACTTTGCAAGAGTGCTGAGCAAACAGAAACTGACATTAATGAAATAGTTACTCAGTGTAAAACTCTTTCATCTCTGTACAAGGCGAGTGAAATACAAAAACTAGCATAGCATAAAAGAAGGTAAGACCTAGGATGCTTGTGAGAAATCTGAGTCTGCATAAGAATTTCCTGTGTTTTCTGCAGAAAAGTATGCGATGCAGAGTTTCAAGAGCTAGAGTCTTAGTTGTATTTTTATTGACTTGTAGTTGCAATGTACAATAGAGTCAAAGCATTTGTAAACAACACAAGTGAGTGGCAGGGGAATCCCTAAGCACTGAAAAAAACCTTCAATTTTGTTAGTAGCTATCTAGTAGGCACTCATCAGTTATTAGTAATGCAGTATTGTGTCATGTGTGAACTGTTTATGCCTATAGGGTTAGTAGAGCTAATAAATGTTTACTTTGTGTTGAAAGCAATTAGGGGGCAAATACTCATCATTAGTTGCTCTGTTTACTAGGAGTCCACCTCATATGTTTTCTTGAAAATTAGCAGACGAGACTTCACAGTTAGTCAGTAAGAATAAGATACCAGGAGACAAGAACGCAATACAGTTGAAGAGAAGCAGAGAGCAATCCTTATTCTTCAGCATTTGAAACATAAGTGATGACTGGAGAACATCCTGCCTAGAAAAGCATTGTTTATGCTACATTATGCTGTACATTTTTTTATTTCCTTTACCTCTTGCTGTTATTTAGGATTTCACCTGGGTTCCAGCATTCTGGTTTCTTCCTTATTCAAGCCATTTGTTTCCTCTCCCAACCCACCTAAAACATTTATTTCATGAGAAATATTTCTTATACAATCTTTTCTAACTAGACCTACGGTATGTTTAGTACAGGCTTTGTTCTGAACACAAATCAGGAATTACTTACTGTGTAATCACCTGTTTCCTGCCTTCTAGTGCAGGTTTATTCCATTTAACCTCAGCCTTCAGCACTGTTACCTGTTCAACCTTTTAACACTGAGTACCACTTTGATCCAATCTTTTGACGATTTTTTCTGTGGAACTTCTCTGCTTCCTGTTTCAAAGTAAATTTCTCTGACTGGGAATATTGTTTTGGGATTATATCTATATTGTCTGCTCGCCTTCCCCCATGTTTCATTTATTTGTCATCTTCCTATGTTTCGACGTCCACCAAAAGCCTTCATTCAGCAGAGTATGTGAATGGAATCTTTGTGCAGCAGAATGCTTAGTTACGATTTTAAGTCGTGTTTGTACAAATGAGTTAGGAGCACATGTACTATTGCACTGGGACCAGTTCCTGTCCACGGAGAACATGAATGAAGCACAGCTTTAGTCAGTTGTCTCCACAACCATCTCTCTCCCCTCCCTCCGCTCTCCCTCCTCCCTCAGTTGTGGACACTGTTCCTATAATAGTAAGATTCAAACTCAAACTGTGTCTGAATATGGTAGTTTCCATCAAAAACTACCATAAAATGTCATACTCTGGTTATTACTAGCAGTTTGGAACAGATGGCCAGATAGGAAGTATAGCACCCAATTAAAATTCAGTGTACCACTCTTTTTTGGTTTATATCAGAGTCATAAAATAAGTGTGGCCAATATTTCTCTCTGAAAAAAGTTAACCTCTTCCTGTAGTGCTGTATATACACACACTCTACAAAGAAATGCCTGTTTGTCTGAGTAAAAGGTATTTTCACTTAGTTTTATCTGGCCTGAGGCTCCCTTTGTCACTTAAGAATGAGAACTCCTTAATTTGTCAATTAAAATCAGCATTGGCTGCATAAGAAAGTCTTTGCAGACACTGGATCCATATGTAGGCGTTGTCTGCAAAGCGGGGTTCATGCTAACAGCCCTGTATGTTACATGTTTCTGGTTTTTATGCTGCCTGCTCTCTAATGGGACAAAAAATGATGTTAACATGCTGCTGTCTCTTTGCCTGTGCTCACTTCCTCAGATGAAAAGGCAGCAGCACAGAACAGGGAATGAAGAACAAGCTTTCTTCTCAAATACCCTGTATTTTGCAGGATGTCCTGTGTATGGTGTCTTTCTTGGGATGCCCTAAGATCCTAATGCTTTTTCACTGAAGTACATCCAGCCAAGGATACATCTCCTATTCCAGTTCTCTTATGCTTAAATGTTTTTATAATATCAGAGTTTATCTGGTCTCTCTTTATTCTATAAACTACTTTATTGCAGCTCAAGATCCAACGTGTCTGGGTTTTAGAGTGAATATAAAATGACAAGCCCTAGGACTCCTGATTTTAGTAATATTTACAGCTTTGAGATACTTCTGTGTTGAACAGAAAATAAATTCATATTCCTGATCAGCTGATTCTGGATTAAACAGTTATGATTACCATATTTATTTGATAAATTAAGAAGACCCTTACTAGTGTCTTACTGTCCAAAGCTGTCTGGAAGGAGCAGGGATCCTGCCTAAGCTATTGACACAGGATTTGGGCAGATCCCTTCAGCACAGGGACAGCTGTCACTGCCCACAGATCCAGCAGAGGGAAGTGTTGTTCTAAAATACCCACCCCTGCGGTGAGTGCCTGATTTACAAACTGCAAGTCACAGTATTGCACCAGGAGATCAATCATCTGGAGCCTGTGTAATATGTGATTTATAAATTCTCAGCCAGAGACAAAGAAGCTTTAGCAATGCCAGAAACAGTAAGCATGGTAACAGTCGGGATGTGCCAAGGACTGAAATGAAATTATCTTTAGATCTATGGAGCTTAAATGTTTTTTATTCCCTGTAGGAGAACAAATGTTTGTATGGCATTTTAGAGGTTGAAGGGTTATGATCTGTTGGTTTATGCTTCAGCTAACTTTGAAGCTGTAGCCTTCCACATGAAAAGATGAGATCTTGAAAAACAGATGGTCAGGAGTGCACTTGGTGATCACAAGGCAAGTCATCACAGAATGCTTTATTCAAGAGGACTGGCCCAGTTTCAGATAACTGCTTCCAGAGCAATTGTCAATCATGATGCTTTTGCTCCTGCAACTCCAAGCGGTACTGGAGGGTTAAAAGTCAAGTATAAAATCACCTGTCTGATCTGAGAAAGAATGTTTATTTAGAAATATTTTAAAGTGAAATTTCAACTCCAAATATTACCCTCGCAAGTATACTGGACACTGCCATGTAGCTTTCCTTTTCTTACTGCATCAGATTTCCCAGAGCTGTGCATGTGGAGGGACTGAAGTACATGCTCAAGACACCCCTTAGTCACACTGAGTATAGCATTTGAAACTGTTAATTCTTTTGAGATTCAAAGCTGGTTTTGTAACATCTAAATATCAAGTTAAAAAAGATGAGGGGATGGCATGATGTGTGAAATGAAACTCAACTTTTCTTGGATTGTCAAGCTGTTATTTTTCAGTATCTTATAAATGTCTGTGACGAACAACTAGAAAGGGTGTTAGAACTTGAAGAATGTTTTCTGGATAGCGCTGCTTGAAAAAGACTGAAGAAATTAATCCTAATGTAATAGCACTAAGATAACTGAAGATGAGCTTGATCTGCTGGATTTACAGTCAGGAGCTGCACAGCTGAAAACAATGTTGTTTTTGAGTAGGCGGTTAACAGAATATTCCCTTTGCTCAGGTATCATCACTGGGAGATTTGTGGGGAGTGATCGGTGAGAGGAGTGCTCCCCTTGTGGATCCCCAGGAGCCACTCAGCAGCAGAGTAAATAAGAACCAAACCTAGAAAGTTAGGTTTCAGTCTGTTACTCAAGCAATTATGAACCTTATAGCCATTAGGTTCTGTGTTCTGACTTAATATTTTTCCTTTTATTTTTAGCACAACAAAGTGTTCCTGGTTTTATAATTTAATGAAATATTAATTTGTTTTCCTAGCCTATTGCTGACAAAAAGAAAAGCATGGCAGATCATGGAGACAGACATTTCATTTTAAGTAAGTAGAAATAAATATTATAGAATAAGACATACTTTTATTTAGTTTGCTCACAGAAAGGGTAGACAGTTCCAAGAGGGGAAAACAGATGAAATCATTAATCAGGCAAATGCTAGCAGAGCAGATGATTTATCTTGATGGTGGAAGTCAAGATACATGAAGGCTATGAAGGTGGCAGGTCAAGAGACAAAAGGGAATTGGTCTTTTAGGAAGATTGCTGGCCTAGCTAATGTTTACCAAACTTTAAGAATGATTCTTAGAGAAGAAATTGCAGAAAATGCCTTGCTATTGTCACCTCTGAGGTTAAAAATTACTATTAATCAAAGTGTATCACCATAAGTAACACCAATCAGCCTGAAACAAATGCAAACCAAATACATTTTCCACTATGCTAGCAATATGGCTGCAAACTGGAAAAACAAGTGTGCTTTTTTTACAACGTACATATTTGCATTAGCAGTTCTATACGTTTGGGTTAAAACACCAGTTTCACTTTTATTTGTAAGTAGTTTCAGTTTGGGCTCAACGGCAGTGTTTGTGTTCCAAAACTTGTTTTGCACAAAAGTATGTTGTATTTTAATAGCTCTTTTAAGTTGAACTGATAATAATAGATAAATGTGAGCTCCGTATGATTTGTAAATTATTTTCACAAAATCTAGAGTCTCTGCTGTTTAAATGAAGGGGGGGGTTGTATAGCTGTGAGGAAAAGGATATTGGTGTTTTATGGAGGAAAAGCAACGTTTTGAAAATAGATTCTTTTTCCTAGCTGATAACTAGACAGTTAACAAACATTATTCTAGCAGAATGAATGTAAGGAGTATAATTATGTTGGAAATATAGTTCTGAATAGATTTTTTGCAGTGGGGTGGCTAAGAGTGAAAATATTGCAGGAAAATTTCTTGAGCAGATCGAGATGTTTGTACGTCTGGCTAAGAGGAGGCAGAAACACCCCATTTGCTGAGGTATTGGGAGAAATCTAGGTAGAAATCAGCCTTTTCTTTCAGGCTTTCACACATTTACCCCTGCAGAAGCAGCTTTTCAGACACGGCTGAGGGCGGGAATTGCACTGTCAGCTGGAGAAAGAGGAAGTGGAGTAGGAAAGTCAAATAACTTTTGGTGTGTGGGTTGTTTTTTTCAAGCGTTGTGCATACTTGTGAAGTTTTGTAAAACGTTATCTGCTTTTGACTGGAGCTGCATGGCCACCGGAGGCTCTGGCCCCGCAGCGGCGCGGCTTTGGGCTGTCCCTCTCAGAAGGAGGACGGGCACTGCGTGCGCCCGACCCGGTGACGGGACCGCTGTCGGTGTGCGGAGCGGTGCCGGACGAGCCTGGGTGCGCCCACAGGGCCCCGGGCGGTCTCCGGGGCCGGGCGGGACGAGCCCTTCCCCTCAGCCGAGCCCCCCGCCCGGTGCCCGCCGGGCTCCCCTCAGGCCGGGCCGGGCCGGGCCGGGCCGCAGGTGCGCGGCGCCGCCTTTGTCCGCCCAGGCCGCCACCGCCCCGCGGCCTGTCAGCGGGCCCGCCGGCCGCAAGCCCCATTGGGCGGCGCGGCCGGTGACGCGCGGCGGGGCGGGCCCGGAGCCGAGGAGCGCCGGTTGCAGCCGGTGCCTCGCGCCGCGCTGCGGGCTGACGGGCGCTGACGGGCGCTGACGGGCGGGCAGGCGGCGGGTGAGGCTCGGCGAGGGGCTCGGTGAGGGGCGAGGCGAGGCTCTGCGCCGCGGCCAGGTAAGCGCCGGGCAGCCACCGCCGGCAGGTGCCGCACCGCCACGGCCTGCGGGGAACGGCCCCGCGCCCTCCCGCCCCAGGGGAGCGGGGCGGGGGCGGGGGCTGGGGCTGGGGCTGGGGCTGGCGGCCGGCGCCGAGCGGGTGGGGCCGGGGGGAGGCGCCGCGCCCGGTGCCGTTACCGCTGCGCGCCCGCCTCCGCTGGGCCAGGTGTGGCGGCGGCACCTGCCGGTGCCCCGGGCTCCGCTGGGCCGCGGCCTCCTCGCTGCTGCCCGGCCCGGCTGCTCCGCCCGGAGTCCGAGGCACCCTCCTGGCTCCTGGTAGCGGCGTGTCCGGGGGGCGATCAGCCCGTGCTGAGGGGTGTGGGGGTTAAAGCACCGAAACGGGCTTCCCCGGGGCTCGGTTCTACGTGGAGGTTGTCATTAACCGTGCCGCTCGGCTCGCTCTGCTCGAGTGAACACCTGGTGCGGTCCTTTCCAACAGCAGCCCTGGGTAACGCTGCAATAAGCCGGGAGCTCCGTGCTCACTTGCGTTTTCAGGCGTTTCAGGGGTGTGTTCTGCTGACTGCTGGCTTCCCTTGCCTGCTAGCTGAAGCGATAAGATAAGGCATCGCTCCCTTCCCCGTGTCTCAGGAGTCTCCTCTCTGTACCTGCTTAGCAGGGATGGCAGCTGGTCAAAGGATTGCTTATCTGTTTTGGCTGCATTCATAAACTTTTTTGGGGGGAGGGAGGGAGGGACCTCACAAGGCTTAAGTAATATCATCTTACAGGGTATCACTCATATAATTTATTATGTATTGTCTCCGTATATTGCATGCATTTTTTTACTCTGTGTAACCCAGCAGGCCCTGGGGGGAATGGACGAGTTCTCCCAAGTAGCGCTTTTCTTCAGCAGCTGCGGTGCTGACCAGAGCGAAGGATGTGGTAGGAGAGAGAACGGGAGGGAGAAGGGCTGCACCATAGAACCAGGAGTTAGGATAGGCTACAAGTTCCCTTAAGGGCTTTCCCTAGTGTTTTTAAAACATCCTGTTGTAGCTAGGTAACAGTGCTTATCACAGAGTTTCATGCTAGCACATATTTTACATAGTAACCGTTTCAATTTCGGTAGGTTTCATGTAATTCATAGAAATTTGCATGTTTGTTCTCTTATGCTCTTGAGAGGAAAAAAGTTGTTGGTCTGACCGCTATTTTTTCCTTTTTTTTTTTTTTTAAGGAAGATGGCATTATCATGGGGATGAAAATAAAATTAATTTCCTTCTGCTTCTCACAAGATACCTGTACAAGTGCTCTTTGAAGTTGATGACAGCATGTTGAGTAAATTTTAGACAGAGCAGTAATACTAAAGAGGCATCCATCCGTAATTCAGCATTATAAAATGAGCCTCGTAGAGCAGTATCTCACTGCCAAAGAAGTATTTTTATAATGGATTTCTTGAATGAGAGAAGGGAGGAAGAAAGTCTTGGGTTCCTTTAGTTGCTTCTGCGCTTGCCCTGCCTGCCACACTAGAGGTAGTGAAGGAGGCTGTAGCTCTAGTAATACTACTACAGGCTGCTAAAGCCATAAAGCTTTACTCTGCTGGGATTAGAAATGGGTATTTCATGTGACTAAGGGGATACAGCATGGTTTGTACTGGTCTCAGCTGCCTGTTTCACACTGCTGCCTTTATTTCCTGTGCTAACCTGTGGGCTGTATTTATCCTTCCTGTAGGCATCCTTATAACAGCTGTTCAGCTGTTGTCTTGCAAATAGCATTATTCTGCCAGTTGCTCTTGCAGTTATTCTTTTTTCTTTTTAAGAAGTTAGAAGCCTGTGCTATGATTATGGAGATAATTGGTTCAGATTACTAGGGTAGCTACATAAAAGGAGAGGGAATGTAAAGTGGAAGTAATATTTGAATCTTTAAATATGCTGGAATGTTAATGTTTGGGTGGGGTAGGCTATGTTATTTCAGGAACAGAGGAATCTATTCTTAATTTGCTAATTAACTAATGAAACATTTGCTTGATTCTTCTTAACTGGTGACAAGCTATGGCATGTCCTATCTGACAAAGGTTTGTGTTCTGTATGGAGTGGGTTCAGGAGCCACACGCTATGAGCTCGTAACTCAGCTTTGTTGTAGCTGGTAAATCAAATTGTGTTCCATATTGAACTGAAGTTTTAGAATACATATGAATAGTTTCCCCAATTAATTGGTATGAGAAGACTGATTTCTATTGGTATAGTACTTTGCAAGAAAGGTAGACAGTACAGCTATCAAGACAGACATTGCAAATGCAGTTTGGTGCATAACACAGGCGTGCTCTCCTCCAGTGTACACCAGAGAGGGTTCTAGAGTCTTTCAACAATCAGAAAGGAATTGTGGAGAGAACACCTAATGGCGTGTCTTCCATTTAATTCCTACTGGTGCCATTCTGTTTCAAAGTAACACACGCTCCAAATTAGATGGTGTGAGTGCACTTCCATGAGAAGCGTTCAACTTCTCATCGTATTCTAGTATTGTAAGCTGGAATGCAGTTTCTCATAAATTGAGAACTTTCAGTGTAGGAAACTGGCATTTTTGATCCCTTCAATAAGGAATCCAGTGATACTAATAAAAAAATACGTTAGCAAAGCAATCTCTTTTTGTTGCTGCTAATTGTTAGTAGGCTTAGGACTTGTTTTGCATTGTTGTGTTGCAAGCACTATTTGCTTGTTTGGGAGATACTTGCTTGAGTTGTGGCTTTTGTTTAATATGGAAGCAAAACTTCAGTTTTATGCAATAACAGCTACAAAGCTATGGTCATGTAGTTCATTTAGCAATAATTAGTGACATCAATTTTAATGCTCTCACTTAAAACCTTGGAAATATAACCCATGATTTCCCAGACCTTCCTGCTATAGTTTTCTGGGGAAAATGTTGGTATTCTGTGATTTAGTTGAGGTTTTCGTATATTTATCCAGATATTTTATGGTAGGTTAAGTTCTCCTGCATGCAAACGTAGATGTCTACTGAGCTGGAATTTGAGAACTGCAAATTTAGATTCTAATGTTAATGTATTTAACCTTTAAATTCTTTCCTGTGAATGAAGGCAAAATTTTGATATGCAGTTATAGTGTAATCCACAATACTTGAAGAAGGGAGGCGATCGAAAAGCTTCAACTGAAACTGCTTGTTTCTGGGCTGTTTAAATTATTAACAGGGATGATAATCTATCACTTTCCACCCACAACAAATGGAAGTGTGAAAGTGATTATTACTTAGCCAGTGCCCTTGCAAGTAAAGGCGCTTGTTTTCTAAGTAAATGTCTTTTATTAAACATTAACATTGTTTAAATACTAATTTTACAATGACACTGGCTCAAAGTCAGGAAAGCACCAAAACATTGCTTAGTTGACTCCGGGCACATCCTGTCTCAGTTCAAGTGCTTTTCTGAACAGGAGTTCAGTAACGTCAGCTTTGCTTGGAGCTGTTATTCCATTTCGTACAAACTGGGGGCTGGATGTTTTTTTACTTCAAAGCTCTTAATTGACTAAAGCGGTGGTAAAACCTTGACTTTTGTTTTTGAAGTTACTACATTGGGCTTCATACTGAAAAGTGGCTTTTGTTCTTGTAGTAATGCTGTCTGGAAGGAAAAAAAATCTTGCCAGTTGTTAGGTCTTCTCAGACAGCCTTCTCTTAAAGGTGATTTGGTGCGGTGGAGGACTGTTGCGTAGCGTGCTTGGACTTGACAGAAGTATAAAGAGTAAGTTTACATGCTAAGCTAACTGTCTGTCAAGGTATCAAAGCAGGATTACCGCAGGTTTACTGTAGCACTCAGTTCTGATCACTTGTAACTTGTTGTGAAACAGCATTGTTCTAGGAGATGCTTCTGGTAGGTAACTGTAACAGTGCTTTTAGCTCTCACGGTTGCATGCGGACCTGTTCTCAGAAAATATAGTATTGCATAGTACATGCAATGTGGAAACTTGTCCTTCAGTCCTTTAATTTATTTAAAGATAAATAGATAATTGGTTGGATTGATAAATAGATAATTGGTCGGATTGATAAATAGATAATGCAGAGTAATAGAGATGGAAAGATGCTTAGGAGGTTGAGGTGACTGTGCAGACAGCATGCACCCTGCTGGTTGGTTAGTAAAGCCTATTCCACTTCCATTTCAGGGGAGTTTTGTATTAGACTGCAGAGCTTCATAAGTGTTTTTTTTTCCTTTGACTTTGAAGTGTGGAGGTTCTTCAAAATGCTAGCAAGATGGGTTTGGGGAGAATTTGCGTACACAGAGTAGCTGAGTTTGAACTAGATGTATGTTGGATATTTATCTATTCTTTTTTATAGGTATTTAGATGGAACATCTAGAATCAAGTGTTTCAACTTGTCATCTGGCTTTTGGCAGTAACTGTCTTTCCAATTAAACAAGAAGACATGCTGCTTCTTCTAAGAAGAGATACTAGCCATGCTGAAAATGTGAATCAACTTTCCAATGTCAAGTAACAGAGTGAAATCAGATGCATTTCTGTATGACTGCCGTGATAATTGTTTTCCTAGATGCAGTTAAATTCTTTTCTGGTCTGTGGAAGTAATAATCTTCCCTTCTGGAAAGTTCTTTGAAACCTATGCAGTATCAGGAGAACTTAAAACCAAAACACCATTTTTTTCATTTGTTCTTAAATCTTGTGTTTATGTTTGTGTGGTAATAATTATCTTGCACAGGCAGAGTGTATTTATTTTTCATTTGTGAACTCGATGCTTCTGTTCTTTTAACATCTGTTATCCTGATAGGACATGTTTGGTCTTGGCAGTCTATAACTATCGAAAAATCATCAGTTTCCCTAACTGAAAAGATTCGCAACATAAAATAATTACATAAATACATTGAATTTCAGTACTCTGCTCTCAGCAAAACAGGCAAGATTTCCCATCATATGTAGCATGTCGGCCACTTCGCTCTTGATCTCAGTTCAGCGCTGCTGAATTCCTCCCAGGCCCTTTATCCAGAAGTATCAAACCAGGGCATGACCTTGCTTGGTGAATGCATCAGTACCCACGGAACTGATTTACAGCAGCATGTACACTGCCATGCTGCGTAGCTGTAGCACCGTGATCCTTGTGGATTGCAAAACCAGCCCAACGTTTACCTGACTTCTTGGGTAGGATTTGTAGTCCACTCTGTTGTGCTGTGACAGCAGCACTGCTGGTGCTAGTTGGAAAACTAAATCAGAGCTTGTTCAGGTGTGCGTACGTACTCTAAGGTTCCTCTTTCTCAGAATATTTCCGTATTTCAGACTTGATTTCTATAGCCTCACTGGGAACATGTTGGATATTACTAGGGTCTCTAGCCATTTACAGTTTTTCCAGGAATCAGTTTATTGAAAAGTACACTGAAAATGGAAGAGCACGCCTGCACAATTCCCTGCCGTTTCCCAGGGGAGGATGGCCTTTTGTTAAATATTCTTAAATTTTTTATGCAGCTGGCCTCTCTTGTACTTGTACTGCTCTTGAAGACTGAAGATAACAAACTACATTATAATTAAAGAATCTGCTGGTAGAGGAACCTTGTAGCGTTTAAGTAATGACTATTCTCTAGTGTTATCTTGGTATGCTTTGCTTTCTGATGTCCTGAGCATAGCAGCACAATGAATGGACATCGTGAGTATCTGTCTGATTTCTGGAAATGAAGAGGATAAGAATTAATTTTCTATTGTAGCACTTATCTTGGTATGCAGAATTAAGTAGATACTATTGAGACTTCCTTTAGAATGCTGGAGGGATCCTGCTGATACCATTGTTTTACAGTTATGTATTCATATTTCTCAGCATGAGGAAGACTCAGGAATGTGGATACAAGAATAAAAAGGCATTAAAAGTGAGCTTGAAAATCTAGTTCCATGCGGTTGGGAGATGTCTAACCGTACTAGTCATGTTAGTATTGGGATGAAAGATTTGGTGTACTGTTCTTTAAGATGGTTTCTGAGAAAGTTATAGAAGGTACAGCATGCCACAGATATCGGACCCAGTCTAGACATGTTGAGATTTCTTCCCTAAGCGAGATTACACCAAAAGCATAGGTGAAGAGCCAAGGAGGAGACTTTTCGTACTTACTGCTTCAAACTTGCTCACAGATTTCTTTGGAACTTGGAAGCAAGGACAGCTTGTAGTATTGGCAAAGGATTTCTGTCTTCAGCATTGCAGTACTGATTTCAAAGCTGGGACTTGAGGGGACAGCAAAGGAGGCCTGTTCTTAACTCCTTTTAGGTATCACTTGAGAGTGTAATCTGTGCTGCTTCCCTGATATCTTCCATGGCACGCTTGGGCTGGAATGTCTGACTGTTTGACATGCGTGCAGTCATCCCTGGAGAGAGTGGTCTCCTCCCACGCTGGTTGGAATAAGCATTAGCTGAGCACAGACGGGCTGTGTGCATCTGTCCTGAGAAGGCAGATGTTTCCCAGGCTGTTCTGTTCTCTCCTCTTCACCCCCAGTCATTTCTCACTCATCTCTTCTCCTGTACTACTTGCTTAAGAACCACCAGTCCTCTGAGCATTCTTAGCCTTGCAGTCCTGATTCTGTTGTGTTTTTTTTGTATTTTTTTCCTAAATGAGATGATAATGATCTTTCATAATGGAAAAGAGGTTTGTACAGGGATGTTACCCTTCTATGGTAGAAGTGTTTTCTTTGGTATTAATGTAGGACAGCCTTTGCTGCTCCTAGGGCTGCATCCTTGGTGGTGTGTATTTTTCCTACAAAGGATTAGTCCAGGCAGGACTTTTCCCCTCTTCTGGTTGCTTCCAACACATGGGTCAAGTCACAGCAAAAATTTGTAGTTCTTTGCCTCTTTTCGTCTTTACACATTCCTATTGCAGTAGTCCTTATAAGCGCTAAATCTTTTTTTTCTTCTAGTCTAGCTTTCTTCTTTGTTCAGCATGGCCTGTGACCTGTCTCCCCTTCTGTGAGTGGCTTTTAATTTTTGTGAAACTACCAACTTTGTCTAAACTGGTATAGTATGGAGTCATTCTAGAAGCTCTCAGTAATCTAGATTCAATCTCTTACGTTTGGCTTGTTTAGAAAAACATTTACTTTATCAAAGAAATGCAACTAGTTGGTCTGACAAGCTCCGTTTAATTTTTACTTCTACATCTGCAATGTTGACTGCCATAGTTTAGAGGTTTGTTTTTTTTCTTTAAAAGTGGACTTTTTAAAGTGTATGTGAAGTTCATGATTGTACATTTGGGTGATAGCATGAGCTGTTCTAGGGTGGTGTTGATAATTAGAGTACATTGCTGTGGATAACATAATCTGGTACCTCAGTGCTGTCAATCCTATTCCACAAATCCATTAACAATTCACAAAAAAGGTAGCTTGTCTACAGAGAGATCCTTCATGCATTCTTTGAACGTGCTTGGCTTCAAATTTATGTTTGAATGAGTCTCGTGTACAGTTTGGGTGCTGATCCTGCTTATGTATCTGTGTCCCCTTTTTGAGACTAATGTGAACTGACTTTTTTGTTTTATCAACTGGTGTACGTCATTATGGGCTAATGCCAAGCTTAAAAGAATAGAGTTCTTTGGGTTCTTAGAAGTGTGTATGTCTTCAGAAATAGCAGATCTCTAGCTAGCAGGAATCCATGCCCTTCTCCTATGTTTTTTTTAATTCAATACTGAAATTTTAGTTTACTTGAAAATGTTACGGGGCCAAAAAGGAGGCTGAATGAAGACAGTGCTTCACTGTGAATACTAACCTCTTTGTGTTGAAAATGAATGAATGTGACTAGACTGTGTGGTGCTGCACAACAAATATTTGGGACTTGTTTTTTGTTGGGTGGTCCCAAGCTCCTCCATGTCCTCCTTTTCCAGTCAGCAGTACTACACTTTATGTTCACTTTAAAAAAAAAAATAAATAAATTAAAGCCTTGTGGAACTGCAGTTATTCGTCACGCGTTAATAGGTTTTGCTGTTTCTTCAGCAATTGCCAAGCAGACTCTTGATGGTAGAGCTTCAGGTGGCTGATATTTTCAAGTTTGGGATACCAATGTGAAACTTCTGGTGCACTATTTGTCATTTCCTTTTACAGGGAGATATGTGAAATGTACAAGTGTTTGAAGAAATGGAAACTAATGGAGTGCAAAAAAACCACTCTGTTTTCTATGGAAAAAGTGCTAGTTTCCTGTGAGAATACAAATTAAATAAGTTGATTGAATTGCTAATTAAATATTAGGGTGAAACAAAACATGTCTCTAAGTGAATTTACCATTTGGCTTCTCTGTATAACCAATACAAAGCTCTGCTTTCTCCATATTGATTGTAATGTATTTTAGATGTATTTTAGATGCTAATATATCTTTTATTAATTTTAAGCTAATGTATTTATATTAGTTAATTAAAAGGATGAGAGCACAAGTTGAAAATAAATCCATAGTCTAGGGAAGCTACTGCATACAGCTTGGCTGAAGATTTACGTTGCCTCCTTAAGGAAGAAGGAGGCCACAACACTAACATTTGTCTGCTTAGTGAAAACCCTTCCTCTGTTACACTGCCATCACCATCTGATATAATCTTAATTTATATTTTTTTAAAAAATTTAAAAATTTATATTTTTTTAAATATGCATGTCTGAGTTTGAAAGTATTGCTGGGCCACTGAAACTGTACAAACTACTGCTCACTAGAAAAGTAAATCAGAATTGATTCAGAGTCCAGGTTTTGCATGGGTCGGTAGAGATCTCAGCAAGCACCCTGCGCAGTGAGAAAGCATCCCAGTGAGGATCATTGCCTAGAATGCAGAAAGCTTACTTTTGGGGAAATCAGTCTTGATGCAATGACCTGCAAGACAGACAAAGCAGGTCTACTTCTCAATTTCCTCGTATTTTCTTTACCATCAGGTTCCTGTTCAACTTAAACACGCCCATCCAGAGGCTAGCTTTGTGCCTATTTGCCACTTCTGTTTTGCAGCGATTTTTCTGTAAGCTGTCTCTCAACTACTGTCTGTCTAGCCTTAAACTTGAACTTAAACTGGGTAGTTTGTTTTTATTTTTAGCTTGTGTGCATAAATGTTTCTCACCAGTACAGGCCTTTCTAGGAGCATAGGTTGTGACCTTCTGTTTCGGCTAGAAGGCAACATCTTGAGGAGAGGGCTGGGGAAGTGCTTTTACTAAAGCTGAAGCATGTGTTTAGAATTGTTCTCCAAGCTAATTTAGTATGAGACTAGAAGTATTGTTTTTTTCCTAAATGTATGTATCTTGTAGACTTGTAATATGACTTCGTTACAAAGTTTAACCCGCAAAATACTTAACTTGGTTTCTCCCTCCCATCCAGTGTTGAGAATTAGGCCTAAGTAATTAGTAATTAGGCCATGCACTTGGGCAGACCTCACCGATGCAATCCATTGTCATGTGGCCTACGGGCAGGTAATGAGAACTGGCTGTGCGACGAGACTGTTGGGAGGTGATCCATCTCCTAGTGACTGTTTGACCAGGGACCTGTTTTAGTATCACAGACTAATTCTTTACTGGACTTTCTTAAACACAGAACAGATTCAATCCTTGCATATTGGTGGCATTTAAGGAGAAGTTAACTACTTATGGTTTGAGGAAGACCTTGGTCTTTTCAGGAGTGCTTCAGCATAGCTTGGAAATGCGTAACGTGATGTAGGTAATCCTGCTCAGTCAGATTTCAAGGATAAGCCTTTTGCTTGTAAAGCAAGTCAATTTGGAATAAAGCTTACTTCTAATTTAGATTAGACGGCAAGATAAAGTATTTCTCTTGAGTTAAGCGTAGCAGAGAAAGGAAGTAATAAAAATCGACACTGATATTCTGTGTTTAGGTGCCGTCAAGACACCTTTTTTCACATGCTCAAAGGCCTTCTGTGTTGAGCCTAGGAATGTTCAAGCTATTGGGTAGTTGGGGAAACTACTTATTATATCCTTGCCAAGTTGCATGCTAATCTAGTTTCTCAGCTTGCGGAAGTTTTGGTAGTGGCAGTGGTAGATAGTAGTTTAATTTTGCAAGGCTTTTTTTTTTTTTTTTATCGGCTTGTGTGCTAGGCAGTTAACTTTGAAGCAGTAGCAGGGAAGGATGGTGACCCATGTAAAGTGAAAATATGAGCATAGCCTAATTTACTAAATTTTATACTAAAAACATGTTTATGATTTTCCAGAAATGAATGGGCCAAATAGCTTGGTATAAGTAGCCTTCTCTAGAGAGAAAGGACTACCTTAAACAGTGTAAGACTTTGCAATTACTGGTCCGCATCTTATGTTCAGCAGTACTGTCCTGAGCACAGCAGTGCTTAAGAACTAGCTAATCCATACACAGAGAGTTGAGATTGCCTAGTTGTGGTTAAGATCCAAGACTGTTTGAAAGGTCTTCAGGTATTTAATGGTTTGAAAGTTTGGAAAACTTCTAATGCTATTGTTACTGTAGTCTTGAACATCCTGTGCTTGAGGAATGTTTGTTGTAGAGTTTGGGAATGTCTTCAGGCTTATTTTGAATACAGAAGGATAATCACTTAAGTTTAATCATCATTTGTGACCTTCTTCAGAAGGAACTAGAAAGAAGCTTTCTCTAATCTTGTTTGCATGTTGTTTGGCATTCAGTGGAATGCAGATGCAAAAATATCGAGTCCCCATCTGAAAGATCCTAAAACTAAATCTCCGCGCATGCAAGTGGTCAAAGTACAAGTTTTGGAAGACCATATATCAAATGGATTGGATTGAGTATTCTATCGCTTGGATTGAGTATTCTGTCACTTCTCAGTAGAAAGCTGAAACAAAAAGCGGTAGGTGTGTGAAGGCATCTGCTGAGGCTGTGTAGCAGTTGTGTTCTTTGTGAATTTGGACCTGTCCTAGGACTCTTGCAGTACCTGGGCTTTTTGTTGTTTAGGGACGCTTAAAAAAGGAGATGGTGGCATGCCTATAGAATGGGAAGTTTTAACCAGAAAAGATGTGTTGGGGGTGAATGAGTAAGGTTTGTTCCTTTTTTCCTTTGGTAATATTCATGAAGATTTATTTATCTATTCCAGTGTCACTGAAATACCTGTCAAAGTATGCTTTAGTTGTATAAAATATATTTTGATTAACTGTCAGAAACATCTGTTCAATACTTAAGGCTATTTTTTAAGTTGTGTAAAATGAAACCTCCTGCCAGGTATTGGCTTTTGTAGCCCATCATCATCTGGGGAGAAGTGTTGTGTCAGAGCCACCCCTAACCAATTGTGCCTACAATTATATAAGCAGTGACCAAGTGGCAGAGTAATGCAACATTAAGCAACCTTTTGGGGGAGGAGAGAAGTTTCTGGTGGTAATAGGTAATATTTTTCAGAATGGTAGCTTCTTACTCATATGCTGGATTTGTTTGTATTGAAGTTGTAAGCATGAAGTAATTAAAAATTACCTAGATAGTAGTGAATGTTATTACTTTATTTTTCTGGCCTGAGGCATGGTTCCAGCCTGGGGTAACTCCTGAAGTCATCACTTAGCTTGGGGCTAAATTTCTTTCTCTCATCTTCTGAGAAAGAGTGCCAATTGAATTAGGCCACTTTGAAAAGCTTTTATGGCTCTGATATGGGTTGAAAGCAGCTGGAGATGAGAGTCATCAAGCCCATTACACTTCAGCTTTTTTCCATTTGATTAGTCAGTCTTGGCATACAGATAAGATCTGAAAGAAAACTGTCTTGAGCAAAATTATCATTAATAATTCACATGTTTACGTTATACTTGTATATACTGTGTATTTCTCCAATGGGAAAGTTGATTTTGCATATGTGGAATTGTAATAAATACACATGCTTCATCAGGAGGTTACAAAAGTGGTCATTAAGATGACCAGAACTTAAGTATCTAAGCCCTCAATACTGAGATGCTCACTTTCTGCTAGAAACTGTTCTAAAACCCCAGTAAGAACGTAGCTTTTTTTCTAGGATATGCGATAGGGACTAACAATTTAATTTGATGGGTTTAGTGTTTTGATGGGTTTCTGTGTTTTTACACCTGTGAATTTATGTCCAAGCCCCAGAGAATTATTCCAAAAGAACTGATTTTAAAGACACTTACAGACCAGTTTTTGCAAGTTGAGCTGCAGTGAATGAAGAAATTGCTATTTCTCAGCTGTGGTTATAACACCTCAGCTGCAGGAGTAGCAACTTATTATGTAAATGCAAAACCGTTTGTGCTTAAATGGCTTTTTTAGCACTTAAGTGACAATGACAAAGGCTGTTACTCCATCTCTACTTCACGGAAAGCAATGCTTGGGTAGTGACCCAGTAAATATTTCACAGGGGTGGTGTCTTAAAGGATTCTAACTAGAACTCTAGCTTATTAAATCTTAGACCTTTAAAACACTGCTGTGGAAATACTACTGAAGTGCTGTTGTATTACGCAGCTGTGGGGATCCAAATGTTTCATGATCTGATGATACCTTATTTCTCTCCAGGAGCATATTACAACCATCCTGTCCTTCTTCAGCTGCTTTACCTTGAGCCGGCCTGGTAAGTTTCTCCATTTTATTAAAAGTGGCCTTGTCAAATCAAGAAATACTAATTTAATTTTGGCCATTCCTCTCTCTTCAAATGTGAATGTAGGATAAGAATATGGTTCTGACTTAGTTTTGCTATTTGTATTTTTATAGCAGCTTGTCAACTCTGTTGGAAATTAAAAGTACAGTAAGAGTACATCAGGAAAAATACAGAACATCACCATTCCTTGTTATCTGTAGTGCTTAACAAAACTTTATAGTAAGTTTGCCTCAAAACTGGCAGTGTCTGTGGTATTGCTTTTGACAGTGGACAATTTGTTTTACAAAGTAAAATATGGCCCTCCATTTTTGAGAAACCTACCTTTCTGCCAAACTTGGGTGTATCAAAATTGACTGAACTATTTCTCAAAGTCTTGTATGTTGAGTATTTTATTTTCATAGAGCTGTTTGGCTGGAAAAAAAATACTTTCCAGTGAAATAGTTAGCTGTAGGCTGTTTCCTCTTTTTTCTTGTGTTGATATGATGGTGTAAAACTTTGACTTTACTCTCTAGATGTTCATGTCCGAATGTGCTCTGTTCCATTTTGTGTAGCTCTAGCAGTGCAGAGCTTAACAGGTCCTGATGTCTGCAGTAAGGCATTAGTTGTGCTGAAAGCTGAATATTTGCTCTATATTTTAATGGCTTCACCCAAGTAAAGTATATTCAATGTTTTCCCATCCAGAATGAAGACAAATGTGAAGATGGCATGTCCAAGGAATTTTAAAAGGTGTAGACCTCCTGACTGAGAGGTGCTGTATATTTCATTCTCTTTAATAAAGTAAGTGTTAATCAAATGTATGCTGCCAGGGGTTAAATTTGCCAATTACATACACGTGTGTGTATGTATATGTGTGTATGTGAATGACAATAATGCACAATAACAATGTTAGAAAGCTACATTTTCAATCCTCTTGGTAGGAGAAGGGGAATTATATGTAAGAATATGTAATGCAGAACTGTTGTTTCAAGAAATTTTGTTCACTCTTTATTCTTTACAAATTGGGTGGAATGATTTAATTCAGTAGAAAATCCTAAATTACAAGAGCAATCCTGTTACAGTATTGCTCTGATTTTTGGCATTCTTAATAAAAGAGAAATAACTTTAGTTACATAAACTTACGATAGAGGTCAAAGACTGCTAGTAATATCTCAGGCACTTAAGCTCCTACCTGCTTGTTCTTTTTACTTGACTAGTACCCAAATGCTTGATCAAAGCATTTCTCCTAATTTTTGGTGCTAGTTTAATATAAAATAAAAAATAAAATGAAATCATGGCTATGGTTAAGTATCAGGAGTTCTTGGATCCTTTTGCTATACTTTCAATACTAGGCCAATATTTCATATTAGATCTACAAATCATGAAAATGGTGATAAGCTTCAAGTGTTTAATGGTGAGATAAATTGTTTTTAACCATTCTCTAAGGATGTCTTTTCTTTTTTCCTCTACCAGCTGCTGTTCTCTCACAGGTGAAAGTCATGATCACGCTAACAGAACTCAAATACTTAGCAGATGCCCAGTCATCCTACCACATACTAAAACCATGGTGGGATGTCTTCTGGTATTACCTCACCATGATAATGCTGCTAGTTGCTGTGCTTGCTGGGGCTCTCCAGCTTACTCAAACCAGAGTGTTGTGTTGTCTTCCTTGCAAGCTAGAATTTGACAATCATTGTGCCGTGCCTTGGGATTTAGTTAAAACCAACCTTAACATGTCTGCTAGCTCTACAGCACAGATAATCATCCCGCTTAAAATCCAGAATGATCTCCATCGGCAGCAGTATTCCTATATTGACGCAGTATGTTATGAGAGACAGCTTCATTGGTTTGCCAAATTTTTTCCATACCTAGTGCTTCTGCATACCTTTATTTTTGCAGCTTGCAGTAATTTCTGGCTTTACTATCCTAGTACAAGTTCCAGGCTTGAGCACTTCGTAGCAATTCTTCAGAAGTGTTTTGATTCTCCATGGACAACACGTGCCCTCTCAGAAACAGTTGCTGAGCAGTCTGTGAGGAAGTTGCCAATAGCCAAATCCAAAGCAGTGATTTCATCACCTGGGAGTTCAGTAGATATAGGGGCTAGCAGACAGTCCCTGCCATATACACAACCTGGCTTGGAAACAACTGGAAGAGAAAACTCCTCGAGTGTTCTTGACAAAAAAGAAGGGGAACAAGCTAAAGCTATATTTGAAAAAGTGAAGAAATTCAGAGTACACGTTGAAGAGAAGGATGTCATATATAAAGTGTATATGAAACAGATCATAGTCAAAGTCATTGTGTTTGTAATAATAATAATTTATGTTCCCTATTATTTATCCTTCATTACACTTGAAATAGATTGTGTAGTTAATGTTCAAGCCTTTACAGGCTACAAAAGGTACCAGTGTGTTTATTCACTAGCAGAAATTTTTAAAGTTCTGGCTTCGTTTTATGTTGTTTTAGTGATCTTCTATGGCTTAACTTGTACATACAGTTTGTGGTGGATGTTAAGAAGTTCACTTAAGCAATATTCTTTTGAGAAGCTGAGAGAGAAGAGTAACTACAGCGATATACCTGATGTAAAGAATGACTTTGCATTTATTCTCCACTTGGCAGATCAGTATGATCCTCTTTATTCCCAACGATTTTCAATATTCTTGTCTGATTTGAGTGAAAACAAACTGAAACAGATTAATCTGAACAATGAATGGTCAGTGGAAAAACTGAAAAATAAACTAGTAAGAAATTCCCAGGACAAGATTGAACTTAACCTTTTTATGTTAAATGGTCTTCCAGACAGCGTATTTGAACTGACAGAAATAGAAGTCCTAAGCTTGGAACTTATTCCCGAAGCCAAACTTCCTTCTGCTGTGACCCAGCTAGTCAATCTCAAAGAACTCAACGTTTATCATTCATCACTAACTATGGATTATCCAGCAGTGAGCTTTTTAGAAGAAAATCTGAAAACATTACGTCTGAAATCGAGTGAGATGGGAAGAATTCCCTTTTGGGTCTTTCATCTGAAAAACCTTAAAGAATTGTGCTTAACGGGATATTTCGTGCTAGATCATCACAACTCCATTTACAATGAAAGCTTTCAGGGACTAAAAAGTCTGAGATCAATTCACTTAAAAACCAACCTTTCCCGTATACCTCAAGTGGTTACAGATCTTCTGCCTTCTTTGCAACACTTGTCTATCAACAACGAGGGAAATAAATTGATAGTGCTAAATAACTTGAAGAAGCTGGTAAACCTGAGAACCTTGGAATTAATCTGCTGTGATCTAGAGCGCATTCCCCATTCTATTTTCACCCTAAACAATTTGCATGAAATTGACTTAAAAGAAAATAATCTCAGAACAGTGGAAGAAATAATTAGTTTTCAGCATCTTAAGAACCTTTCTTGCTTAAAACTGTGGCACAACAGCATTTCATATGTTCCAGTGCAGATTGGTGCATTATCAAACCTGGAACAACTGTATCTAAATTACAATAATATTAAAAATGTTCCATTGCAGCTATTTCTTTGCAAAAAGTTGCAATATTTGGATCTTAGCTATAATAAGCTAACCTCTATACCTGAAGAAATCAGTTATCTGACCAATCTGCAGTACTTGGCTTTGACAAAAAACCATGTAAGTAGAACTTTGAATTACTACTTAAAAAAAGAAAATCAAATACTGACTTAACTTCCCATTCCTTCTGGAGCAGTCCCTGATTCAAAACGTTTTTGTAGTGCTCATGATTGAAGTAAGCCAGGTAGAGCTGAAAGAAGGTAGTATTTGTTTAATTGCTAGAACTTTGGTGTCATGAAAGCTTGTTTAATACTAAGTGCTATCTTAGTCCTAAAGTGCCTTCAGGGCTCTGATCCATAATCACAGATAGCATAGGCTGGGACGGATGCTAAAATGTACCTTCCATTTCTCTGCACCTGTCTATCCTATGTAGTATATTAATGGCAATAATCTGTGTTAAATTTTTACCTGAAGTGGCCAAAGTGAAAGCTTTAGTGAATCAGCAGCTAGTTTATGAGCAGCGCAGCTGTCTGTTTGGGAGGAGGGAAATAGCTGGTAACCTCAGCAGCAGCGCTGAACTGAGAGGCTTGTTATTGTGGGGTTTATGACCTGAGGACTTCTGTTCAGGTTTCAAATTGCTTTCACTAGTAAGGTTGTTTTTATATGTTAATAGTGTGGACCGGGATTAATTACCGCTGTGCTGCTTGTACAGGTTTCACAACACTGGAGCTGCTAATGTCTCTCCACAGAATCTGTGCTTTGTCTTCGTTAAATGGTTCTTAGGAGATGGCGGTCTATTTATCTCCCCTGTCACCTGCGCATGCACATGTTTGTACACAATCCTGCGTGTGCACACATGCATATGCTCTCCCCTGCCATGCTTCTGCCTTGACTTCTGCCAGTAGCTAAGCATTTACTTAACAAAAAATTGCATATAAAATGTTGTAGCGTTCTCAAGCACTTTCTCACCTAACAATAAAAACATTAGTTATCCCTTCCATGTCCCTCCATAAACTAAGAGCTTTCTTACCTTAAAATAAAATCAGGAAATGTAAAAACTTGCAGCTATGTGCAAGTTAACGTATTTTAACTTAGGTTATTTTTGTTCTTTCCTTTTTCTAGATTGAAATGCTGCCTGATGGATTATTTCAGTGCAAAAAGCTGCAATTTCTTCTTCTGGGAAATAACAGTCTGATGAATTTGTCCCCTTGTGTGGGTCAGCTACTGAATCTTGTTCAATTAGAGCTCATTGGAAACTATCTTGAATCACTTCCTGCTGAACTAGAAGAATGTCAGTTCCTAAAACGGAATAGTCTAATTGTAGAAGAAAGGTTGTTAAAAACACTTCCACCTCGTGTAAGGGAGCGTTTGCAGACATGCTCAGATAAGTGCTAAGCTTGAAATGAAACTCTATATCAGTGCATCCTGTAAGCCTTTTCACTTAATACTCTCTAAAGATCTGTATAGATGGAGAGAATAGCAGTTTACAGATTAGTCTTAAACCTAAATGCATTGAACAGAGTTTATTGTATTGGAAAATAAAAATGTTTGGACTTGAACAAAAAATACAGCCTTTAACAGGTAATCACATATTTGGAAAGTCTGAAATATGAATTGCCAATTTGATTCTACTATTTGAAATAACTTAGTTAAACGTCTATGATGGTATCGGAATGGAAGAGTTGATTGCCTGGCTACAGTGAGTGTGTGTATATACTTTTTTTTTCCTATGGGAAATTTATTTCTGTTGATAGTGATAATTTTAAACAGTTTCATCTCCTGCCATATGAGGCCTAAAAACTGTCTGGAATTAGTTTCTAAATGTGAACTCTTCACTAACTTAGAATATCTTAAATTGAGAATTTAAACTATTTGAGCAGTTCAATTGCATGGGATATACTGAAAATCATTTTTCAAGATACCTTAATTTTTGAAGATTTTTGACAAGTACTAAGCATTAATTTTATAATCGTGGAAGATGCCATTTATGTCTTGCTATTAAAACCAGTTGGGCAATAATATCTGAAATCAGTTTCAGTATTTTTGTCTTAAATAGTAAGTACAAAATGTTGCCTAGAAATTGGGAGGAACCAGAAGAATCTGGAATAACTGTTGTGCATGTGTACTAGTCAAATTTTACAGTACTGATTTTCATAGATTATGATGGCAAACAGAACACGATAAGGTTATAAAGCTGTCTTCTGTGTGTTGTGAGCATCCCAGGTGTCAGTGTAATCTATGTTGCTATTTAATGTTTTTTATAACCTCTCACTTACTGACTGCCTCAGTGCTTCTCCATGCCCAGTTATGGTATTTTGGTGGCTGAGGAGAGGAAGAAAGAGGTATGTGTTAGATAGGAACTGAAAAACAAAGTTAAAACAAACCAAATAGTCACACAGTTCATAAGTACCTGGGAGGGAAAACCAGGAAAACGTTATAAACTTTGTCTCTTTGAGGGATGGAATAATTTCATAATTAACAGTGGTGAAATAAGTTCTTATGCCATCCTTAATACTTGCAAAACTGGATGGAAATAAAATGGTTCCTGACTTTATTCATTTTTCTGCTGTGCGCTGTTTTATTGTACTTGAAACTTAACTCTGCAGACATTTATTATGCTCACTTAAGAAGTTCTGCCCTTGGAAAAAGAAAAGAGCATGCTTTCCAAAAAACACAGATTTGAAAACTTATTGTAGTATATTAAAGTTTTCAAAAACAATCTTAATTATAGTAAAATAAATGTGATAAATTGTGCTCTTAAAGACTTCATTGTCATCAAGTGTGCTAACTACACATTCCAGTTTGCAATAACAAATAATCACAGATAAGCCAGTTTTAGTATTAGACTGTTTCTAGTCATCTCTTGCTTCCGTTTCAGTGCCACTTCTGTGGAGAGTAGGGTTTATTTTGAATGAAAATACCAAAAGTGAGTGATCAGCGTGGAAGTAGATGTCTCTGCAGTAGCAGTGCAAGAGGTACCTCTTTATTCACTGTACTGATGGTATTCCAAAGACCTCTGTAGTTAGAGCACTTTTCTTCTCAGGGAACCAAAATGTGTAATTATTATGTTTTATGTAGTTCTAGAAATGGTTAGTGTAAGCTGATTAGTTGTTTTTATGTGCAGATCAGTACAGTTTGAATAGTCTTTCATAGCAACCGTATGTAGCTCTCCCAAACTCTATTTTCATCTAAATTTGAGTTGTGTAATAGTTCCATGGGAATCGATGTGGTTCACAAACAGAGCCAGTCATGGTAGATGTGATCGATTAAACTGGAGTATGGTGATTTGCACCCCTGTGGCTGGAGCTTTGTTAATAATTGCGGTAGATCTATGTTAGGACTTTGTAAATTAACACTGGGGAATGCTTCATGTCGTAATTTGACACCTGAGACTTGCGGCTTAGTAATTCTTTGAAAAAATAGGCAAGTATTTTCTTCAAAGCTTTTTTGAAATTGGAAAGCTGTATCAAAAAAGTTGAATAAGCAAGTAACTGCGTACATGGTTTTGGCCAATAACTTCAGTTTTTTAGCAGTGAATCTGCCCTTTGCCACAATCAACACAACTGATAGGTGAGCAATGATCTTAAGTATGCATTTTATGGTAGTTCTGCCAGAGTGAAATAACACAAAACTTTGAAAGGTACTTCATTTCTGTAATGTGTAATCTCAAGTCTTTTAAGGAAACGGTTAAAAAAAATGCATAAGTATACAAACAATGTTTTATAATTTAAGTAGTTTACATTTTTTCATTCAGAAGTCTTTTTCAGTGTGCACCACCTTGAGAGGGTTGGATTTTTTCACTGTATGTTTGAATGTTTACAAGACACCCAGAGAAAAGCCAGAAAGGTTAAAGGCTAGAATCTCTAGCCTTGTTTTCAATCCACAGTGTGCCTTTATTATCCGTTTTCTACCATTAAGCTCAATCCCAATGTTTAGAAGAGAGGACGGAGACACATACAACCCTGAATTTCTTGAATTTATTTCAGCTGTGACCTTAATATTCAGTATTTCTTCAAAGAGAGGAGGTTTTCAGGGAATCAATCTGAATACATTGTCATAAGCTTTATACAATAAGCGGTACTGGCATCTAGTCTTTGTATTAAACAATTGCTTCCAACCAAAAAAAGGCTTTTCAAGTTGTTTGTGTTGTGTTGTTTGAGAACTTTGTATTGTGTCCTTCCATATCGTGAATGCTTTTTTTAAAAAAATTAAATTTTTTGCATTACAATTCTATGAACTGTTCTTTATTTCCCAAATGAGATGTTGCATCTAATGCAAAGCTCAAGAGTTTGCTTCCAGCTATCTGTATCTATGTGCCTAGTAGGCATGTCTGCTGCAGGAAGGTGTGGAAAAAATGGATGCTCTGCTCTTCTGTTTCAATGCAGTTCTCACGTTCTGGGCCAGGAGAGAAGCTCTTGTGTTGATTAGAACTAAACTTGTGTCTTAATTGTTGTTAGAGAAACTGCAGGTCCCCCAGTTTGATTTTTGGGAGCTCAGTAAATATGGAATGCAGCCTGGACTTCTACTGGGAGAAGTGGGAAGGCAATGATTCTCTTCCCAGCTTGGCTTTTTCCCAAAAAAATAATGCTGCATGTAGTAAGCCATGCGTATGTTTTAAGTATTGCGTATTCTGTGAGCTTGAAGATCTCGCATCTCTTGAAATGCAAGATGGTACCTGATAATGGTTTTTTTTTTTTTTTTGTGGGAAACCCTGGTTTGGCTCTTCTGTTTTGAAGAGAAGGAGGCAAAAACAAACAAACATGCAAGTCATGTTACATGTTCAATCGCTAGCTTTGTATCTTTCAAAATACGAACCTTCCTAGCCAGTTTTACAGAACTATCTCTATTTCTTCTTGGAGATGAAATTAAATAACTAATAAAAAATAACATGCAGCTTACTTTCTTGGAGGATGGTAATGTTAGTAAAATCAGGCAAATCTTCTTTCAGCTGTTGTTTCAGGTTTCTTCAGATCCACATATTCTGTCTTCATGGGAATTTATTTATTTATTTATATTCAAATGGCTTGATTTTTTTTTGCCAGTAGACTTGCATCATCATTGGTATACAGACTTTCCATCTTCAGAATGTGAGTCAAAGTTCTCTCTGTAATCATTTGTAAATAAATCTTTCCCTCTTCCCTTTCCACCCCAATAAATGCTGGGATTATAGAGGGCAATATGGGACCAGCCAGAGTCTGCTAGTAAGCACATGATCCCAAATCCTGAAAGCAGAAGGCAGTGCATGGCATCCTATGGATTGCTTATATCAAAGGCTTTATGGAACTCTGGATATTTCTAGAGATTAGTAATTGCCCAAGCTCTTAGTTTATTCAGCCTTACTGAGTGGGCAAGTCCCTCAAATGCCCAAGCATGGCAACTTGTTTCCCAGAGAGTGGTATTGGCTTTACTGTAGTGCTTGAGGCTTTCTGGAACAATGCTGGATGTTTTATGGTGGAATGGTTTCAGCCATTGCTGATCAGGAAAGCTAAACCGAACCTTATTTTAATCGATGGATACAAACGTGTTTAAGCTAGCATTGAACATACAAGTTGTGTTTTTAGCTTTGATTCATTCTTTTTTGTTTGTTCCCAAGGGTTGAGCTCTGCACTTCTGACACCCTGCACACCCAGTGGGAGATTTGTGTATCTTAGTTGAGATCTAGGATGTTAAAGTGGTCCCATTCACTCGCAGCAGTAAACTAAGGGGCTTCCGGGTCCTCAGATCACTTGCTCTGGGGCTCTGTGTTTGTAGGGTGTTTTGGGGGGTGGGGTGAATAGTTCTGTATGTTTTCCAGCTAGTATCAAAATGATTCCAATCTGGCTGTTTCTGCCAGCTAAAAGCAGGCGCTGTCACTGCAGCATACTGTTTAGTTCCTAGTGGAGGCTGTTGGCAGTAGTTTGTGCATCTCAGAAGGCGAATTTCAATTGAGATGCAGAGACTGCAGCTTACTTGCTGTCACGATGCAATTGGCAGCTAACGTGGACTGGCAACAGAGGAGGGATTGTAGTTGACTGATAGGAAGCATCAGGCAGTAATACTACAGCACTGTGCGCTTGTAGGACATGGCAGTGTCACTGGAATTCCTGTGTCTGGAGAAGGCGCCGTCCTGGCGTTACACAAAGAGTTTGGCCCTGTCCTCTGCTGCCAGGACGCGTAGGTGATGGAGGGGGCAGCCGCAGCCCACTCCAGGGCTGGACTGGCCTCTGAAAGGGCTTAGGCACTAACTCAGTTTAGTGTGTTTAGTAACCGAGCTGTTACAATTCTGTCTTGTGGCTTCCTTATGTTCCTCCACTTACGTGAATATATCTGTTCTTTGTCCAACCTCTAATAACTTTCAATCTATTTTTATTATATTTCATACCACAGTGTGCCGCTCTTCGTGAAGCGGCAGCTAAAACTTCCTTTGTCTTTTCCACTCATACTTGCGTATCTGACCATTGCAGAACAAATGCTCTTGTCAAAATACTTGGTAAAGCAACTAACAGGATTAGTATTTGAAAAGTGTGCAAGGGTGAAAGCTGTCTGTAATGGAGGTCTGTAGAAATGCCAGTCACTGCAAACTCACTGCAGTCTCAGTAGCAGCAAAACATTAATTATTTTGCTAGTTTTCTGCTGTTTTAACGAGCTAAATTATCTTGCTACAGTCTGACAGGCACCAAAGTCATCAATAGGAAAATGGGATAAGGATCAAAACCTCCCATTGTGATGGTTGCTTAGGGTGCAGCTTTGCACTTGCTCGCAAAGTAATCATGCTTTGCTGTTGCTCCTTACAGTGCTTTCTTACAACCAAATGGTAATGCCTTCTGTGGGTGAGCTATAATGCACATACGTATCTGGCTACAGGGGCTCACATTGAGTCTGGATCTAGTATTAAGCGTGTCTAGGACACGGTAATGTACTGAATATGTTCTTTTATCTTAGTAAGATCTTAAAGTAAGATACTAATGAAGTGGAAAGTATAAGCATAAAAGATACTTAAAACTTATCAAGAATTTATAAATAGCACCTCTTGAAATAATCCTATTGGATGACACATGCTCAATTACCTCGGTTGCAATGGTTGCCTAAAACTTTAGGAAAATGAGGGGAAGCCAATCAGACCGATCAAGGTGTGCAACCTGTGATAGTCGCTTGTAAAGCAAGATGCTTCTACTCCTGAATCAGTTCCTTGTTCTGGCTGGTGAAAGACACAGCCTGTTTTTATTCAAAGCAGCCTGTCTTGTTACAGAAAGCACATGAAGTAACTTGATGGCTATGCAGGGATTTCCTCTGTAAGGTGCTGAGTTTTTGAGTAACTGCTCATGTGAATGAGCTTGACTCCTACCCAAAGTCAGTGGGAGTTCAGGGTATTCATACTACTTCAAATAACCCTTGTTATTCTCAAAGATGCCTTGATAAAAGGAGCTTGTAAAACAATGATTTGTTTTCTGTCTGTTCTGTGGGTATAAATCGTAACACATGCATGAAAAGGAAATGGGGAACAGTTATCTCTTTTAAAAAATGGCTAGAAACAAGCAGCAATGTCAAAGGCAAGGACATATGAATCTTATTTGTTTTAAATCTGTTTTCATGCCAAGTGTGTGTGGTTTTGCTAGCTTGAGAAATAAATCAACTAACTAGTCTTAACTGATAACATTCTTCCCTGCATTGGTTCAGAGGAAACTTTGATATACTTTAGGTACAAACTCAGTTCCAAATTTACTGAGTTTTAGCTATAGCTGCGTATTTTTCTGGATTTAATAATTTTAGTGGTTTATGAAGAAGGAATGGTTTTCTGCTCGTTCACATAGATCTGTCAAGAGTATAAGCAAAGCACTGTATGCCATAGCAAAGGAATCTGAAATTCTCCATCAAGCTTCTAGTTTCTCTAGGTTACAATACAGTTACGTGTTAAAAATGGAGGCTTTTAAGTTAAGCTCACAAATAAAAATTAATAAGTAAGTGGTACTTCAGATATTTTGATGAAAAACTCTGCATATTTTATGCTGCTTTTACTTAGTTCTTAATATATAAAAGATGTGTGTGTTGGAAATGCACAACTGTCAGTGAGAAGCTGGAGCAACGGGCAGATGGGGAAGAAGAAAAAGCATAGGAACTAAGTGTACTCAAGTCAGCAATGAAACAGCAAATAGTGCATGACAAGCTGTCTTTTAAAACTAAAGGCTTAATCAGTCAAGATCTCAGTCATTTGCTTCACTTGGAGTATTGCTCTGGTACCTTGCAGACTCAAGAAAACGAAACTAGAGGATAGGACAAGTCAAGGTTCAGGGATCTTCCTTCCCTGGAAAAACCTGTCGCCTTTTCTTTAAAGGAAAACAATGAAGTCATGCTGCAGAAGTCTAGTATGTTCAATAAGGCTTTGAGTTCCTTCAAGTTGCAATATCGCTTTTGAATTTTTCAGAATCCTCTATTTAGGGAAAACCTGTGTGCAAGTTGATTTCAACCCTGCCTTTTCTGTGTAACGGCCCACTCTTGAGTGAGTTTTAGTGGTAGTTATAATTGCATAGGACAAAGGAATCCCTCACAGCTTCTAGATGTCAGTGAAAGTCATCTCCCTTGTGTCTAGGTAAGCAGTGATCTGGTTTCTGTGCCAAGGGCAGGGAGATGCTAATCACTGTGGCTTCTGAGTCCAGCCATTGCTTACATTCACGCTTGTGCTGCACGAGAGAAGGAGCTGGGAGGGGCACAATAGTGCTGATTATTTTGGTGGCTGTGCCAGTTCATGTGAGTTTTGATTGTCTGTGGGTAGAACTGTGACCTAAGTAGCGTAGACTCCAAGTATAGAACATTGAGTAAAAAACAACCAGACTGGGAGGCAAACTCAGTACTTCTCTGGAAGTTGTCCCTGGTACACACTGAAGGAACCGAACTGGCAAAGAATGGTGGGGGTGGGTGGAGGGGAATTCTGTTTGGAGGGGAAAGCTTTGATTAAAGGGCTGAGTCCCTCCCGATGTGAACATTTCTCAGTTTGCATTCTTAGCATTCATTTAGCTAATGGCTTTATTTTTGCCATCTTCATAAGATTAAACCAGTAGCTTCTTTATTTAACACTACCCAAGTCCATAGGTCAGTGGGAAGGAAGTAACATTTACTTTAATTCTTTCTCAGCCAAAGTAATATGCTAAAAAATCAGAGAGGTTTAGCATGAGCTGTACATGCTGGTATTGGATTGGATTGCCAGTGAAGCGTAGGATGTGCATCCTGCACAGCTAGTGACCCGATGCATTTGGATATGCTAAGTGATGTCTTTGCCTTTCCCTCCCAAATGCTACATGTGCTGAGAACAAAACCAGCTGAGAGAGAATATACCTCGAGGAACCCTAACAAAAGGATTGCAGTTATTTACAAATGTTGCACAAATATATAAGGTATGTGTGTATGACTATTTGTTAAAATTTGAAAATTAAGCTACTAGGTAAGGGTTCGGAAGTAATCAGTTACACCCGGAAAATTAAAGCAAGTGTTTGCAGAGAATATTTATTTTGTGCTCTTGCCTGTTAGCATTTTGTTTTTCATTTGTTTCTTTTTTAAATCCCCTACTTAAATGACAGTTTAATTTTGTTTTTAAATGATATTTAAATGCTGTATGAGGCATTTCATTGTAAAACTTCCGTCCTACCCGTGCTTTATGCAGCCTGAGGCATAGCTTGCTCTTTGTCTCCCTCTGTCGGCACTATCACATGACTGAGTTGGTACAGTAAGATGCTTTCAGGCATGAACGATCTCTTTGAAAAGACAGTTTAAAAATATTTTAGTAAATTCAATGCAAATAATTGAAGCAGATGCAAATTATAATTTAATCTTTCTGAAGTTTGGATGTAAACACACCCCAGACTTCAAGTTGCTGCATTATAGAGCAAAGCCATGAAAACTGAGAATGGAACGTTTATGGGGCACGGCAGTACCAGTTCGTCTTCACGCTGCCAGTTAACCGCTGTGTGCAAAGCAAACACAATACCCAAATAGCACACAAAAAATAATCTTATGTATTTGAGTGGAAAAATGTGCATTTTAGTTTACTTTTTGCTGGCCAGCAGGGTGTCTTCACCCAGTTTGGAGCTAATTAGTGCAAGCAAGTGAACAGTGATATTAAGATGGATGTTAAGCTCTACAAGAAAAGTTATAAAAGTTCTCCAAAAAATGGGAAAAGTCCTTTTCCATCGAGAAACAGCTACCTTTAATTCAGGAGGAACTAGATTTTCTCCCTACTTCAAGTCCATGTCAGAACTGTTACTGGTAAGCACGCTCTACTCACCTGTTTCCTTTTGCAGGAAAGCTGGTATGCCACTTTGCTGTGTCATTAGTTTGGAGTGTCTTCTCCTTCCCAATACTCTAACTTTTTCCTGAAAATCTGCTGTTTTCTTGGTATGCTTGGAATGGCTTTCCTGAGAAGAGTGTTTTCCTTCATTTCTTTTGAAGAAGTAGGAAAATAGAGTACTTGTTATTTTGAAACTGTGGCTAAGATCTGAGTAACTTCCAAAGAAATCTGTCTTCTGTACTTAATATTTATTATGAATGTGCAGCATAACATACTGTACATGATTTTTCAAACGTAATTAAGTAGTCCTGTTATGCAGAATGGATGAGGTTGAAAAAACAAGTGTATACATTGCTGATGTCCAGTATTTGTGTCTAACTACTTTCTGTTAGTAATAATCTGGAAAAATGTTGCATCTAATAGGTTACTTCAGGTAAGAAATAGAAGAAACAGAAGCGTTCCCTTGCTGTCTTGCTTTTTACAGGAAGTCACAGTTACCTCCTCCTGCTTCATTTCTGTGTTTTGGAAAATGGATTTAATCCACCAGTTTCATGTCAAGTCTCTTCCTTAACTGACTCCTCGCCCGCTGATATTCTTCTAAAACTATACCACAGTGTCTGTCTCTGGGGACTGCTTTGTCCAGTCCTCTCACTGAGTGCATTTTTCTCTCATGGTTGCAGCCATTGTACAGCTGAAGGCATCTGTGCACCATTGTTCTGTATTCAAATATATCTGTGCATGCATAATTTCTACTATGTAGCAGCTTTTCTGGGCTCATTGTTTCAGCTGGGGGTTTCTGTTCCATCAAAGGGATGTGCAATTACTCATCTGCATGAGGAGGATGACTATTCTTCTGTGCCAGCTTCAGTGAAATTTTTGGCTAGCTGTTCGCAGAAACATTTGGCTGTAATCGTGTCACCAGGTATCCCCAGACTAGTCACTAGAGGTCAACATTATCATCTCCTAATAGAGCACTAACTCACACACAATCAAAGGACAATGTCTTGTAGCAGTTCATGCTTCTATATGTTAGATGTTCGTGACACGATGTTACTGATTCTGCCACTGCTCGAGGTTAAGAGGAGAGAAGACATAAAGGCAGGAGATAGTCATTTCTTACAGTGTGGGCTTTTTAAGGATACCAGGAGCAAGGAGGGGTGGGGGAAGCTGAAGGCTGTTGCTCGTTTGAGCCTGAGGTTGCTTTTGGTGAGTGCTTTGGAACAGTGATAAAGTCAACAGGGCAGAGCAGTGAAGAAAACTCTTTTTCTGAGGCCATTGCTGTGTGTCAGATTTGTGGGGTCTCCCAGCTAACGCGTGTAGCCAGGGATTCCTTTCAGCACAATGTAGCATCATAAGAACTCCTGGGGATCCCAAAAATTTTCCAGATGCAGAAGTGTTATCTTTGCATTCCTTCTTAGAGATTTTTTTTTTTTACTGTTTCTAGCTTGGAAAAGCATGCAGGCTCTTTCTGAAGTCTCGGACTAACTGCTCCATAACTGGATGAAGTTAAGAAAATTGAAGTGAGGGAGGAAGAGCCCAGAACTGCATCATTTAACAAACAGCGGAAGGAAAGAAGCCTAGACTACAGATCAGTGTCCCTGAAGATTTCCTCATAGTTAGAGTATTTAAAAGTGACCTCCCTCTTCCAGATTTTCTGCTGTGTTCTCATCTTGCAGGCTTTTTCTTGGCTGGAGGACTTGCAGGATCTTTGTCCCCTACATATCCAGTTGCATATTTTCATGCAACTCAAAGGAAATCACTTTGAGATTTATATTCTTTTGTTGCATTTGTTTGAAATCAACTAGTGCATTCAGTATTTATTAAGGGGATAACGCAGATCACATTATTTTAATGCTTTTTTGTTACCTGATTTCCTGTGGAAATGAAATAAATAGTCTTCATCCTCAGAAATCTGCAGAAACTCTATCTGTTATGAATGCAGTATTCTCTGGTCTGAATCATGTACTCCACATCTAATAAATTCTGGAAGAGGTAGAAGAATGCAACATTTTTAGGGAGAACATGGATCAGAGTTTCAAGTGTGCATCTCTGTGTACAAAATCTGCTTTTGGCTTATAACTTTCCCTGGTAGGTCTAAGAGGAACATTGAAGGTGAGGGAGAAGAAGGGAGGATTGACCTGCCTAAAAAGGCAAAGAAGTTGCCTGAGTGGCCCTGAGTGGAATTTTCAAGGCCTTACCTAGGCAGGGTTTTTGTTGTTGTTCCTTTTATTGTAAAGTTGCTCATAATTTACTGTGTTCCTGTTTTTTCATAAAAGTGTGGTGTTCCTGACAAATTTATGGAACTTAAGCTGGTATTTCTTACACTGGAAGGAAAAGAACAAAAACAGTACTTTACAAACACTTTTTTTCTTATAGGAGTTGTTTTCCTAATTGCAGTCAAGAGACTTGCCAGGAGAGGGAATGCAAACTGCCCTCCATTCTAACCAGGGTGCTGTGTCCTGTTTTCTCATTCTTAGCTAATGCACCTCTGCTGCTTCTGGGCTACAAGCTGTGCCCTGGGCTGTGCCAGGCAGTGCTTCCAGCTCATCTGGACTAGCTCAGGATCTTTGCATGGTGATGCCTTGCATGGGGGGAGTCACACAGCAATGAGGAGACTGAAGTCCATGCCAGAGAGATGCTGTGGATGTGATGGCAAAGCATAGGTGCTGGTGGGAAATGTTCAGTTCCTGTTTTCTGGTGCATCACCTTTAGTAGACTGACACCTGTGTTTCTTCTGAATGCAAGTCTGGGGGAGGGCTGTTTAGCTGTCATATGGTGGCGTTGCAGCTGAAATTCCCTGAATAGTTTGAGCTGGCACAAACTGATGGTACAGCAGAGGGAGGTAGCCCTGCTGCCCTTTTTCTGCTCCCTCCTATGTCTGCAAATATTTCTGCAGCTGTGTAGGCTACGTGTGTGTGCATGGGTAAGCTAAATAGGCCTGGGGCAGAAGCCAAAGAACTCGCATCTGCTGTATCCATACTGCAAGTTGTAATGTTGTCCACAGCACAGCTCTGGCCCAGTCAGCATCCTTCCCAACAGCGTGCAAGCATGGCTCTGGTTGGCACAGGCCAGCTGGCAGTTTGATTTTAGCCCTGGTGATGGCAATAAGGGAGTTTAGCTATGTGGACACAGGCTGTTCTTTGCAATACATAGATATGAAAAGTATCTGTAGTATTATGTCACTGCTACTTAAACATCAATAAGCTGTCTGTAACTGGTTGCATATCCTTGGACTCATGTGTGGGTTTTCATATTCCTGCTTCTCTCTGTGCTGGACCAAAAAGTAACAACAGAAAAACAGGCATCTTTGTATATGGTGAAAAGACCATCAGAAATTGCAGTATGCAAGCACTGTGCAGTAAGCATGAAGTCACCTGGATTTGATACTTGATTCCTTATTGGAAGTTGCAATCTTTACTCACCAGTAGTCAGTTTCAGGACCTGAGTTGTGCTTGATAAAGCTGAGAAGCAAGTATTTCCAGGGTTGAAAACATACTAGATTTGCACCTCTGAGATTGACCTTATTTAAAAGTAAGATTTCCTCCGGCATGTTGGAGCAGAGGTTCCCTGAAGGAAGAGAGCAGAAGGCTTTAACTGGGAGGTTTGCATTCATTATATCCAGAGGCCGCACTTCTGCTCATGCTGTGTGGTACTTTGCTTTGACAGTGCTCTGCTTCTCCGCTGCTTCAGAGTAGTTTCTAGTCAGCATGAATCAAGGCAGCAGAATGGATTTCTTCATGAACCTGAATGGATGTCTCCTCTTGCTTTTGCACCCCCAGATGCACCGTTCTTTCCTTTCAGAACTGCAGAGTTCACCTGTTTATATAGAATTATTGCCTCTGTCCTCATATCTAATGACCACCAGTTACTCCTTTATTATTGCTGGATGGAAGCATTTACGTAGAGCTCTTAACACTTCCATTAGCAGTGAGTTCAAGCTAAAAATGGATTTGATTTCATAAGATAAAGTCACAGACAGCTAACATCTTATGCTGAGATCAGTTTGTACTGTTTTATTTCATGGTTTGCTTTTGACATAAAGGCTTCCTGTTAGCCTGGTAAAGTATGCTTTCTTCATTCTTCTTTTCACAAACTAAAATAGTCTCGTAGTGCAGAGACCATCGGCGTTACCTTTGTTCCCTGGTTCTGCTTGTATTTTACACAATCTCCGGGAAACAATCCTATTCCTGGAAATCCATCACATTCCACGCAGTTGTGTGGCCTCGCTGATGGTGTTCTTCAGCTGCTTAAAATGATTCAGTGGAGCTTCCATTTGCGTTTGGGATTCCTGGAAGGTTTGTCATATGCAGCACTCTAAAAGTGCCACACAGCCAATGAAGCCAGGCAGAGAAAAATGCACGGTTCAGTCTCTTAAATTGTTACTAGCCAATCTAAAGGGGAAGTCGTCTACTGTGTAGTCTGGTGGCTATTAAAGGTCTCCGGTATAAACACACCTTTTGCTGAACAGTCATCTTACTGTATACAGCCCAGCCAGCAGCTAGCTTGGGTTCATCTCCTTAAGTTTGTGGTACAAGAAGCAATCCTCTCTCTCATCTCAGCTGCACGCAGGCTCGTTTTAGTAAGCATACATGTACGTACCCACATACGTACAGCCTTAACTCTAAGTTAACTATCACTCTTAGGTGTGATAGTTGTTCATACAGATACAGACTTTTGGCAGTGTAACCTGGACTGTTTGGACAACTCTGCAAATTGCATCCACCAGGAACGCTAACAGCTGTGAGAAGGGAAGAATGAAGCCTTTGGATTGCACGCTTTCAACTGTGTGAATGGCTCGTTGCCAGAGCCCAGAGGACTGAAAAGCACTTCTAGAGGTAAAGACAGACTTGAACGTGGAGTTGCTGATGTAGTTGAATCAGGTGTAGTTGCAGTGGAGAGCCAACCTTTAACAACCTGGAGAAAGTGAAAATGAAAAAGGTGCGTGCCTTGTGTATGGTAGCTGAATAGTTGGACTGACTGTTTGTGTTGTCTACAGGTTGCTGTAATTGATGCCCACTCATGTCGAAAGGCTGTTACAAGTTCCCTAATGCTGCTCACTTTCCTGTGCAGTCACCCTCTTCAGACACTGTGCCCACTGGGGCTTTTTTTTTTTTTTTACCAAAGTGCTGAAACAATGGAGTATCCTGTCTTTTGGGTTGGTTCCCTCCTGAAGAAGCATGAAATAGCCAGAGCTGAAGTTGTGAACTTATTTTTTTTGGTTTTTTTTTCCTAAGAGTTGGATTCAAATTGATTTGTAGTAAAGTACAAGGCTCAAAACTGCGATTGAAAAACAAGAGGGAATAACACCTCTTTACTGTGTGCGCTGAAATATGGGCAAGTCTGAACATTAATAATTGGAGTGGGGTCAGATGCATTCCATGTAAGCAACTGTCAGTGATGAACAAGCACAAAGCCCATGACAGGATGTATGCTGGCTTCCTCTGTTGGAAGTAGTGTAGGCCTGGACCTGTGTCATATGTAGGCAGCAAAGCATGCATCCGTTCATCTGGTGCGAGGGCCTCGTCTAATGACACAGGAAAATGTTGGGACCTGTCTTTTGCTGTTACACTACTGGTTTAAAGAATCACTGGCATTGAGCTAGCGTGATGGGGAGGTTTTCATTCTGTTGTGCCTCCTTTGGCAGCAGGATGGCCTGAGAGCTGTGCTTCCACGCTGTGCCAGAACATAATTTTAGTGCCTAGTATCTCAGTGGCATTATAAATCCAAGATGTGATTGCTTTTATCTGACCTGACACTTCTGCATCCCATGCAGAATCCCATGGCTCTTAGAGCTCCTGAGCTCACAGAGAAGCCACCAAAAAACACTTCACATTTTGTTCCTTACTAGCTATGTCTGTAACAGCTAATCACCTTTGCGGGTAACTTGACTAGCTCAACCCCAGTCCACCAAGCCTTCTCCCCTGTCAGGCAACAAATTTCAGGGAATCATTTAGTTGTGTTTTTTGTCAGTGTTGATCTGTTCCAGCGATTAACACAAAGCATTGTTTATTTGAAGTTTAGGCAGCCAAGATTGCTGCTATATTTTAGTACTTTCTAATTCTGAGAGTCTGTTCTAATCCTGACCCTTTCCTGGCTAATAAGCATGCCATATGTCTGATTACTCAGGTTCCCATGCAAAATAGGAAATTAAAAATTCCAGATGATCAATAAACATTTCTTTTTGTTTATTTTGAGATGTCTTTTAAAATACCACAGAAGTTTAGGGACCTGTTTCTCAAATGTTTACTCTATCATTGTTAGATGTGTAAGAGGATATTTTCATTGAGAGCACACTGTTTGTTTTTAATTTGATTTATTGACACAGATTTGCTAGCAGTAAAAGATCTGCAAATAACTGTTGAAAGATAGTGGACAAAAAGATGAGCAGTCTGACAGTGGAATTTCATGGGGGGGGGCATAGGGAAAAAAATGCAAGCTGGGGTCTAATGACAAGAAAAAAAATGGGTTCATCTTTGAAAGATCCAAGCACAAAGCATGATGCAGAGTGTACCGTAACGGCCAGTCTGTTACCTCTTTCCATGATGTAAACCAGGGGAGTGTGCCACGGAGCCAGTGATTCAGTCCCATACAGCATCACAACCAGGACACCAGTCAGGGTATGTCACCGTTCTGACAAACAGACACTCCCCTCTAAGTAGAGCCATTTTGTACTAATTTATATTCTGTGCGTTAATTTCCTTACAAGCAGGCTGGCTCTGTGAGCATTATGGTCTGGCTTCTGTGAGGGGTAGGAGGCTGTTGAGAAAACCAAGTATAAGAGAAAAGTGATCACCTGAGTTAAGCCATCTGGTGTGTGAATGGGGGTAAGAGAAGGTGCCCATAGAGGAAAAGAAAAAAAGCCAGTACGTATGTGAGACCAACTAGAGCAGTTTAGCAGGGACCGTCAGAGGGGGCAGAGTTAGGGGAAGGCTGTGAGGCAGGACCTCAGGCAGCCAAAGGTGTCCGGGCTGCCCCAGCTACCCCTTGTCCTAAAATCCTCCCCCAGAAGATGTCCTTGCTCCTGCTTGCTTATTCGGTCACACCAATGAAGATGCGCTGGTAGTAATAAGAACAGCCACTGTTTGGATGGCAGTGTTTAGCAATTATAAAGTGCTTGTTCTGAGCTCTGGTTGCTGGGCTCCATCCCTCCTGCCTTGTGTGAAGTACCCCCCCTTACTGCATCACCTCTAAAATTAGATGATAAAATGCCGCATCCTGTGAAGCACGTGGCTCAGAGCTGCAGTAGGTGTACCGAGCGTAGCTGCACGGCTCCCCGGTTAAGTTTGCAGACAGATCACTGAAGAAAACTTAACGATCAGAAGCCTAACAGAGGTAAAGCGCCTTTCAAATCCAGGAGCTCCAGTTCAGCCAAAGGTCAGAAAATGGGAGTTAGTCCTGTTTCTTTTGGCATGTCTTTTGCTCTCTGTTTTCTGAACAATACAAGGTACGTGGGGAGTGCTGTCAATACAGCACTCCACAGAGAACTAGTTAGGCCAAATTCTTCCCTGATATAATAGCACTGCTTTCACTGTAATTGTAGCAGTGCTGAATGTGGCTCCTCTTTACTTAGGAACAACAAAAGAGTCCATGAGATTAAAAATCCTCTTGTGTTTTCCTTCTGACTAAAGTAGCTGTTAATATGTTTAAAAAAAAAAATGTTGCAGGCTTAAGAAATGGTAGCATACTACTCACCTTGCTCTGAAGCCTTGCTTCTCCTACCTGGATTCAATCCATAGCATCCACATGATCTATTTTAAAAGTCTGCATTTCCAGGACATTGTCGTTGTTTAAGCATCTGGTGGTGTAAAATCAAAGTCATGTTTCAAAAACACTGCTGTGGAGGGAGAAGAGTTAAAATGTAAATCTGGAGGAGAGCAAAGCAGAGAAAAAGATAAACTGACAAATTTCAAGTAGCTGAGAAGCACTAGAGCTGTCAGAGCATGCAGCTTGGACGCGAGTTAAATCACAGAAGTAATTTTTCAGTACTTTGTCTGAAAGCAATTTAGCTTTCTGTGTTAGCAGATTATGCTGTTTTCAACAGTTGTTGGAAAGAGATGACTGATGGAAAGCATTTTCATTGTGGGTCTGTTTCCAAGTATAGTCAAAGCTCTTGTACTCTAGCCCCTGTTCTCTTGCCCCAGTTTCTCGCCTGAGGCTGAGGGGAGATGGGATCTGCCAAGCTCTGAGCGGCACCATCCCCTCGTCCCCAACTTCAGGGCTGCTCTCGGGAGCCAAGAGGCTTGGGGATTTTGAGGGGGAATAGGAAATTTAGGGCTGTATCCCAGCAGATGCTGTGCTGGCACTGTGCATCCCGACCCTGGATCACGCCAAGGAGTCAGACCGTGTGTAGCTGAACGGGGTGAGTGCTGACGGTGCTGGCTGTCCCTGCGGCCGGCTGGTCGGCCGTGGGTTTAACTCAGAGCAAACCAGCGCTGCACTGGTTTTGTTGCAGTGTAAATGCTGCAAGGCAGCACACAGTAGCAGCAATAACACTTCCGGAATTTGTAAAATATGAATGATAGAATAGGCCAATTGACAAAAAAGGCAAACGAACAAAGTCGGCAGCAATGGCATTTCTTAGGTGGCCTGTCCCACATTCCTTCGGAGTCAACGGAAAACAAAGAGGCTATCTGAAATCAAAGCAAGCAAACTTGCAGTCACACACGTGGTTGAATCCTGTTTCATTGTGGTAGAAACGATGCTTTCAGTAAAATAAAGACCCCCAAAGGACTTCAGGCTTCAACTGCCTGGATGGCCTTAAAACAGTAGGGGAACTTTCCAAATAAATTACGCTATTTTTTGCAGGTAGCAAAGGAGTGTGTTTAATTTCATATGTGAATTTTGGGCCTTATCCCACCAAGAGCTCATGCAGCAGAAGTGCACTAAGCCTCCATCCCACCGGGTGTAATTATCCATGGACTGTCTTTTCTATTGCAATATCAGTGACCTTGCCTGTGATTATTCTTCTTCGGGAAGTTTAGCTCAACGCTCAGAGTACATCAGCAACTCCGAACAAAAATAGCCCAAAAGTCCACAACAGGAAATGTTAACAATGGCAGGCTTACTGGCCACCATGTCACTGTGAAATAAATGAGCAACCGAGAGGGACTTCAGGGAAAAGCAGCAATGTGATTAGGTAACGGGAGGGACTGGCTTATGAGAAAAGACTAAATGAGCTAAGTGATGACGAAAGGGTGAACAGAACAACTGCAGATGGCTGAAAGAAGAAACCATCCAGGACAGGGAGGGATTCTCTTAAGCTGCTGCCAGGAGTTAAGAGTAATGGAAAGAAACCAATAAAAAGAAAATGAATGCAGCAGTCATGGTAACGGTTTCTTTAGCTCAAAAAAGAAACCCAGGGCATTTGTCCGTACGGAAATCTTGCTCGTTTGTTTTAATCTTCTGCCATATTCCCCGGTGCCTGGGGACAAGCATTAAAATTATATAATGGTGAATTACTGCGGAAATCTTTTAGGCTGGCGGCTCCGCAGGACCAGGAGGGAGCTGCGCCAGCTCCAGTCCTTTGGTTCTTGAGGTTCCTCAGAAAACACAACCCAACCGGGGGCTTCTGCTGAGGGAAGCGGCTCTGTGCAGCAAAGCACTTAAGCAAACGCTTCGGTCGGATGATGAGCTGAACTTCCACTGCTATAAATCACATCAGCGGCTCCTGGATGAGGAACCTGCGCCTGCCCTCAGCAGCCCCGAAGCAGATGGCTCAGAAGGACGCGAAGCCAGAATTCCCCGCAGCAGCCCCTCGGTCCACATCCCGATCCAGTTAGCGTTTCTGCAGTAAGACAGCTGTGACGCCTCATGGCGTATTTGTTTCCATTAACTCCCCCCAGGGGGGTTATATATTTGAGTTTCTCCGTGTTTACATATTTGCGTGTCCCTGCGGGGATACACACGCTATCCCTAAGGCTCGGGGCAAGTCATCGGAGGAAAAGCAAGCGCCTCCCTCTGATGCTGAGCCTGTCCCGTCCCGGCTCTGCCAGAGCCGTAAACCCTCCTTGGCAGCGCCGGGCAGAAGTCCCTTCCAGCACGCCGCTCCTTTCAGCAGCAGCTTGCAGTCCGCGCGCTGTGAATCGCCGGGCTGCAAGTTTGTGTTTCCAGTTGTCACCCTCTGAGGTGCTTCGCCGCTGTCAGCGCGCTGCCAGCCCGCTCTCCTCACAGCCTTCCCAGGCCGCCCCGCCGGAGGCCGAGGCCTCGCCCAGCTCCCCCCGCCGCCACCCGCCCCGCGGCCGGACCCCTCCCGGCCGCCTCACGCCAGGCCCCGGCGCCGCCGCGGGCCGCCCCCCGGGGAGGCGCCGGCTGCCGGTGACCGCCCCGGCCCCCCTCGGCCCCGGGGCGGAGCGCGGCCGGGCCCGAAGGGGCTGCGCTGCCCGGCCCGGCCCCGCCGCCTGCCGCGGGCTGGAGACGTGGCCCCGCGGCGGCGAGGGCGGAGCGCGGCTGCCGGCGGCCTCCCCGCCCCGCCCGGCCCCGCCCGGCCCGGCCCCGCTCGGCTCGGCTCGGCTCCGCACCGCTCCGCACCGCGGCATGAGCGCCCGCCCGGCCGGCCGCCGCCCGTGACCCCGCGCCGAGCCGGCAGGCAGCAGGTAGGTAGGCCCCGCGGCGCCGGGAGCGGGCTTCGGGAGGCTCCGTGCCCGGGGCCTGGCGCTGGGTGGAGGCGGCCCCGGGAGGTGCCGAGCCCCGGCGGCTCCGCGCTGCCCTCCCCGGGACGAGGCAGCCCCGGCGGGCGGCTCCGGGGGACCCCGGCCGCCGGCTCTTCCCCCGCGGCTCAGGCAGCGGGGCCCCGGGGGGCTACTGAGGGCTCGCGGCCCTCCCGAGCCCGCCGGGGGCGCGGAGCGGGGGCGTCCCGGTGCTGCTGCACCGGCTGCGGGCGGCCCCGCCTCGCCTCGCCTCGCCCAGCCCTGGCGGGTGCTCGCCCGCAGCCGCTGCATCTCGCCGGGGAGAGTTGGCCAAGCGCGGGGAGAGGCTGGGGAAGGCTGCAGGATGCGTCTGGTAGGATTTCATTGGGAAGAAAACGTGTGAAAGTGGGGGAATGTGCCGAGATGGGCGTGCGAGCTGTGGCCTGCTGGGGTTTTGGTAATCGCTTGCTCCGAGGTCGGACGTGCGGTCGGTGAGCAGCGGGGTTTCACCACGCACGTGGGCGCGTTCGCTCCCGGGAGCGCGGCAGCCCCGCAGGATGCTGGAGAAGAGCCCGCGGAGGCAGAGGGCTGCTTTGCGAGGTGGTGGGGAAAAGAGGAAAAAAGATGGCAGTGCGGGGAGCACGGGAAAAATGCCTTCCCTGTTCGGCCGAGGGGGCACGTTTCCCCTCCCCCCTGCGATTTCAGAGCCGCTTTTACTTTTCTTTCTGGCACGATGGAAGCTGTCCGAGGGCAGCGCTCCCGTCCCCGGGCCCGTTCTCGTTGTTCCCCGGACACGTCGCGGTCGGCAGCCGGGGCCGGGCCCAGCTCCGCTCCCAGCCAGTTCCCCGGCGCGACCTGGCCTCGGGTTCCCGGCACCTCGCCTGTGCCCAGGGCTGCCAGCAAGGCGCAGCAGCCCGCGCTGAGCACCTGTGGTTTCTGAATCATTTCCTTTTCCAGTTGCACTCTGAGTTTGCTAAAATGTGTGGCAGCGGTGATGCTGCTTTCCTCTCGTCTGGGTAGTTACAGGCCCTGCTGTAGGTTTTACAGTAATAACACCGTTCTGTGGTGGCTTTTTTTTTTGATTGTTTACTGTTGGAATAACTTTTAAGAAGAAACTTTCTGACAGAAACCCTAAAAATTCATTACTTTGTGTGCCCAGCATTTGTGTGCCCAGCATTGGACATGGCCAGCGCTGGCTGCCAGAGAAGACCAGCATCGGAGACTCCTGAACGCCACAAAAGTTCCTCGCTTCAGCGCCCGGCGCTATCAGGCAGCCGGATCCCGTAGCAGCCCGGGCTGCTTCCTGCGGCAGCACCGCTGGAGCCACCACCTGGGGCTGGAGGCCCCTGGTCAGGGCTCTGCCCGCGAGCGGGGCAGCGTCACAGCTGGCGGCGGGGAGGTGAAACGGCATGGGGGTCACCCGAGTGGCCGCAGGGTCCGAAACAAAACGGGCCGGAGGCTGTTGGGAGCAGCAGTTCCCCCGATTGTGCATTGACCTCTTAGCATTGATTCAAGTGGCCCCTATTTGTTGCCAAAAAGGCATTTCCCAGCCCAAGCCTCTTTGAATGCTGCAGGAAGTTAAAAAGCTCCAATGGTACTCCAAACAATTCACAATAGCAGGAGCTAGAGTTGAGTTTTACAGGTGTTTTTTTTTCCATCTTGAGAAAACTGAGTGAAAAAGATCCTGTCCTCGCTGCCGGGGAGCTGTGAAGGGCAGCGGAGGGGGGCGTGTGGTAAAGAACCGCCTGAAGAGGAAACATTGTACGTCAGGGAAAAAAGACAGGAACTCCAAAATACTTCCCCCAAAATCTTAGTGCAGCAAAGAAGCCACTCTCTCTCTGAAATGGTTTGTCAGGAGACTGTTAGCCAGTGTTGGATTTCATGTGTTCGACATAATGGAAACTTTTCTCTCTGCTTCATCCCCGAGCTGCGCGCCCGGCGGTTCTGTGTGACCCAGCTCTGGTGCAAGCTCAAGCCGTAGCACAATGGCTTTGGTTGGGTTCTGTGTTCCTGAGACCTCTGTCCCCCGAGGAAGATGGGAGGTTTGGTTCACTCTCTGGGCAGATGTGACAGTGCCATTTGCTGTGTCGCTTCCCACTGCAGCGGAGGGTAGGCCCAGTGCTGCCCCGTCCACAGGCAGGCACAGCATCTTGGGCTGCCTGCGAGGCTGGCAGCCCTGGCTCAGCCTTCCTGCACCGCGCTCCTTTGGTGCCTTGGTGCCTGATGCAGTGTCTGGTCAGGCATGGGACAGACCCTAGAGCTGCATCATCCGGAGAGCCCGAAGCTTGGATCGGGATGGTGGGGTTTTTCTCCGTTTTTTTCCAGTGTGGAGGTTGTGTCGGCTGCTTCCATGAAGGGCTGATTTGCAATCGAGTGTTTGATCAGGTAGGTAGGGCGGTGCCATGTATGTGCTTTGTGCGTTTTCTAATCATTTGGGAGAATCCTGCTTTAAGCTGGAGTGCAGGGTTCTTGGCTGTGTTATCTTGGATAGGCTTGTAGTAACGTGTAGGGTCTGCTTCTTGGTGTTTCAGCAGTGAAAGAAATGCCCCCTGCAGGGCAGCATGTCACAGCTCTCCTGGAAAGTTGCTGGCACTGCTGCTGGGGTGAGCGTGAAGATCCCCGGGGTCTGAACCAGCGCGGGTGGCAGAGCCTGTTCCTGCAGAGTGGTATAAAAGGCATGTTTCTCTCTCTGCCGGAGTCAGATTTCAACTTTTCCATTGACCCTTAGGCAAGCAGCACCCAGCCTTGTATACCAACTTCAAATTCTGGACTAAGGGATGCTCCGCTGAAACCAGTGAGACACCAGCCCACGTTTCCCTTCAGTGGCAGTAGCACCCAGTGGTTTTGTGTTGATGGGAATCCAAAATTCAACAAGCCAGCAATGAGACTGCTAACGTGCTGAGAACACTTCCAGTTTCATTTGCTCACCGTTGGAAACGAGGTAGGAGCTTGGACTGCATGCTTGCTCTGGAGCTGGTGGTGAAGCAGAGCATGGGTTGGGTGCTGCCCCTGCCCGCTGTGCTGTGAGGGGCTGACACGTGCCGGCTTCACGTCACCCTGTGGCAGCTCGGGAGCACAGGTTGCTGTAAGGAAGCAGTTTGGTATTCTGAGAGTGCACTGTCAGGTGTCTCTATTTGCCAGCCAGCGTGTGTGCCTGAGCAGTAGTCCCAGTGGTAGGCTGTTCTCATGCGAGCTCACAGGGCGAAGTGGGTGTTTGTGGACGGTATTGTCAGAAAAGGCCCCGCCTGCAGCAGCCCGGTCCAAGCCCTGTGCGATGGCTTTGATCTGGCGAAGCTGGGGCTCAGTGGATACAGCCTTTCGTTCTGTGGGGCACAGACGGGCTTTCTGATGGAGTGCATTTCGAGCTAATCCCTCCAGCGGGCCACGGCTGGGTGCTGCACTGAAAACGTCTGGTAAAGAATTTAGGCAGGTAGCTCTGGTTTCCCAAACCTCTGAGGTTTGTGATCTTTAAAAGTCTTCCTGCATGAGTAGCAATTCGGGTTCTGTAGCTGTTCGTGTTTATCTTACCCGTTTGCATCTGAACAAGATGATCATACCCCTTATAAGAATGCCCATGCTTGAGTTTCTATATGTTTGTCTTTCCATTTTTTCAGGAGTGCAGGTGGGACTGAGCTATGTTTTCATTGTTGGGGATTTTTGTCACAAAGGATGGTTTGGGGGCAGGAAAATGCATCAGCCGTGCTTCAGGCTGAGAATACCCGCATGTTTATTTGGGCGTTTGGGGATTTGTGTTTTACGAGACTATTGCAAAGTTTAGAAAGCTCTCTTGTGTAGCATGCGAGCAGGAGCAGAAAAGATCCCTTATGCGAAGTAGTCTCACAAATCGTGAAAGCAGCATTTCTTTAATGTTTTTGGCTCAATCACTGCTTAAAAAGTTTTTAACTAACTTCTCAGATGGTTGAACTGCTTAGACTCAGAATGGACCCTTTGTGCTTCACGTCCCAGTTAGGAATTAACTTTTAATTATATCATCTGAACATTTTTTATTCTGAGCACTTGTTTTAGCCTGGAGTCCCTGAATATTCCTTTGATAATGACTGGCACTAGTTTATGTAATATTCTCTATCCTATGACATGGTTCCTGTCTTCATTATCTGAGTATATCAGTAAGTGTTTGTGGAAAGCCTGTTGTAGCTTCGATTAAAACTTGATCAGCATTTACTTTTCTCAATCATTCAGATGTATTTCAGCAGTACTAAAATAGTACTTTCTGGATAGTTTCTTGCTCTTGGGTTTGCTGTTAAAGGTTTTCACGTGCATTAAGAACATTTTGCAGCTCTGGAAAGAGGGCCCTAGGCTTCAGTGATAGCCCTGATAAACTAAGAATGTGATTGCCAAAGCTCAAAAGTGGAGAGTATCCCATGGAAATGTAGAGTTCACTTTTCTTTAAATTTGGGCAAAGAGTTTAGCAAAGCTAGATCTCCACACAGCACTATGGTACAAAAGAGCTGCTATCGATTCCACTGAGATTTTATCTGGCAGAATCTGGCCCTGGACATTTTTTTGTCTTCAGTCCAACCAAACAGAAGTCAAAGAGCTGCTGACAATAGGAAGTATTTTTGGTGTGTAATGCATGAAAAAGGACCGAGGCTCAATTAAAACAACAAGGGTATTGTATGGGATGCCGTCGCCAAGGCGGCGCTTACTGGATGTGTAGGTGGAAATTGCAGCATATACTTTGATGCGCAATTATTAAAGTCGCTTCCTCATTACATTCTTCAGGTCTGCTCCAATTTCTGGATTCGGGGCTGGGAGCGGCTCCCTGGGCACCGCAGCAGGGACGGGGCGGTCACTGCAGCCTCTGGACCCGCGACGCTGGCTGCGGGCGTTGGGCAGGGCGTGGGCTGTAGGGCCACCAAACTGTGGGCGCTGGAATAACGCATCCTACGGGCTGGCTGTATTCTGTCCGCTCCCCGCATGGCAGCCTAATGGCGGCTGCGGTTACATGCGGCATCAGTACAGCTCCGGTGGCTTTGCAGAGGAGTTTGGGCTTGCTGTGAGTTCAGACTCAATCACTTGCAGAGAACTGGAAAGAGCAATATATTGTGGTTTTGTATTCATCCCTCCCGGTAAAGGCAGTAGGCACCTTTCTGTTTGCAGCTGGAGGCACGGCAGGGCGATGTGGCGTGCCCAAGGCAGGGAGTCCATGGCCACCTCCTGACGGGAGTCCTGACTCACGCTCTGTCCTTCCTTCTGGCCACATTTCCTTGCCAGCTTCACCCCCGAGAAGACAAATGTCAAGTGCTTTGTTTGACGATGCAGTAAACATACGTCTCTTAAAAATAACTTGTTTGGATGCAAATGGATTGTTTTTAATGACTTTCCAGTTCCTTAACGTGGGATTTATGTTTAAGCAACAGCATCATTTGTTTGTATTTCTTTCAAATGATGGTATTTCTTCCTATGAAAACCTCTGCTGTGATCAACAGAACAAAAAGTAGCCCATCATGTTTGAAGAAATGGCAACATGCGAGACCTTTTTGCTGTACTTCCAAATACTCGGTTTTCAAAGTAGTTTTTCCAACCCCCACTTCCCCCTCACCCCCCCCACCCCAAAAAGACAGTTTTTATTTTATTTTACAGGAAACACCAATGGCTGTAGAGCCTGACAGGGAACACTAGTTTCCTGTAATGCTTCAAAGCCAGGGAGAAATTACTAGTAAAGGTATTACTGTCTGTTACATGGGAGCAGACCAAATGCTGGACATCTTGGTCAGTGCAAACAGATAGCAAGGTAATTACCAGAGCTCAGTGTCAGGGCAGTTCAGATCCCATTCCTCCACACGTACGATTTCTGTAAGAACTCAGATAAGGGCACAGCATCAAACTCTTGGGAATTAGGAGTTGCTAATTCCAGCCCTTATCATCTTATTTCCCCCTTAGTCTAATCAGTGCTGTTTCAGACTGGAGGCCTTGTCACTGGGCCCACTTTTGTTCCCCTCTCGGTTAGGTGACGAAGTGGAATGGGTTCATTATCTGTGTCTGCGGTGCCAGCACAAGCAGTGCCAGGAGCTGTGGGGGACTCCAGGGCAAATGCTGGAGACGAGGATCAGCCTTTGTAGTTGCCACAACTAGCAGACACATGCAAAACCACAGTTTCCAAGGTTTATAAATTAAAATTAGTCAGCTGTGGGCAGCTGTTTACAGTGCAGTAAAAAATGCTTCCCCAATACACAGGCTAAATTTTGGGTCATAGGGGTCTGGAAAGTTTGAAATAAAAAGACAGCAACTTCTGTAACATGCATAGTCCAGTGCTGTTCCCCTAAGCCTGTTTCTAGAAGTGGTTAGAACAATTTTTGGTGCCACCTGAAAAGTGACTTGACAGTATTTCTGTGGAGCGGTGACCACTTAACAGCCAGCTGCACGGCGCTGGGGATGTGTGATGCCAGTCCCATGTGCCCTAGAGCTCAGCAAGTCCCTGCCACCAAGTCACGAGCTCGTCGCTTCCTGTAATTGCTGTGGCCTCTGTTACATATGTGCTGTGCTCTGTTCCTTTAATGAAGATGAATATGCTATAAATCATGTATGGGAACCAGCCCAGAGACCTACTTGCGGCGGTATTCCCAAAAGGCATTTCATAATTTATCCTAACACATGCAATATATTTAAAACAGCAAGGAGAGCTGGTTCTACCCAGCCCAACGCTTTCCCCCCTTGATAGATCTCGGATGTGAAGGACTGCATGGTCCCAGTATAAATTTTCTCTTGCGGAAACCCATCTCTGCCAGCGGCTCGGGGCCACGGCTGCGGTGGCCAGGGCTGAGCTTAGGAGGTGGTGGTGCCGGTCCTCTGCCCGAGGTGGGGTTGGTGCAATGGCAGGGAAATGTGGTTCAGCGTCAGCTGGCGAATAATGCTCACATCTTTTCTGGTTAGCTTGAGAGATACCACCAACTTGTTGTGCTTCCTCATTCTAAACTAAACCATTTCTGCAACCTTACCTCTGTCCTACTGCTGTGTTCTTCCTCCTTTCTCCCTCTGGCCTGTTATTTATACCCTGCCCTAACTGAACCAGTGCAGCCTTGACATTAACTGCCTGCCCAGTGCCCAGGGGCCCCGACTGTGGTGCGAGGCTGTGGATGTTACCTAAAACAAGCGATGGATGACAGCAATTGCCAGAGGGCACAGCAACGTGGTTGAGTACCTGTTGGAAGAGTAAGATGGCGAAGAGCTTGCCTTCTGATGAATAATGTCTGTAGCCTGACAAACACAGCGCTGCCAAGCCGCAGTCTCTCACATACAGCACAACAAGCAGCTGTGCCGCCGCCATTCTGTCAGACGGTGGGCCGGGCCGGGCCCAAAGTGTGGGGCACGTCTTCGGGCTTTGCTCAGCAAGGATGTGATAGCTGGGACGGTGGCAGCAGGCCTCGCTGCTCAGCAGCTTTCTCAGCAGTCTGGAGGTCGTCCTTCCCCTCATGGCCAGGCCGGTCCCCAGCCTGTGGACGGTGAGGGAAGGACAGCAAGTGACAGCCCACAGCCATCCCGATGTACCCTGCTGGGGTCTGGGTGCTGACAGACCTGCACCAAGAGGTGGAATAGAGGCAGGGATGCCCAGTTATCTGTGTCCATTCAGAGTTACGCCGCCTAAAACAAGTTAAGTCGCTCCACGAGCATCTACTTAAAAATAGCAACAGTCACCTAGCAATAGCTGGAGCGTGGGGAGCCGCGAGGAGCCAACAGCCTGTTTATTGAGGGCTGTATTGGAGGTGCACAGCCACGAGCATTAACGTGTCTGTACCCTGTAACCGTGTCGCATTCCTCAGGCTGCTCTGAGCATGGGCTGAGGTGAGGAGCTCTGGCAGCCTGCAGTGCCGTGGCAGGAGGGCTCTGGTGTGTCCGCCGGTGTCACCGGGAGCGGCAGGGTGGCTGCAGCTGGAAGCCGTGTCTGTCGGCCTACCCCCGTCCGGCCACTGATGCAGCCATTCCTCGGAGCACGAAGCCTGGCACAGCCGCAGATCCCACTGGCAGCCCTGCCTGCCCGCTCCTGCGGGCTGCCAGAGCCAAGCAGCTAATTAATTAATTTCCTTTACGTTCTGCAGCGTGTGTCCACACCGCATCCCTGCGTTTCCCCTGGTGAAGGCCAATTGCTCAGGAGGTGCTTTGTGACGTGGCTGTTTCGGAGTCATCCCCTGATTTAATCTCTCATTTATTAAGTCTAACTTGTGTCTAGTACTTTCCTTTCCCACTTGAACCTATTTATTCTCCTTAGCTCTTTCAGGTCACGTTAAGTCATCGTGCTGTGCTTCTCATTGCCCATGCATGAGCTGATTTCTGTGGTTAGATTTCTGCAGGAGTAAATATCTGCTATTTGGTTGGAAGCTGTTCCTGTTTACATCAGTGAAGAGTTTGGACCTGAATGTTGTGGGTTTTGTTTTGTTTTGTTTTGTTTTGTTTTCGGTGTTCTTCCACATCTCTATTTCCAGCAAAAGCCATATCTGCTTATTATCTTGAAGTCTTTGCACGTGCCTTCAGGGTACTGGATTTGACCCTCCTTTTCCCTTGCAAGAAGATTCAGGTATTATTTACACATCTTCCTGGATTCCAGCATTTCATTTTATTATCATGTACTTACTTTCATTGATTGACTCTTCTTTATATCCTAGAAAATTTAAAATAATAAAAACCTCCTAGTTTCTCTCCCCTTCCATTTTGTTGTTGTTGTTTTTGTGTTTCATCTGGCAAACTCTCAGCACGTTTCTGCAGCACTGTTCAATGAGCCAGTACAGCTCTTAATCTGAGTTTCTTTCTGATTTCCTACTGGTAGCAGAATGCCAGGTGATCTGTCTCATGTGCAGTTTTCTTTTCTCTAGAGATTGAGGATTGTTAGAAATACAGGATAGAGAAAAAAAGAACAAATTCTGGTTCTAATTAGAAAAGTTACTCCAATATTTAGAATTCAAAGTTTCCTAAGGTGGGTTAAAAGAGGTGGGTTAAAACTTAAGTCACATTTCACGTTTTGGGTACCGTAAATTGTGCCATTAAATAGCATTTTGAATGTAGGCGAGCTGAAATCAGTCACACTGTCTTAATTTCCACCAGCTGAAATTTTAAACTCATGTTCTTCCATCTGCATGTGGTAAGAGGAGGTAGCGACCTGCAATGGATTGTGTGCTGTCCCAGAGATGGCTCTTTGGGCTGCGGTAGGAATTTTTACCATCTCTGGTTTGATTTGTTTAAATGAGTGTAAAGATTGACAGAATCACTTTGTTTTGAGAGAATCACAACAGGTCTTGTTTGTGCGCGTGGCCCTGGGTGTCTGCTGTGGACAGGAGGGTTATGTCGGGGTTGTGTGGGCCTGCTGTGTCTCTGCTGGGGCTCTGAAGCCATTGCTAATGGATGTCCTCCTGGTCACTGGACAGGCCAGAGTGTGAAAGCAGTGACAGGGAAGAGGGAGATGAAGACGGTGCGATTTTGTGTAACTCTTTGTCATGCCATTACAGCAGTGCTGGCAAGCCCAGGCTCCTGTGTGTTTCTTTCCAGTGTTTTTTCTTTAGTGCTGGTGTCACAATGAACGAAGCACTAGGGTTTCTCCAGAGAATCTTGGAAAATGGTTATCCACCTTCTTCATGTCCAATCTCCATTTAAAGCTTCTTGTGAATGTCATTTTTTCTGAAGCTAAAAAAGAAGTAGCCTGTCATCAGACACTGCTAGGTTATTTACCATCGCTATGTGCAGTACTACTGCCATTGTTCAGTAACTGTTTCATTTAAAAAAGATAAAAAAAAAAAAAAGGAAAATATAAGTGGAAAACAGATTGTGGTATTGCTCTGCAGACCTGGCATGGCTCAGAGAGGCTGGCTGTGCACAGGTCTCCCCGCTTGGACCATTAACCAGGGTGACAGTATGTGCACTCTGCTAATGAGGAGTCACACTATGCAAACAGTGACCACAAAAGAGAACAAGGGATGGGAGCAGCATGTATTTGTGCCACCAGGAACTATCTCCCTTCATTTAAATTCTCCACACGTCACTTACAAGAAATAAAGCAACCACATAACACAACAAAGGACCCTAAAAATACAGAGTGGAGCCAATCAAATGGAACAGCTATGCTGTGTGGTGCAGGTCCTGAGGGCTGTCCCTGTGCCATGGGTCCAAGAGAGTTCCCAGCCCCTGCTGCAGCCCAGCCGAGCACGCGTGGACCAGAGGAGCGGCTCCGGGGTGCGGATGGTACCGGCGGCTGCATCCCTTTACCACCAGGCAGCTGTTCAGGCCAGCTGGCAGCTTAATAAAATTAATAATAAATTAATTTGCATGTGCTGCAGGGGACTGCTGGCTGTGCAAGGGAGGTGCACGGCTTCACCTGATTTCATAGCCTGCGTCGTGCCTTGGGGACTACTTCTTGAAGACGAGAAGCTGACAGAGACTCTCTTGTCCACCCAAGTGATGCTAAAAGCAACTCAAAAGGGTTGAAAGAGGGCAGGGAGAAGGGGCTAGGAGGTGTTTATGCTCCCCAGTCAGGAAGTGGTGAAGCCCCAGCCCAGCTATTAACCCAAGCTCATTTACAGGCGTCACCTCGTGCATGCTGCTGCTTTTGGGGATGGGTCCAGCTTCTGAGGAGCTGCTGGGCAAGCAGAGACACAGTGCTCCTTGAGGGGGTGTTGAGCTGGCCCTCTTTTCACCCAAGTATGGCTGGTGCAGTGGGAGCAACGATACATTCGTAAGATGGCCGTACACTTGCAGTTAGGGCAGTGTCCTTCCCTGCCTGGCTCTGGATGAGCCAAATCCCCCCAGTCCCTGGGAAGTGTATCAGCACGTGCACCCTCATGGCTGAGCCTTCATGCTGCTGGGTGGCACCAAAGCCACCCCGTGGGTTCCAGCACACAGCTGAACCGGGACTGTAAACTCTTAAAATATGGCTGTGACATGAGGTGATTGTGGTGAGCGTTTCCGATATTAGTTAAAGGACGTTCTTCATAAATTGTCCTTGGGAGTATTTCTGTTACATTCCCATGTGTATTTATCTTTCCACTGTAACTTACTGGGGAGTTTCAGTGCTGGTTTGATCTCAGGGATTCAGTTACACAACTCAATGCGGACTTACAGATCGGTGTCTGTCTGTACATGCTCGTGCGGGAGCTGATTTCTCCGAGGAGGTGATGATGTAAGCCTAGACATCTGAGGTGAAGATAAAGCCCTTGATCTGCCCATACTGCCTGTAGTTCTGGTTAGCTAAAGCACTTTAGCAACTTGCGCTCAAAACATAGTAGATTTAAAACTGTAGTGAGTATGCACACAAATATTCAAGAGCATCCCAGAAACCACTATGAATACAACGGAAGCGAATGAAACACGATAGCTAAACGGGCCTGTGAAATCCGAGCACCGGATAACTGCTTTAGCCAGGCCTTTGAGATCAAGGCTAGCGCGTACGGAGCTGGCAGTGTTCAGAAGGCTGCGTTGACCCGTCGGGTGGGGTGGGAGTCAGCACAGAGCACGTTGATCTCCCTGCATGCACGGGACCCTGGTGCTCCTGGGTGGCAGCACGAGTATCCCTTGTCAGGTGGGTGTCTGAGAGACCTCTTGGGAGGCAACTGGGGACTTTGTGCCACATCCCGGGCCTCTCATGTCCAGAGCGGCTTGTGTCAAACCTCTCGGAAGAACCTTCTCACTGTCTCGCATAGACCGGTGGGTGCTGGCTGCAGGAGGCTGATCGCTGGCCTTGCTCTTTTCCAGGAGGATGATTCCCGTGACCGAGTTTCGCCAGTTTTCAGAGCAGCAGCCAGCGTTCAGAGTGCTGAAGCCCTGGTGGGATGTGTTCACAGACTATCTCTCCGTCGCCATGCTGATGATCGGTGTGTTTGGGTGCACGCTGCAGGTAAATCGGCCGAGGGAGGTGCTCTCGGGGGCACTGAGAGAGCAATAAGCGAGGACAGTCCTTGCGAGGACGGTGCCTTGCATTGTTTATCTCTTGAATTTGCAGTGAACAAAGCAAAAATTTGCTAGTCTGGGGATTAAAGCTGCTTGGGCAGAAACATCAAATAACACAGACCAGACTTTCTGCAGCTGTAAATCAGTAGAGCTGCACCAGAGTCAGTGGAGTGATGCCAGCTCAGATAAGAGCTGTTGCTTTGGCTTGTGCATGTATTCCTGTTTTCACCACAATCTGGCATAACAAAACAGATGATCAAATTAAGTTCTTTTTAGTACCACTTTTTTTTTTTTTTTGCTTAGAAGCTTGGAAAAATGTGATTCTGTAATTTCTGTTTTTCCTTATTTGGCAAATATTAATACTTTTTGCTTTTGTGTTTCAAAGGGACTTGAAATGCATGTGCTTATTTTATTAACACCACCCACAACTAATATTACGCCTCCTCCATTCGAAAGCATCTCTGAGGATGCTGACGCATAAACAATTGACATTACTGTCACTCATTGTAGCTAAATTTTGCTGAAGAGCCAAAAGCTGAAAAGAAATGGAAAGTACTGTTTGGGATGGACTCCACAGGAGCAGAAAGTTGTAGTACTGGCTCAAACGTGGGTCTCACGTATTTTGGCATGACTCAGAAATGGAGCTAAAGGGACACACTGACAAAGCTCTTATTTCAGGAGGATTTGCTCACCTATATGGCCTAAGATTTTCACTTACCTTGTCTCAGGTTTCATGTGAAATCAACTATGGTTTTGCCTGTATTCACCATTTTAAATATTTTCAGTTGAAAAATAGGATGTCCATGTTTAAAAATCTCTCTGTACAGTGCTGTGTTTTGCATAATAAACTAAGTGTTTGCTTAAGCACATGAAGTAGAGCGCCCGTTGTTTCTAAGTTTACTTGCTTGACTGGATGAAGCATGCTGGAAAATAATGCATGGAAACACTTCAAATGACGGGCAGGTTCTTTTTATTTCAACTTACTACCAGAGGTATGAATCTAGAGTGTAACTAATGGCAGTGTAAGAAATATCAGAATAGCATTTGCAGGCAAAAATTAATGGTAGGAGTTTCTGAAGTGTCAACAGTTACGGTTAAAAACGTGTGATCTCATCTCAGCATCTCCCTACACCAGGGTGGATCGTCAAGGAGGATCTGCATTTGGAAGCTCTTGTTGCATACCCTATTTTATTGCTTTCAACAATCACGATGTCGAAGGATACTTTCATACTGCAGTAGAAGGCATGTTCTTAGTTTGGCTAATCCTAGGTAGTCATTCAGGGCAAATTACAGATCTTTTTGGTTTATCACACGGATTAGTATTTTAAAATTAAGACCTCTGGGGAGCATGGCCCTGAAATCAGACTGTTATCCCAACTTAAACCAAAAGTGATTGGTCCCTAAAGACAATCTCACCTGAGTTTACCAACGTGAATGGCGAGCCCAAATTAAAGAAGTTGCTGTTCTTTTGCATTATAGACAGTCAAGGACAGGTACTTTGTTCCCACAGGTGTGTACTGTGAGAACTGTCTCTGTATGAGACACTGAATAAAAATGATGTCCGTGCGCGTACATGTATAAAATGCCATTGACTCTCTAATATCACTATCAGTATTTATTAAGACTGAAGATAAACCGCGTCCTCCCGGCATAGATATGCCCGCGTTGGCTCTTTGTCAGCCATTTTGTGTGTGATAGACATCACAGTTTAAGTGTAAAGCCACATGAATGCAGTTATGCTGCTTTCAAAGCCTAAGCTCTTTCTGAATACTGTGTAGCATTTGCCAGGATGAATACAACTGTCAAGAACAGTCTTTCTCTGGGGAGAGCAGTGCAGGATATCCCTGGTCTTTTCTGGAAGCATTACCCATACTTCTGCTTTTTCTGGATTATGTCAATGCCCTTTTATCCAAATTATGGAAAGCTAACCATTGATGAAAAGGGGTGACCTAGTTCCTGGCATATAGAACAAGTATCTTGTTGGGACTAACAACAATAATAATAATAGCACAGACTGTGAGATCAAGTGCCAGGCTATGGGAAGGAATGCCTGACAGCTGGAGGAACTCCAAGGACAGCTACCCAGTGGTACTGCCACCATTGTTTGTACATCAGCTTAAAAGATATCTTTTTGTGTGTTTCAGGTCATGCAAGACAAGATAATATGCCTTCCAAAACGAGTACAGCCTTGCCAGAACCAATCTAATAGTTCAAATGTGTTTAGTGCAATCCCAGATACAACCCCTCTTCCTCCACCCAAGCCATCCACTCCTCCAGCTACAGTTGAAATGAAAGGGCTGAAGACTGATTTAGACCTTCAGCAATACAGCTTTATAAATCAGGTGTGCTATGAACGTGCCCTACACTGGTATGCCAAGTACTTCCCTTACCTTGTCCTTATACACACGCTGGTCTTCATGCTGTGTAGTAACTTTTGGTTCAAATTCCCTGGGTCGAGCTCCAAAATTGAACACTTCATTTCAATACTTGGGAAATGTTTTGATTCTCCCTGGACAACAAGAGCCTTATCCGAAGTATCAGGTGAAGACTCTGAAGAGAAGGATAACAGGAAGAACAACATAAATAAGTCTAATACTGTCCAGCCAAGCGCTGAAGGCACTTTGGTCAAGACACAGTCTTTAAAATCAATCCCTGAGAAGCTGGTTGTGGATAAGGGAACGCCTGGGGCATTAGACAAGAAAGAAGGTGAACAGGCCAAAGCACTGTTTGAAAAGGTGAAGAAATTTAGACTGCATGTTGAGGAGGGTGATATACTGTATGTCATGTATGTTCGCCAGACTGTGCTTAAGGTAATTAAATTCCTTATTATTATTGCATACAACACAGCACTCGTCTCAGAAGTTAATTTTACAGTAGTCTGTAATGTTGATATAGAAGACATGACAGGATACAAGAATTTTTGCTGTAATCACACGATGGCACATCTGTTCTCTAAACTCTCCTACTGCTACCTGTGCTTTGTAAGCATCTATGGCCTCACATGCCTTTATACTTTATACTGGTTGTTCTATCGCTCACTGAAAGAATATTCCTTTGAATATGTTCGGCAAGAGACAGGAATTGATGATATCCCAGATGTCAAGAATGACTTTGCTTTTATGCTTCATATGATAGATCAGTATGATCCTCTCTATTCCAAGAGGTTTGCTGTCTTCCTGTCTGAAGTCAGTGAAAATAAGCTGAAACAGCTGAACTTAAACAATGAGTGGACTGCGGATAAACTAAGACAGCGGCTACAGATGAACTCCCATAGCCATTTGGAGCTACAGCTTTTCATGCTCTCTGGACTACCAGACACCGTTTTTGAAATCACTGAGCTGCAGTCTTTGAAGCTAGAAATTATTAACAATGTAATGATACCAGCGACCATTGCACAGCTGGACAATCTCCAGGAGCTCTCATTGCACCAATGTTCTGTGAAGATCCACAGCGCTGCCTTGGCATTTCTGAAGGAGAATCTCAAGATCTTGAGCGTCAAGTTTGATGACATCAGAGAACTTCCCCACTGGATGTATGGCCTCAGAAATTTGGAAGAACTGTATTTAATTGGCTCCCTAAGTCACGATATTTCCAAAAACATTACGTTGGAGTCTTTTCGGGAACTTAAAAGCCTTAAAGTTCTTTACATAAAAAGTAATTTGTCTAAAATCCCACAATCTGCTGTCGATGTTTCAAGTCACCTTCAAAAATTGTGCATCCATAATGATGGCACTAAGCTAGTGATGCTCAACAACCTGAAGAAGATGGTCAACTTGACACAGCTGGAATTGGTTCACTGTGATTTGGAACGCATACCTCACGCAGTCTTCAGCCTTCTCAGTCTTCAGGAATTGGATTTAAAGGAAAACAACCTCAAATCAATTGAAGAAATAGTAAGTTTTCAACATCTGAGAAAACTGACAATCCTAAAGCTGTGGTACAACAGTATAACATACATCCCGGAGCATATAAAGAAACTCACTAGTCTCGAACGGCTTTCCTTCAGCCATAACAAAATAGAGGTTCTTCCATCCCACCTATTCCTATGCAACAAAATCAGATATTTGGATTTGTCTTACAATGACATTCGCTTTATCCCACCTGAAATAGGAGTTCTTCAGAGTTTACAGTACTTTTCCATTACTTGCAACAAAGTGGAGAGTGTGCCAGATGAACTATACTTTTGCAAAAAACTTAAGACTCTGAAAATTGGGAAAAATAACTTGTCAGTCCTTTCACCTAAAATTGGCAATTTGGTATTCCTCTCCCACTTGGATATTAAAGGCAATCACTTTGAAATTCTCCCAGCTGAACTTGGTGAATGTAGATCTCTGAAGCGGACTGGTTTCACTGTAGAGGACACCTTGTTTGAAACGTTGCCTTCTGATGTCAGGGAACAAATGAAAGCTGAATAACTAACTTCCTCTTGCTCAGTTTTACAGAAATAATGCTTCTACCAAATATGCTGTAGAAAGTGCATACTTTGAATATGCATTTAGTTTGTGATTATTTTTTTCTTTTTCAGAAAGTCCTTTCTGTACAAAGCAATTTGGAGTAAGGAGTACATATATTTTTAATAAAATTTTCTCGTATTTTTTCACTGTTTTAAGATATTTTAAGTTTATTTTACCCTGAGAACAAGGGTGTCTGTAACTTAATTTTTACTGGCAAAAGTAAATGTTTTTATCTGCTGACTTTTTTTTTTTTTTTTACTTTGGCTAATCCCAACAGGGGAACTGTGTTTAAGTTGTATGCTTTGGATTGCATAATTTGTAACAGGTGATTATATTGTCTTCCTGGTTATTGTTAATCCCTTAGGATGTGGTCTTCAACGGGTAATCCTACAGTTGTTGAGTGCCCTGTTCCCTCTTTTCTTCAGTGGGAGCTGAAGGTGTTCAACATCTAACAAGATCTGGGTTGACCTTCCTTTTATTTATGACACTGTTTTCTCATATGGTCAAAGCAGGTAGAAAAGGTTCTTTATGTACAAGGGCTGGAGGTATTTTAATTGGTCTGAGGGAGCATGCAGAATTCCTCCAGGGCCTTCTGGAAAGTTTAGTCCAGGTCTCCATTCATATGCAGCACCGAACAGGAGGCACTGATTGCAGTTTCCTCTCCAGAGCTGGAAGAGTAAGGCCACAGGTCATAGAGGAGTCACTACCAAAGTAACTCATGCTGAAGATTTTCTGAACAATGCAGAGAGGTTCAGGGGCCCATTTCCTGCTGACCTGAGTGTAAGGGGTGCAATGAACTCAGTTTTGGAAAAGGCAATGCAGGGAGATAAAACACTAATTTCAAAAATCCCCTACCTATCCTCCACTAAAAGCCCAGTACCGCAAGTGAGCAAGTGTCCTCTGTGTCCCTCAAGGATGCTGGGCACCTTGCAGGACTGGGATTCAGAAAAAGTGCAATAGTGTTTAGTTTGTAAAGCTTCTGGCAAGGAAATGATAGTATTTTAGGCAGCTAATATGCTCCTTTTTTTGAGTTTTGGTATTGTATTACAAGCTCAACACAGGAACATTTGCAGATTTGGAAAAATGAGGTTAAATGAATACATTAACTTCTCAAAACCCTCAGCCTACCAAAGGGCAGCGATGAAGGCTATATTTTCATCTCCCAAATAGTAATTAAATTGGAAATCATACAGTTGGATGTCAGCTTTTTAAAATATTTTAATAATCTGTAATATCTTTAATGCATCAGGCTGGGAACTTTGTCCTCTGAAACCATTCTCAGTTGTTTGTTTATCCAGCTTTTTTAAATTTATCCAGCCTTTTATTTATCCATCCTTTCTCTTAGGCAAGTTTGGCAGGTATAGTCTTTGATAACTCTCGTGCTACTCACAAGCTAATTTAAGCTAATAAAAATAACCATATAAAAAATAACCAAGCAAAATATCTTGCTGGGAGGAGATCTCTTCATCCTCTCCAGTGACGCATATTTGAGTCAGACGCAGGCACTGGATAAATGCTTTGCAAGAATATCTAGGAGTAACTACTTCTTTCTGTAGGAGGCAATGCTGCTTATAAATTGCAGAGGTTGAGTTGCAGATTGTTTAAAGTTATGTAAAATAATTTTTGATGATTGTCAGATTGGTTGCTTTTCAATGTTCTCTAACTGCCGTTGCATGTCTTGAACTCCAGTTAATCTGGGTTCTTGAGTTTATTGTTGTTTTGAGTCTGATTTATAAAGGTGGGGAGACAATCTAAAATAAATATTTCCTAGTTAATCCAGGGCATGCTGCGCAATCTGGTAAGTGGGCTTGCTACATTACCAAGTCAGACTTGCTTTTTGCGCTTGGCTATGTTCTGCAGAAAATCTGTGTGATTAATCAGAAATGGGTCAGGCGTGGAAGAATCAGAACAAGCTTTTTTTAAAGTGGTTTAATTTAGTTCTGTAAAAGACCTATAACTGATGTAGCTGTTGCAAGAGCTACTCTTACTCATATGGAATGCACTTACTGGAACAGCTTGGCAGTATATATATATATATATTCTAAATGTATTTCACTTTGATGTAATGTGAGGGAGAGAAATGTTTCATTGCTCATATTAACCTAATTATGTAAACCAAAGTGCTGTTGTCTCTGATGAATGTAAACTGTTTAAAATGTCCAAGTAATTGTTGAAGCTGTATAGTTATCTTATTTAGATTTGAAATATGGGAATACATTTGAAGTTTTTTTTTTAAATCTTTATATTCCTAGATGTAGCATTTTAAATCCATAATTTATTTTGTGTCTAATGTTTCATGTGTAGTGGTCTATCTTCTGAATGGAAATCATGCACACCTCATAACTGAAGGTTGGAGACTGGTTCTACACCTTTTTTTTTTTTTTTAAATGCATCACTTAGAGGATGTGGAGGTTTTGTTTGCCACTGATTATAGTTATGTCCGGGCAATCCCTCATGTGGGCACAGTTACATGAGTATAAAGTGCCTTGTGCTGGTATTTCTTTATTTACCTTCTAGGTAGGAAGAAACTATACCAGCGTAAGCACTTTCACACTAATAACTATCTCCTCCAAGGGTTTGGTCTGCTGAGACAGCTTAGTCAATCGAACAGCTAATATCTGTATCCCCTCCAAAAAGGGGCAGTTTCCTTTGTCTGTCCCTGCTCCCATCCCTGGCCACATGGTCCAGCTGCTTCTCTCATACCTCTACGGGTCTGGTGCTTGTCTGATCCCTTCACAGGATGTATCAGTTTATTAAGCCAGCAGAAAACTAAGCCAGTAAAAAAAAAAAGGCAGATCTGCTGGGTCAATGGATGCTAGGGTAGGAGCAGCAAGGGAACAGGACTCTACAGCCAGGGTCTGGGCAAGGAGGAGGAAGGACAGGGCACTTTAGGGGTGCTAGGTCAGCTTGTTGTCTTGCCGAGCCATGTGCTTGGAGAGCTGTGCTGTTGCATCTATAGCAGGGTTAGGCAGCATGCCTTTTGTGGGTAGAAAACCCACATAGTGATAAAATATCAAATTACTGTTTATTGCTTAAACTTAATGGAACAAACTCAGGTAGCTGCACTGTTGACTTTTTCTAAACTTCTTACTGTCTGGTCTGTGGGGTGTATTTTCCAAAACCATATTACAGTATTTTAGAAGTGCATCAGCTAAGAGCAGATTGTTTCCTAATTCTGTATGACCTCCAGAAAAATATGTAAAAGTGCCATATTTACTCAGTGATTCATGTACTGCTCATATGTATATTCACATGCAATTGCGTAATAGAAGACTTTTCTGTGAACTATAGTATTTGACTTAGAATGGATGGACTTTTTGTGGATAATACTTCAGGCATGGTTTCTATGAGTTTATATAATTAGTTATATTAATCAGGTGCCTAACAAATAATACAATTGCCAGAATATAAGCAAGGCATTTTACATTAGTGCTCAAAAATAATATAAATCTTCCTTGGTAATGGAAGCAGAGATGACAGAGTGCCTCAAAAATAAGAAGACAACCTTAATAGTATATTAAGCCTGAAAAACAAATCTACTATGTGATCAAAATCTGGAGATGTACACTTTCCCCCCTAATTTCACAATTAGGATTTGTGCTGACCTCGTGCATCCAGCCAGTCCAGCAACTTTTGCAAATTCGGATTGGAAAGCACCCGCTCCGAGTCTCATACCACGTTTCTGGCACTTCCACTAATTCATGTGCTTAAGTGGTGACAAGTACTGTAAGAATGCCAAGGAAAATCTTTGAAATTTGACCAAACGGACAAACACCTTAATTCTGTAGCAAGAATCTTAATATGATAATAGACCTGCCTAGTGTTACATTGCAATATAGTACACCCAGGAAAAAGTGAAATAAAATGTTCTTTTGTAATAATGAACATTGTCAGACTGCAACGTGATTATTTGTTTTGGAAACAAAACAATTGTTTCTGGGTTACCTAAAGATCAGACATAACCATCTTTTGGGTTTATTCTCTCGGGAGGGAAGTCAGGAAAACACACTTGAGAAAACATCGTTAGACTTGACAGGATTTACAGTGACGGTTTGGCTTCCTGCACTCCTCCTTCCATCCCGTCTCTCCGCAGCCAGCTCGAGGGCACACAAAGAGGTTGTCCCTGCGGGAGCAGCTCCCTGTGCTCCACGGGGGCTGTGGGGGCCCAGCGTCCGCCTGCGCTGTGCGGGAAATGATGCTGTGAGCCCTCACGGCTGATGCAACTCCCTATAAGTCTCCCTCCTGAAGGCAACAGGCTCGTGCTGCCTGCGTTCATCATGGTATGTGTTCCTCCTTTCTTAAGGTTGGAAGCAATGGAGTGTGTTGATGTATGCAAGGATGTGGAGGGCCAGGAGAGCTGGCCCACTCCCAAAAGGCACACAGGAGGCAGCACTTTGGGGCTACACCCAGCGGGATGGGCGCAATGGCACTGGCAAAACCATTGCAGGGTCCTGGCGTGTTTGTTAAGCGTTGTGGTTGTAGGACAAGCTCACAGCCTGAGCGAGCTGAGCTCTGACAAACCTCATCTTTCAGTTTACTTAGGACGTGTCCTGGGAAGTGGGACCTGAGGGACTCGCAGGGTTGCCTGCTGAACAGTGAACAGCAACATGAGAGCCAGTCTGTCCTTCATTGCGTGCCAAATAGCTACTGGGAATTTCCAATAGCTGTGATGGATGCTTTGTTTTCGTGTATTGCATTTAACAGTGAAGGCCATGGTAAGCAAATCGTGTGTCTGTCCTCTTTTCTCCTTTGGAATGTACATGAAGCCCTGAAGAGCCAGGTGAAGAAGAAAAAGGTGGCTTCTCTTTTTTTCTTTTCTTTTTTCTCTCTCTTGTGATTGTCTCCGAAATGCCTCTCCTACCAAGGGTGCAGGTCTTCCCCCAGCCATCTCCGTCCCTGTGAATGACGGGCACGTGGGAGCAGTGGTCCTCAGGTGAAGGCCAGGGCCACCACAGGAGCATGGAGGCAGGACCAGGCCTCGGCCGGACGAGGCCTCGGCCGGACGAGCCCTCGGCCTCCTCCTCCCCCAGCTGGGGCAGTGCCAGGGCAGGCAGTGTCCCGCTGTTGGGGCGGCTCGGCACAGCAGGTCCCTGCAGGCCCTCCACACACCGGCGCCCATGCGCCCCAGGCACCACTCCCAGTTTCCCGTCGCACGTCCTGCCCTCATCTGTAACAGAGGACCTGGCAGGCTAATCCAGGCCGGACCTGCCCTGTCCCCACTGGGATGAGAGAGGGCTGACGTGCTGCAGGCGGACATGAGGTTTGGCAGACATGCAATGGGCGGCAACAGGCCCAGAGCTTCCACTTAAGGAATCCCAGACCATCGTGAGGACCTTGCTCCAGTCCTCTGGCTCCAGGCATGTGTTTGAAGGAGCTTGTGCTGGCAGAGAAGTTGTTTTTATCACTGTCTCGATACTAAATAGGCTGTCTTGTGACTGGGCTGCGGCTGACTGCTTTGGCTCTGTCTAGTAAATTGTGATGCTACTCGTGGTGGTTTGTAGAGCTGTGATGGGTCCTCACACGTGGGCTGTTGGCAGGTGACTGGCTTTAAGAGCGTGGCTTCCTACACTGGGCCTGTGAGGGCCTGGATGTGCCCAGAGGTTGTACTTCCAGTGAGAAAACAAATGCAGTAACCTCAAGGAGCACTACCATCATGGCCAGTGGGGTTTGGTGGCTCTCGGCCAGGGCAAAATTTGCAGGTATTACCATGGGCAGTGCTGGCAAGATGCGTAATCCCAGGGTGTGGAGTTAAAACACCTACAGTGCAGGCAAGCATGATCCTTTCTGCTGTCAAACACGATTTTATCAGCCCCTCCTCTCCTCTGCTGTGAAGGCTCATGAAGCTGCACCTAAAGTGAGGTGTCTGCGTGGCACATCCAGCAGCACCCTTGATGTGGGAAGGTGACAAGGGAATGGGTGTTGGGAAAGGACAGGGCAAGATGGTGCTTCCTTCAAAGCCATTGGGACATCGGTGAGCTCATTGTTTGTCTGTGTGCCTTTACAGTGCTGCCATGGCTGGCATATGACGCAGGTGGACCCTTACCTGCTTCGGACAACTGGCAGGTCCCTCAGGACCACAGGTGGCAAGGGAATTTGTGACAGCCAGATGCACTGAGCCACAGAGCACATGGCGATTGCAGCGAGGAATGACTTGCTAACACACGTGTTGCTGCCAGCCGTGTGTGATACTGCAGAACATGCACTGACTTGATTTGTTGTGCTTTTACATTTCTGGAGTAAGAGGGATACTAATCTGTCAGAGGTATTTTGTCACATTAAATTTATGGAGTGTGGTAAATAAGTGTTGATATTTTGCTGAATTAAAATTGAATTTAAATGTAACCCTTGTCTCTTGCCAGTTGGGGTCATATGGTACTGCTAGATTGGCTTGTGGAGACTGCCTGCAGTTCTATTTATTTAAGAAAATATTTTGGCAAAGCTGTGGCATCCTGTGTCCTTACTGTGAGCAGAGAGAAGAAAGTAGTTAAATGAGCACAGAGCTTCAGCGTGGTAGCAAGGTTACCCTTCAGAACAAGTTGCTGGCTACAGCTAGAAGCTAAATGAGATTTTTACAACCCCAGAACAAGTTGCAAACCAAACCAAAGTGCAAAGTAATCCCCTTGGCAAAGAGTAACTTTGGAAAGCTGAAGTGCCAGGAGTGAAACCAGGCAGGATCATTGCTGGTGAGCTCTGCAACCCCATTTTCCCTGTGCCATCCTCTGAAGGTGATGCCACTAGTGAGCCAGTTTCTTTGCCCTCTTGGCTGCACTAGGCATGCTGAGCAGGAGGGGACTGCCAGGCTCAGTGGGACAGGATTTATTATTTTCTTTAAATATCCTCACTACACAGACTTGGTGTGCAACCCATGACATTTTGGGAACACTGACCATTCTCACTGTCACCACCAGCATGTCAAAACTTGCAGATGCACTCTGCATGGGGTAAGATGTGGTAAATAAATAACATCACATCTGTGCTCCCAGCTGGTGGCTACACTGCTCCTTTAAAGCACAGTTAGCCTTTGGGGGATTTTACCAGAGTTGCTTCAATGAGATGAAGAGCTTCAACCAAGCCAAGGACCCGGCCATTGGTTTCACACCTTCAAAGATAAATTTGACTTTCTGAGCCAGGCTCTGCAAAGCCTGGCACTTGCCCAGCGGAAGAACAACCAAGCGGTCCCACTGGTTCAGGGCTGGGCCGGCTGGCGCCAGCTCCTCCTGCGCCTGCAGCCGTACCGGGGTCTCTTTGCAAGTGGCCTGACGGGCTGCCAGAGGAGCCAAGCCCTCGCCTTGCCTAGGCCAGTGACTATTTCTGCAGTTGTGAAAGCTGAGAGGAGCCACTTCCACTCTGCTGACTGCACCCAACTGCAGGAACCGGCCACACGAGGGCTTGCCCAGCCAGCTCTGCCACAGGAGCTGTGCCGTTTGGGGCTGCGCAACCCCTCCAGCGCGGTGGGAGCCATGAGCACGCTCTCTGAGAGCGCTCGCGGGTCTTTTCTTCAGGCAAGTGAGGCTGGGGCTTGGTGGGTGAGCAGCTGGTGCATCAGCTGGAGCTTATATCAGTGGAGGTTTGCCACAGATCTCCCAAAATAAAATATCTGTAGTGGGAAACCTGTGAAAAGGACCAGAAAGGACAACTTGGGGCTCGTCAGGCCTCTGAAGTGAAAAGAGTGAGGTGATGAGGCAGGGGCTGCTGCTCCCTGTGGGGCATGACGATACCCACAAGGGTACCTGAGTCCTCGGGGCTGATACGGCATTTCTGTGAGCTGGGCAGTAGCAGCAAGGCAGGTTCTTTGCAGGAAAACTTTGGTTTTGGCAATCATTGAAGAGAGGGCTGTGGCCTGGGGTGTGAGGGACCAGAGAGGAGGGGTTTTGCTGTGACTCGGACTCCTCCTGGGCTCCTCCTGGGCTCACATTGACGCTGCAGGGCCTGGAGCCCTCCCTTGGCAGGGAGCAGGAACATGGAGGAAGCAGCTGCGTTGCCATGGCAGTGCAGGCAGCCGGACGTAGGCACAGCCGCCGTTTCTTCCACTCCTCAGCTCGCAGAGAGCCAGCGCGAAGGGCTGGGGCCTGGGCAAGGCCGCGGGATGGGGCATGGGCAGCCTCTGTGCCCAGGGCCAGGATCTACCAGCACCCGCTTTGCCTTTAGGAAACCTTGGGCTTTCGTGTATGAAAAAAAGCATTTACTGAAGGTTTGTTTTGCTTTGTTTTGTTTTTTTCCCCAATTTCACAGCCCTGATTCCCATTAGGTAGGCTTGACAAGTCCCCATTTATAAGGGTGCAGGAGGCTATGTCAAAAGGAGGCCAAGAGGCCAAGCGGCCATTAGGTGAGGAGGGCCATGCCCGAAGTCCTCACAGTCAGATACCACCATCCCTGGGTGTTGAAGGATGTTTGCTTCCAGCAGCTGGGTGTAACCCTCTGTAAAGCACAAGCCAGTCGAAAAACGGGCCAGGATTTTGGTACGGGCTGAGACACTGCCCAAACAAAAGTGAGCAATGTCCCCCCACCCCTGAGTTGCTCATTAATAATGTGTGTGGATGTTTTCCCGTGACAACAGCAGAGTCAAGCCTTAACTTCATCCAAATCTCATTTAATCAGCTTTCCAAGAAAGTCTTATAGAGAGACTGGAAATCCTATCAAAATCCATCCATTTTTGTACAGTACTTGTTTAGAAGAAGTTATGCCTGAGAAAGCTGCCTGATGTGTGAGCATGTTTTCCTTACACATTGACTGCCTTAACATTATTCTATTAGAGATCACTCAGCTGTTGGGGATCTGTGATAATGATGATTTAGAAACCAGGCCAGCAAGGAATTCAGACAGAGTGCAGACAAATGGTCTCAAGCTGCCTCCATCCCAAGTATATTTCCATTTTTCACACTCTTTTTGTGTACAGCGTAGAAGACTCTTATCACTGCGTAAGTACGTGTTTAAAGTTGCTTCAGGCCTCCAAATACATCCGGCGTTAAACCCTCTGTCATTATATAAGAAATCCTTTCAGTTATAGGAGCCTTTAAACTGAACGCCATTACTGCTGTGCTTCTACCAGCCCCACAGCTCCCTCGCTGGGTTTTGATCCCATCTTTATGTGTGCCTTGGGTGCTTTGGTTGCCTTCCAAGATAGTGAGGCTGACTCGCTGCTCTTTAATAACATGGTGTCCCTGAGCACTTTGTTTTCAGGTCTTTAATGTATTATTTGCCGCGGGTGCACAGATAATGCAATAGATGCCAGATTTATTATGCCTTATGGAGCATTCTGTGAATTTTTTCCCCATTGCAGTCCACATGAAGAAGTTTGTTTATTCTGCAGAACTTCAAAGCATTCAATTTCAAACATTTTGCTTTTCCTTTTATGGCCGTGGAAAGGAGAGGTGAGACCGCAGGGTGCAGGCCTCTCGCAGTGTCAGTGAGGGGCAGCAGGCACTGCGGAGGCCAGGGGAAGCAGGGGCACGCCGAGCAGCACCGTGTCAGGGTGGGGCACCGGGACTGAGGGGCGAGCACACCGCGGTAATGGGGCCTGCGGGCATTGGCCCTCGCACAGCGCTGCCGTGTGCGGCACGGAGCGGTGATGGTCTTCCTCTGTATCACGACCCTCTCTGAGGTGACAAGAGCAGAATTCACTGAAGATGTGGCTTGGGGGTGTTGGGAGAGGCCTCCCTCCCTCCATTGCCAGTGAACTCCCTGGGCATGCACCCAGCGTGATGCTGGCCGCTGCTCCTGTCACCAGGAGAGTGTTGTGCCGGGCCCCACGTGTGGGTCATGGTCCATGTGTAACAGACACTCATTTGATTCAGGTGGTAGCTGCGCGTACACCAGATGTTAATTAATCTGATGTGCCATGGTAGGAAATACAGTTCCATCCCTGGCCTAACGATGATCTCTGCTCCTTTACCACTTCCAACACGACAGCTGGCACGCATGCTGTGGTGGCCTGTCTGGCTGACCCCCGGTGGCTTTGTGTGGCCATGGGGATGCTGCAGCCCTGCCCCAGCTGTGCACAGGGCCACATGGACATCTGCAAAGGGCAGAGCTGAAGCTTTGGGGGAAGAGGAAGGAGGTTTTCCTGCAGTTCTTGGTTTCTGTTCTTTCTTTATAACTAAAATGTGATAGCTATCTAGGGGAAGCTCTTGTCCTTGCTATCATTCCTCTGAAAACCATTCTCTTTTTTGCCTCTATTTGCTTTAAAAGTTCTTTTATTCCCTCACCTGCTTCCCAAAGCCTCTTCCTTTCCTAGTTCTCCTGCCATGGAGGGGAAAAAAAAGGCCTCTAAAACAGAAACAACAACAACGAATGAAACAAAAAACATAGACTTACAGGAAAAGGTCAGCTATTTTTGAACTTCCTCTCCCAAACTTTATTTCTGTCTCTTTTGATACCCAGTGCCTTCTGCCACCCACCTGCGGGCACGGGTGGCTCGCGGGTGCCTCGCAGGGCCCAGGGGCACACCGACCTCCCTGGCTTCTCTGGGGACCAAGGTGCTGCCCCTGGAGAGGGGGAAAGGGAGGCCTGTGCAGCTCTTAAAAGCAAAGGAAGCACCTTACCTAGCTGGGGAAGTTTAATGCAAGTCGGGTATGCAAGCAGTAATTCAAAGGCCTCCCCAGATCAGAGCATGCAGAAAAGCAGCCCTAGATTAAATCACCTTAATGCTCGTGCCCGGCTTCCTGGAGTCACAGGCTGATTACACAAAAAAAGGAGCACTTATTGAATCTGACGGGGAAATGCTGTATTTCTCTGAATATTTCCCAGTGCTTGGCTATGTGGAACTTTTTGCTGCTCTTGGCTTCATTCTCCTTCAAAAACAGTCTTCTAGGCAGGATTATCACAACTCATTCAGGGAATGCCTCAGTCCGATTTGCTTTCTGCTGCTCTTTCGCATTAGGATCCTCTGTTAATAAACAGTCGCTTCCTTTTATCTCCCTGGGGGATTAAGAGAGAGCCTGCGGGCAAAGGGGATTGAAAGCACCATCATCCCTCTGGAAAGGAAAGCCTCCTGCAAAGCCCGTGGGACACAGTGCTTGTAGGAAACTGGGCTCAGATGAGGTTGGGGATAGCACAGGGATAAAATACGGCACAGACCAGGGACACAGGTGGCTGCCAGAAGAGGGGCTGGCCAGGCAGACAGGTTCTTCTCCAAAAATGCTGGAGACATCTCAAGCAAGCCCCCCTTAAAGCACAGAGAAGAAGAAGTCTCCATTGGCTGCCAGAAACGGCTCACATAGAAGGAAGAAAGCGGATCTAAAAAGCAAACTACAAATGAGGAATGAAGAGCTGTACCTTCCTCCTCCATTACTATGCAGGAAGAACATTAGGATTGAAAAACAGGTTTTTTTTTTGTTTTTGTGAAACAAATTGCAACTAACTGGAGGGCTTGAAGTGTCTGATCTATTTATAATAAAACCAGTGGGAGGTTTAATTTGCTTATTTTCCTAACACTTAATAAAATATCTGGCAAACAGAAGTGAGAAAACCACTTATGTTAAAAATTTTGCATTCCCACTTCTTCAACAAGCCTTTAACTGCAGGCTCTGCTCATCAAGGGGGATTGGAAATTTGAGGAGTTGAAAAATAAACACTTAAAAATGCTGTGAACAAATCTTTTAGGCCTATTTCCTGTCATCAGAAAGCTATCCCCCCAGTTCTTCCAAGATAATTTAATGTCACTTTAACAAAGATTTAAAGAGAAAAAAAAAGAGAGAGAGAGAGAGTTGTTATAAAAGTGCACATCCCCTTCACTTCAGCCTAGAAGCTGACATGGTGCAAGTGGAGCTGTTCACAGCGGAAAGCACTGAAATGTGCCGAAACTCTGCTTGGGGAAGGAGGCCTTACTGGTGACTAGTTACACTCACAGAAGCCTATGAAGCGTTTCACGCTGCCTTTAAACCAGGTTGGGAAGAGGAGCTATGTTTCTAGCATGCGTGTGATCTGTGATTTTTTCCTTCCTGTATACAGTACAGGAATACAGCTTATAAAGAAAGAGGGACTTTGCACCAAAGGCATGAGGGCCGTGCTGTTGCTTACACCACGCTAGAACAGGCTGTGGGACCAGCTGTGTTGATGCAGGTTAAATTGGGAAGCCGAAGTGACAGGTATAGGGCACTGGCCTGGGAGCAGCACCGTGCTCAAATGGTTTCACAGCAGCTGGGCACGAAGCAATATACAGCTCTACACTTGTGGTGCTGTTGATAGGGAGAGGTAATGTCTCCTGGACATTGAATGCTTTGCTTCACGCGTGTGTGCTGCAGTGCAGACACACACCTTTGTTATCACCCATACCTGAGAACAAGCAGCCTCAAGGGTGGGCAGAATATCCTGATGAAGAGGTGATGGGAGGCAGGGTTTTCTTAATCATTTGTTGTTCGTGTGCTGTGCTCCCCTAGGGTGGTATTTTCTGTTGGTCTTCCTTCAGCCAGTGGTTCCCACACTACCCAATATTTTTATAATGCAAATAAGCTCCTTCTCAACATCTTCCTTGAGCTGCAGGATACTTGGAAAGCTCAGAGAAATGTTGATATCCTGAGGGCAGGAAATTTTCAAAGCCCCTATGTAAGTAGCCTATGATCAAATTCTGGCAAGCTGTTTGGCTATGTCCTGGTTTCTCTCATTCACCTGACATTTACCCACACTTTCTATTGGTGTTGCAGCAGCTGAAAGAGGCATCTGGTCTGTGTCAGCTTTTATCTGCTTTTTTGTTTCCTCCTACTGTGTCTAATTACGAATGCTCACTAATTCAATTCAGATTTGAAAGGAAATATATGAGAAATTAACTGGCAAGACATCAGCAGCTGCAAGAACTCTAGGGGAAAAGAAATCCATGAGCTAATGGAGTCAGTGGCAATGCAAAACCTAGACACCACTGCAAATTACTTCAGCACATGTGAGCCTGAAAACAGAAGGAGGGTCAAAGAAACTGGAAAAGAGTCGGGAGAAAAGCATCTGACTGTCAAGTGTCGTTTTTCTGGCACCTCTCAAGGCGGGACCTTGAGGGGCAGGCACCGGCAGGGAGGCAGGCGGCTGCGATGCTCGTCGTTGTCCACGCATCTCCTCATCCAACTGAGCACGAGGAGAAATACACGACGATGGATTTGAAGGAAAACCTGTGAGTTGTTGAGGACAAGAAGGGGTGCTGACTCTGAACAGGGAGCGTGTTCTGCCAGAGACCCGGAGGAGGTGTTGGCAAGGGGAGGAGAGGTGTTTCTGCTGTGTCAGAGGGGGGTTAGCTCAGTGCCCGGGGCTGGTGCCACAAGCAAACCCTCGCACGGGGCAGGCAGGAGCAGCCTCGCGCTCAGCTGGGTGTGATCGCTGCTGCTCCACAGGCAGCTCACAGACACCCACAGCAACCCTGCGGGCAGCTTTCTAGCCCGTATTTGCCCCAGAACATCGCTGTCTGGTCCCTGCTGTGCTTTATTCAGCTGTGAAGCAGAGGCTGCTCTCCAGGCATTCCCGAAAGCAGCTGGAGCTCCAGCCTGGCTGCAGTCAGGGCCGAGTAATTACACACCCTGAGCTACAGATATAGAGGCAGCTCTGACAGCGCTGCGCCTAACTGCTCGTTTGGGTGCCTGATGTCAGGATTCAGACCGCAGCAGCTTCCTCTGGAAGGTTTGTGAGGCAGCTGCGATGTCTCCCGGTTTGTAATGGTCCGCCCTGGCACTGAGGCACTGGGGGCATTGTCCACGTTGTAGCACAGCTGGGTATTCCTATTGTCTTTCTTTTTCTTTTTCTTTCCTTGATTTTTTTTTTTTGAGGGGTGGGGTGGCAGTGACACAAATATTCCTTAGCACTGAGGACCCACATCATGTTTTTTAAGACTAGCCATCTCTGACCTTAATGCTAGGGCAGCTTCCTCAGCGAGCTGCAATTACACAGCCCTGGCACCTGTGGCTGGCAGCCAGTGCCCTAAACCTAACCAGCTGCCCAGCACCAGGCTGGGACTCGCAGGTGTCCCTCCCATGGGGACAGACTGGGGGCATCCCACAGGGGCTGCCGGGGGGACTCCAGGCACAGCCCGAGTGACAAGGGCCAGCATGCAGAGCCTGCGGCCCTATCAGTCTGCTCAAGGTTACAGCTCCTGTGCTCGACCTAGCAGCTCCGCACAAAACAGCGGGAGTGTTTCAGCTGGCAGAAATGCTGCTCTTTTTCACTCAGGTTTGCAGCTGGCCAAAATGGAAAAAATAGGTACCCCTAAGCCGATGGCTAATGGCATATGGGTGTGCTGCCCAGGACAGCCATACAAAACTGGCAGCATGAGGGAGAATGACTCTTTAAACCACTTGGCTGAAAAGCAGCCCTACATCAGCAGTTCTTACAGTAGCTCTGCACTGTGCTGTTATTGTGGATTGTTGTCTTTATCTTGCTGATTGTAAAAGCAAGAGCAAAGTTTTTCTTGATGTTTTTTTTCTTTCCCTTTTTTTTTTTTTTCCTTGGAAGAAAAAAGATGGACCAGTGCTCTGCAGGCACTGTGGAGATAAGCAAATGTCCTTGGCCACAAAATGAAATCTTGCGTTTTCTTTCAGGTCCTGTTTCCTGCAGCGCTTGCCTGGCTCAGCCGCTAAGTCTGGGTGCTGAGCCCTGGTGTGGTGTGCTGAGCTTGCCAGGAGGAGAGGGCTGGGCACAGAGAGATTACTTTCCTGCTCAGCTCTTCCAGACTCAGGCAGGACCTGGAAACTGCCACAGGGTGAGGATTGCAGCTCCTGGAAGCCAGCTGGCTGCCAGACAGGGTGCAAAGCCACCAGCGTTGCCCCAAAGGGCATAACTGCACTGTAAACGCAGTCCAGGAGATGTTTAGCCCTATATTGCCGTGTTGGCCCTTCCTCTCACCCCATGCACTGGATTTGCTGAAGGTGCAGCACAGGGTGCCCAGGAACCCCCTCGGGCAGCCAGCAGGGAAGCAAGGATCACCAGGGACGACCTGGCTCAGGGACCAGGCTGCTGTGGGAAGGAGTAAAATAGGGTTGGTGACAGGAGCAAGAGCAAGTTTTTGTTATCTCAGTGAGACGATCCGTTTACAAGTGTGGTTTGCTTTATGGATGTCAGTTGTGTGTGTTTGTTTGTTTTTTTACCTTTGCCCTGTCGTTCTTGGGCCTTGCCTCTGGGAACTACTTTGTTTGGATCTGCTGAGATGTCCAGCTGGAGCAAGCACAGAAAATTCCTGAACTCCTGTAATGAAATTTTCCAGTATACTAAAAAATTAATTTACTCCTGCTTGCAGAAAGTGACCAAGCAGAAATGTACTCTTCTGCAAGAGGGAAGGAGAGGCTAATAGGAATCACCTGTAAATCCCAGGGAATCAGGTCTAGTGCGGGGTGGTTATTTTCAGGTTCACTGCTGCAAATCTTTGGTAGACAAAGCCTAGGGAAAAGCCTAGGAGAGCTAGCTCTGTGCAGTTATTTACATCTGTAAGAAGGGTCAAATGCCTTTAATGTGATTGAAGAACAGAGGCTAGACCTGTTTTACAGTGACTGGGGGCTATCCAGAGAGAGACTTGGGCTCTAAGCATCACTAAGAGGATTCAGATAACATAGCAGGAGCAGGGGAGAGATGTACAGGAGTAATTTAAGAATAGAAAAAAAGAATAGTAATGAAAACAGGCTCTTTGGCATGTAACTTGAAAAACAAGTAAGTAGAATAAAAAATGAAACAGAAATGCAAATATTTCCAGGTTTCCAGTTCTTTAAAAGTGATGATGGTTCAGGTAGGTGATGAGCCGCTACTTTCTCTGAGAAGCTGGCAAAATATTAAATCGAAGAAAAAGGAGAACCTATGTACATATGTATGCACTTTGAAAGCCTCCTGCTGAATTATAGATGCCTTTGATTCATAAAATATAGAGCCTGTCAGTGGTTTCTATCGAAGTTTGAACATGCTATTTCACTTGTTCACAGCACAGACTGTATGTGCTATCACATTAAAACCAGAGAGAAGTAAGAAAGACACCAAAATATCCTGTAGGTTAAAAAAAACGCTGACAGACCGAGTAATTATTAATGGGAATCTCAGCATGCATAGGGGTGTGGAGCAGGCTCCTCTAGGAATCAGCTCTTACCACGCAGCCGTCAACAGATGAACTGCAAGAAGTAAGGTTCTTTCTTCCTTTATAAATGCAGGGAGATTTAAGAATGTGAAGGCTCATCCATAATACACAGCAGCTGCCCCGGTGGAGTTTGCGCACGCTGGAGTACAGATGGTGTGATGGGACGCTGCTCTGCTGTGGAAGAAATGCCTTGCAAGGCTCTCCCATGGTCTGTAATGAGAGGACTGGAAATGCTTGAAGATGTCATGGGGTGAGGAGCAGTGACCCCGAGGAATGGTGTCAGGGACCAGCAGAACACCCAGCAGCCATTGCCCAGACCTGCAGGAAGGATGCACCAGGAGGGGCTGTCACAGCCGTGCGAGCTCCTGTGCCACGGGTGTTCCCACTGCTCTGCAAAGCCTCCACGTAGGGCTGCAGCCATAGTCATCCCAGCCTGCCCCATCCCCAGGGAGGTGCCCAGAGCTGGGGCTGCCCCAGAGCCCCTGGCTGCCCTGCTCCTGGCAAGGCTGGGGAAATAGGGGGGGCTGCCTGGGATGGCCCCCCCCAAGGCAGTTCCTGGCCCCAGTGAGCTGAAGGGCCGAGGAACCATGGGCAAGGCTGCCCCACAGACTGTGGGCAGCAAGGAACAACTGCTGGCAGGAACTGTGCGATGAACCTCAGGTCATGATTGTTGTCTGTCACTCAGGGAGGAAAACCGTGCCGGGAGCTGGAGACAGGGTGTACAGGACAGGAGGGTGGTACCGCATCTGCTGGCGCAGCCTGAGGAGCACAGAGGTCTGCCCAGGAAGGAAGAGCCACGAGCAGCTCTGGGGAGGTGGAGGAGGAAGCAGCTCTGACGGAAACAGTGACCTGGATTCTCAGATCACTGAATTGCAGGAAGACTTGGAGTCCGAGTGAGCAGCCTGCAAATAAAGTGGAAACCCAGATTAGAGCCTGATGGGAAGCTGGCAGTCCTTCACCCAGCAGCAAAGCCTTCTGCAAGGAGAATAAGGATGGCACTGCCTGAGAAAACAGTTATCTTAGGTCAAGCTGAGGCTTTCCAATGCACTTGGAAAGGAATCTGGTTGAGCCAGCAAAAAGTCTGTCAGCTGGATAATGCACAGAAACAGATCCAGGAGGCAAACCTCAGCATGTGGGCAGGGCAGGCAGAGACAGCTATACTGCCCTAGCAAGCCTGGGGAGATACAAAGGTCCCCTAACTCCACAGACACTCCTATGCTACTAGAGCTGTGCAGTAAGTGCAAACTGCCCCGTTCAGTAACTGTATGTCATTATTATATGTAATTATATGCTATGGACATCTCTTATAGACTTCCACTGACTACTGCTAAAAAGAAAGTAGTATGAGGTGAAGTCATTAATAGAGGGAGATATATGAATACATAGCAGCAACAAGTGGAAAACTGAATGGAGCTCTAACAACAAAGAACATAGCTTTAGCAGCATAGAACATTTTCTCCTCTGGCTGCTTCTGTTACCAGTAAGGGAAATGGAAAAACGTTGCCTTTTTGCAGAACATGAGCACAAATCCTTGAAGTATCAAGGACAGGTGCTGGGGTGCAAGATCACAGTGACAAGGTCACAGTGACAAGGTCACGGTGAAGCCTTGCCTGCCGTGCTGAATGGGAGCTCGCTGCTGCACTGCAGCTGGCCCCAAGCAACTGCAGGGGCTTGCCCTGCGCTGGGGCTTCCCCTGCACTGAAGCCAGAGGCCCCAAACCTGGCCCATGCCCCAGGCCACCACAGGAGCTGCAGGGAAAGCACCGGGGCGCAGGGACAGGGGAACCGACTGCCGGGGCAGCCACCGGCAAGCACCGGCCCAGCTGGCTCTGTGCACACCCGCACTGGGGAAATGCTTTTCTCTTCGTGTGCCAGGGACGACTCACGTCCCTCAACCCAGCACACGTGTGTGGTGTTTGGGCTGGGTTGTGAACCTCAGTCGTGAGTTTCAGTGGGAGTCTCTGCCTGAGAATCTGACCTAGTTGTTGAAGGGTCAAGTGCCTGCATAAATACCTTCCCACGCACGCTGAGTGGATTGCTGTGCAGCCTCACCAGGATAATTCACACGGAGCCCTGCCTCAGAGAACTCAGAGAACAGTTTTAGCTTGAGCAGAGTTTACTTTCCAAGTCTAATCACCTTTAAAGTATCTTTGCAGTAAGAGACAAAGTAAATATTTCTCCTCTGCAATTTTTACTTATTGCAGTATAGCAAAGGCCTCATGAAGCAAGGAATGCTTTCCCTGGGCTTGAATAAGGCGTTCATTTTACCACGGTTTGTGGAAGTTGCCAGTCTAGAGCTGCAATCATGCGATTCATTTCAAAGAATACCACAAAGGCCACTATCTGGGAGAACAACAAAGAGAACACTGGTAAGTTATTTCTAACCAGGGCTCCCACCCTGCGCGGCAGGTCCTGAGCCCTCCTGAGCCAGGCTGCTCCCTCTGCCCGTGGCCAGCCCCAGATGTTTTATTACCATGGCGGGGTTACTTGAAAACTTGGTTTTCTTCTTCCTTCATGGAACTATTAAAACCAGCAGGCGAGCGGAACAAGCCCAAGAATGCTGAACGTGGCACGCTCAAAACTAAAGGAGCAAAGCAGTGGGACAGTGGCTTCCTCTTGCAGCCTGGGCACAGCTGCGGAGGTGATGGAAGGAGAGCGGGGAGGTGTGGGGCCAGGGCCCGGGAAGGCCGAGGGCCCCGGGGAAGGGGGGTGGGCTCGAGGCCACTCGGGGCTGCAGGGGTGGGCTCGCTCCCTCCCCACCTCCTGCAAGGGAAGGTGGGATCCTGGGCAGGGATGGAAGGGGGCGAAGAGCATGTTAACAGGCATCTTCCAAAGGCAGACTTCGTTTGCTTTGAAGAATTGTTCTCCCTTCTCTGTTAAGGCATATGGCTAACAGGGCAATTGGCTGCATTGTGTCCAGAATCCATGTGGATGTTATTTTTCCTGATGCAACTAAGCGTTCAAAGTAGGGTATAGCTCCCTGTAATGTGGTCTGATAGGGCATCTTCAATTTGCCACTGTAGATGAGTTTCTTTGATTGCTCTGTGACTAGTGCAATTGGAAACATATTCCAAACACAATGATGGGAAGAAAGGGAGGCCTGAATTTCCCTTCAGTGCTCCCCATGTGATTATCTGTACTCATGCAGCTTTCTGTGGTTCTTTTGCATATGGTTACTCAAAGAGTGAAGTAAGTCTCCCTGCTTTTTTGACATAAAAGGAGCCATTCTTTCAAACCATTTTTTTTTGGTGGATTTTGCTGTACTTTTGGTCTCTGCTAGCTGAGTTGAATGGAAAGACCCTCTGCTCTCACTCCTCCTGTTCTCTCCAAGCCCAAAAGGAGGAGGTGAGGCTCAGGCCACCCCCTGTGTGAAGGCAAATGAGGAGAGGAGAGCAAGGGAGGAGAGCACCCTCCCTAACTTGTGTCTCCCATGGCCCTGGCACTGGCACCCTGCCTTGTCCTTCCCCTCCCCAGGCCCAGCAGCCCAGCCCATCAGTCTGAGGTGCTGCTCTGCTCGACCAGACCTAGGAGCTGCACACAGGAAGAGCAAGTACAAAAAGAGTGCAACACAGCTGAATTGAAGGGATCTTCAGCTTCCCCCATGCCAGGTTCTTGAGTTGGGGCTTCATCCCAGACCATTACATGCTTAACCAGGCATAGCACAGATCGGCTCTTCCTTTCTGTTCATGCAGGCCTGGGCAAAGAGGCTACACGTTGTTCAGAAGAATAAACAGCAACCAGCATCATGGTCAGCTCATTTCTACCATCATCACTGATCTCGATCTGTCAACTGCTTTTGCTACTTCTTATTTCTTGGCAAAGACAGTCAAGCCAAAGGTCCTTTGGGAGATGCAAAGACAATAGCAGGAAGCATTTGCCTGATGTCTGATGTTACCGCAAAGAGCTGGCCAGCGGACATGAAAATATTGAACTTATGACGGAAAATTTCATGGGAAAATTGCAGGGATAAGACCTGCATTTCTAAGGACCTATCTGCTTCCTGATGCATGCTCCGATTCTGACTGGAATTGGCCTTTCTTGGCAAAGCTCCCACCTCTAAAGCTGCATGGCTTTGGGCTCAGGTAGGGCAGGGTATTAGTTGCAGCAGCTCCCCAAGTCAATCTCTGTTTTGTACTCCAATGTGTCATTCAGATTTCTGAAAAGGGGACATTCTGATGTGGAGTGCAATTTAAACCCAAGGCACTGTCTACCAAATCCTTCCTGGGGCTCTTCCTTCAGTGCATTTTGGCTCTTGCTCCAGAAACACCCTTGTTCAGACACAAGTGGTGACTGCTCCGTGCATCTGCTGCTTGTTAGTGTGTTAGATCCCTTTGTATCAAAAGAAATCCTGTGAAATGAAACCCATTTATAAAAGAACTGAAAAATGTGGATTCTCTGGGGCTAGGAACAAGGTTGTGGGACTGTCTTACACTCTGGGGGATTCATTTCTGCTTCGGTAAACAAGCTCTAAGTGGGAAATGCTGCCTGGTGGAGCCAGCTCTTCCTGCAACAAGTAATGCCCTGAGACTTAGCGTGTGCGAAGGTCACACCTCTGGGGAATATGGTTAGGGAGCATCGTCCGTACAGGAAACCTACCAAATGTTGCATGCCCAACTGGTGAGAATTGGAAATCCAAACTCTTTTCAGTGGATTTACTGTAGATTTAGTAAGGTTTTATTGGTATTTTATATATATTCCGGTTGACTGATTTGACTTCCAAGCAAAGGAGTTTGCAACAGAAGCAAATGCAGATCAGGACTATGTATCTGGGTACCAGCAGAGCTCACTTCACAGCAACACCAAGCATAGGGTTAAGATATTTTGAAGTGTGGGTACCTGTCTCTCACTTTCTATTGCACTAACTTTATTTTTCTATTTATTTATTTATTTATTTTGTAGATGAGCACATACAGGAAAGGTCTGCATAGCTGTTTTTGAACAGGAAGGAAGAAAAGCTTGTTGGTAGCACAAGGACAAAGGTGGCAACACACTAGAAACGGTGTGCAACAAGAATTTAAAAATGGGTTCAACAACAGATATTCAGACATGAAGAAGAAATTCAGCAGTAAGCGCAGGTAAGACAAGCTGTTCTGTATAAGGAAAATCTATCAGAAAATAGGAGTTGAGGGTAACAGCACAGAAATAGACATTTATATATTTATTTATTTTCCAGAGATTTGGAAATAAAGGTAAGACATTTGATATAGCAAAAAAACAGGAATATAGAGTTTTCAGTCCCTTCCAGGCCAGCATCACCACAAAATGGCATTTGGAAACTGGACAGATACCGAAAGTTCTCAAATACTAGGAATTGGGAAAGAGATGGCCATAAAGCTAACTTCAAATGTATTTGGGATGCTGTTCAGTGGGCAGTGAGAATAGAGAGCTGGAAATCTGGAGCCCAAATATATGGGTAACAGGGCAGCACAGTGTACAAAAAGCACTTAAAAGAACACTGTGAGCAGGCTTAAAAAAGACTTAGTAATTGACCTATCGTGGGGTCCAAAAGTGTCGCTACAAAATTATGAAGTGCTATCTCACTTCTGCTGACTTGAGAACACACATGCAAACTTCTCCAGGCTGTGTTAACAAGCACGCGTAGACCTGGGACTACAGCAACACATAATACAGACAAGCTAGCAGTCAAATGGGGACTCAAGGAATGGCAGGAAGACTCCTGGGCACAATAAGCTATGAGATTTTCATATTATACAAAGATGAACAAAATTGGGAAGCACAGGAAAACTGCTAGTGTTTTGCTGAGTTCTCGGATCTAAGCCTGCTAAATTAATGTTTTAAGTAAAATAAGATTTTATAATGTTTCTAACTAGTCATTTGACAGCTTTCTGCAGATGGTCTGAAGAATGTATGAAAATATAATACAAGTGGAAAATTCCTTGTCTAATTTTACAGCATCCTTAAGTGCTCTTTCTCACGTGCACATGTGCACACATTCTGTCCTGCAGAAACAGTCTAAAAGTAATGACCCCATGACCACTGGTGGTGTGAAGTGGTGATGTTTCCCAGTAAGTAAACGGAGTGGAAATGCAAGGGATGTGCAAGGAAAAGCAAGGGGACCAGTGAAGGCTGTGTTAGCAGCGCTCAGTTTATCTGGGAGAGCTTAGAGGCTGGCTGAGATGCAAGATGCACAGACACCTATCGGGAGCAGGGGCCAGCAGCACTGTAGGTGCTAGCTGGAGCCCTTGGGGCAGAGAGGAGTCTTCAGAAGGTGCCCGGGACCATGTCTGGGTCCTTTGCATGGGAGAAAGGAGAGGACAGAGACTCCCGGGTGGAGAGGGCACAGATGGTGGGGGGGAGGGATGAAGAGTGTGCCTGGGGTGGCAGGGAGGGAACTGGGGGACCCGGTCCAAGGGGCTGTGCGCAGGGGGAGAAGTTGGCAGAGTGCAGAAACCATTCAGAAAGACAGGAGGGAACGTGAGCCAGGGAATCATAACGTGCCTTCCTTGGGGAGCCTGGCGAAGGAGCCTGGAGGGAAGTGAGGATTCAGAGAAGAGGATGGAGTAAGGCTGGAGGTGTAAGTTACTAGGAGGTGGGAAGAGAGGCGGTTTTGGGGGCAGCTGCATAGATGAGAGCGAGCGAGAGATGCTGCTGATGGTGTGAGGGCGCAGGAGGACAGCCTGGCTCAATCTGGGGGCTGATGGCCGTGCCCCTCCCAGGGGTGGCACTGGGGAAGAGGAGAGATGTGTGAACAACATAGGGGCGACGGGGAAGCAAAAGGCACGGCGGTGCAAGGAGGATTTGTGCGGCTGAGGGGTGCAGGAGAGAGGGGGCCGGCACTCAGAAGGGGCAGCAGGAACCGCTCCGAGGCAGCAGGCCGGGACAGCGCCCGCCTGCCACGGGCAGGGGCAGGGGCGCTGCTCTGCCCTCCCGGCCGCCTTCTCGCCGGCGCTTTCCCTCCGCCTCGGTTCCCGTCTCCCGTTGTCGCCCAGCGCCGTGCCGGGGCCGCGGGCCGCCCTGCAGCCCGCCTGGCAGCGCGTCCGGCAGCAGGGGGAGCTCGGCGAGAGCCGCCGCCGGCCGCGGGGCGCTGCAGGCCTCGGCGCTCCTGCAGGCCGCGCTGCTGCGCCGGGCCGCGGCGGGGCAGCACCCGGGCAGACCTGCGGCGGAAGAAATTGGGGGATATTGAAAAAGTTGACGGGAAAAGAAGGGCCCGGGCAGTCTGTCTCCTGAGGTTTAAGACCGTCAGGGTGGCTGGTGCGAAGGGGCCGTGAGGAGGGGAGGGTCCTGGTCACTCGGGGGCGGTTTCTGCGGGTGCAAGTGTCAGAAGGGTCAGGCTGCCACGCCTTGCCCCCTTCTTCTTTTTCTTTTTTCTTCCTCAAGGAGAATGCTGTGTGCTGAGAGCACTGTTCTCAAGTCAAATTAATCTCAGAAAGTTCCAGTGACATTTTGGGAAACTAAGGCCGTGAATTCACACCAAAATCAAAGCCATGCAGTGCCTGTGCCCTGTGGCTGTGTAAACGCACCCAGGCTGGAAGACAATGAGCCCTTCTGCCACGTGTGGGATGGCAGCAATACCAGTCAGTCCCATCACAGCTCCTGCAAGGCCAGCGCTTGGAGATGACTCCCTAGCCACAGGGATCTGAGCAGGAAAATAAATACTTCAGTCTTTACATCGCCTGTTCCCCGTGGTCCTGGACGCAGCACAAGAGCCCTTGTGATTCATTCCACAGTCTCTGGGCAACCCAGGGGAAAACCGCCTGCTAATTTCAGTTCCTGCTGTCAGAAAGCATAATTGCTATGACAAAGCAAAACGTTGTTTTGCATTAAGGCACGATCAGACCTACCTTCTCCCGCTACCTTTTTCCGTTTGGTGATAAAATAAAGTGGAGGTGTTTGCAGCTGGGGGAGGTATATGTTTAGTTGTTTTCTGGTGGCTACACAGTGTTGGCAGTGAATCCACTACCATGCAGTACGTAAAAACATGGTCAGTGCTTTCTCCAATTAACTTATGTTCTGAAGGTAAATGCGGAGAAGATTTGGTGAGGCGGTAACCCGCTTCCCTGTCACAGCACATATGTGCAGTACTCCTCTCTCAGATGTACGTTTTTGAAGCAGAAGATGAAGCAGGTTTTAAATGAGCATGCTAGCTGGCACAGCAGCTGTGGATTGAAATCACATGAATACCTGGGATGTGTAAGGTGCATCGTGTTGGAGAAGAGTGATGCTGAATTGACAGTGGATATCTACGTGGAGAAGCTTTAGGGACTTCAAGTAGTTTGGTTTCATTGTATTTGAAAAAGTATTGGGAAGAAGATTTCAGAGCTGTAATTATACCTGTTGTTGCTATGTTTTCCCTTGGGTAGAGTCTCTAGAATGGAGCAATTGATTTTGTTTGATCTATAATATGTACAAGTAGCTAGCAGGAGGTGCTGCAGTGAAAGCAAAAAGATTAATCTAGCAATTTCAGGCAAAATCAACTTCTCTTAGTGCTGTGCTGGCAAGTCTGCCTTTTGCAGGCTCCTGAGCGCACACACAGCAGCCTTGTTTCAATTGTTGAGGTGGGAAAAGAGCCCCAAGACCCTCTAGGTCCCTGATGAAGGATCCCTGCTTTTAAATATGCTTTCTCTCCTCTTCATCTACAGAATGTCTGAAGGTTTCTTTGCCCCATGGAAACATAGAAAGACAGAGAGAAGATGCAGCATGTAAGAAATAATTTACTATTCCCGTCCCCCTTTTTTCTGCTGTTTTTGCCTGGTCTTTCTCAGATCTTTTTTTTTTTTTAAATGGTCCAGCTGGGTGAATCCTTAATCTCCAGCCATTTGAATGACTGAAGTCAGTCATTTGCAGGCTCTGAGCACTTTGGCCCCACGTATGTTCTTTCTTTTTCTTCATGCTGTTCAGAAAGCTGTTCCCAGCTGTGCACCTCATTATGCCCTTTTGGCTAGGCTATTTTAGGAAACGTTCTTGTAAAGAAATAACAAAATCAACAAGCTCTAACTATTGTAACTTTGGAGCTGGGAAAGTAAAGGCTAAGTGCTAGCACAGGTATAGCTAAGCACTCTGAAGACAAACTGGCTTGCCGTTTCTTTAAAGACCACTATTTTCCTACATCCAGGTAGGGCACTTAGGTTTTGTGTCGTGTCATTTGTACGCAGTGCCACAGCCATTTTACAGAGAAAGCCAATTGCAATTTGAAGAGGGAAGAAAGGTTTTCAGTCATGATTTGAAGAAAGAAATAACAGGCTGAAATATCTGGGGGGAGGCAGGGGAATAGCTCCAGCAAGCAGGGCTGGACAAACTGTGCCAGCTGAAAGCTTTCTTTGGTCTTACCCTGCTAACTCTGCCTATCATGGGTTTTTAATTTTTATTTCCTATTCAGTCTCCTTGGTCAGTGTCTAGTATTTGTGGAAACAAGGGTGAGCGTGAGCAGTAGAGGTCATAGAAAGGGTTAAGTGCAAACTTGAGAAAATAGGAAGAGCTAAATAGATTAAACAGTCTAATCCTAACACAGACTAACCCCCTCCAGCCCTCTGGCGCCAAAGAACTCTGAAAGTTCTTGTTACCTTAGTGCAGGTACCTGGTGGCTGCTGACTTGGGAAGTGAGAAGAGCATGAAGATGCCACACTAACAGGATTATGGTTGACTCTGACGTGGACTCTGTCATGGGCTGACCAAGCAATGCGCAACATTATTCTTTCTTCTGCCAAGTCAAAGCCCTGCTCACGCAAGCAACAGGGCTGAAGGGCAGGTGATGGTGTTTACCTGCAGCAGAGCTTCCTGCTTTTCTGCCATGCCTCTTTTCAACTGAGATGACTCTGTGCACCTTGCGGATTTATAGTCCTTTATTGATAAGCACTAGAATGAGGGAAACTAGCCATCTGGTGGTGCGTCCACTGGATGAAAAGTGAAAACACACACAGATTTTCTGCACAATCTGGAGCAGCAAGCGTAAATTGTTCCATTTTCCTGCCTTCACTTGAAAAACTTTTCTGGACTGCAGTATGACAACACATGCTGGTTATCATGCATGCAGTCACAGCTGCTACTCTTTTTTCAAAATATGAAGGCTGTAGTACTTGTTAAGAATGAGGCCTCATACCCCAGATCTTCATTCCATTTCAGGTAGCTGTATTGCACACTGAGTGAATGACTTCTTACCATCTCAAATGAAACAGAAGAATTGGTGAGCACATTGTGGCATTCTGGAAGTATTTAGAAGGGGAAGAAAATGCATTTTATCTACAACAATCATTCTCACGTTGCAGAACAGAGACGACTCCTCTTTTCAGCACAAACAGCAGGTAAGGAGAGTGTCTTTTTCCAACCAGGAAGTTCTGAAGCAAGGAACAGGTCACATGCCGGGCACAACACACGCCTTGCAAGGCCTTTAAAAGTGGCTGTGGGCTTTTAACAGAGCTGTATCCTTGTTCGCTGACTGTGTGCCGGGTGTTTGAAGACAAGCACAGCAGTGGAGTGTCTTCAGAAAGAGTGGTAACGTGGGTCTGGATAATTATATACAAAGGGGTTATAAAGTAGCAAAAAAAAATAAATTTACAGATCTACCTACTATGATAGGAACAAAGTTTTGCAGCACTTTTTATAGTGGAAAAATATGTTTCTCTGGTTTGCTTTGATATCCTTGGGACTGCCAGTAAAGCTGTAGCTGAAGAGACGACTAACTTATGCCAGCCTTTCGGAAGCTCTGACGCTGCCCGGGTGGCAGGGCACACTGTGCTGCAGAGGCCTGATGCTCCTGGGCTGGCTCTCCACGCAGCAGCCTCTCCGCAGCTAGCTGCAGGCACGGGCAAAGCGAGCCCTTGCCAATGTCGTTGGACTGCAGGGCAATAAAACAGCTGCCAGTGCATTGCCTAATTTTGCCTGGAAAGTCAGACTCACCACAGCCACTGTGGGAGGGCCCAGGGCACGGCGGTGGCACGATCGGCTGGGCGGGTGGCAGGTGGCACACCGGGGCTGGTGAGCATGATGAGTGTCTGCAGCCCCACTGGCTTCCTGCCTGCCTGGCCTGGATCACACACTGAACTGTTTAGCACCTACAAACCCTTTTTCCTGGGAAATGGTGGCCTGCATCCAATTCAAGTGACTCATATGCCTCCTCTGCCTTGTTTAAGCAGGAGTCTTCCCCTTCAAGCTTTGTATGTTCCATGAAGGCAAATTACTGTGCTTCTGGAGAGGGGAAATCCAGTTCCCTGCCCTATCATCTGTGCTACCGCCTGCACCTCTTCACAAATAACTACCTCATCCACTGCTTTAAAGTCGTAATATTCTCCTTCCTCTTAAATCTGTCTTGGGAGAAAAATCGGCCAGCCTGCGCAAAGCCAGGACTGAAATATTGCCCGGTGTGGAGTTTCCTCATTGCTTTCCGAGGAGCCACTGGCACTCCCCACTTTTGGCACCTTCTCTTCCTTACGCTCACCTTCTGCTGGTGCCCCCCCAGCACGTGCCCGCCTTGGACCGAGTGTGGACAGCCGCTGGGCAGCGCGGTGGGGGCATAGCAGAGTTGTGCTGCATCGCCGTTCTGAAAGCAGCTCCCACATCCAAATTCAGACCTCTGAGCCACAGATCAAAACAGCAATAGGCGTGTTTTTCAGTTGTGCAGGGCCAACACCAGGCCTGTGCAAGTGGAAAGATGCCATTGTCTGTGCCATTTGTGCCATTGTCCATTGTCTGTGTCTTTCTGGCCTCTGTTGTGATATGGAGCAACTTGCAGCTGGCTAACTTGTTCTTCTGCTGAAACAACCCTATAGACTGCAGCAGGAACACAGACCAGCTGGGGCATCGATTCCCCCAACCAGGTTATTATCCCCTCCTCTTTCCTGGACCCCACATAAGCAGGTACCAGAAGGGCAGGGCCACAACCAGTAATGCAGAGAGCTGCCCAGGAGCACCCTGACCTGGGCCCAGATGAGACCAAGCCTGAAACAGGGGGAGAAGACTCTCCGCTTGAAAAGGAGCAACAAGGAGAGTTTTAAATTATCAAAGAATTGAGTTACCTTTACATATGTATCACAACAAGGGGAAAAAAAAAAAACACCACAATCCAACCAACCCAGCATATGTTCTGTAGGAGGTAAGACTTTCACACTTGTGTTTGCCCCTGTCAGAAATGGCCTCTAATTGGATCTGGATCTGCCCAGCCTCCGGGTGTCTTCTGCCTCCTGTCCCCGGAGTTATGAGTTTGTTTTGCTGCTGCATGTCCGCTCGGCGAGGTGTCTGTGATTGCCAAGTGAATGTGGATTCAGCTGGCTCTGACCAACTCTGGCATTTGAAAAAATCCTTTTTCTTCTGCTTGAATTTCCCTGCCAGCTGCCTGCGAGTCAGGACTTCCCAGCCAGCAGCTCTTGCTATTATCTGTTTTCACTTGCCTTGATGTTTACCAGATTGTAGTGCTTTTATCTCTATTAATCCTACCTCGGCGTGGAGCCCTGCTACTGCAGACCCTATGTGGCCTGGGCACTGGGTCAGAGCAAAAATAAATAGGTAGATAGATAGATAACAAGTTCGCCCTACTGAGGAAACAGCAAGGTCTAAAACGCTGGCCAAAAATAATGCAAGTGTTGATGATCTCAGAGAAGAAAATAACTAAAAGCCCAGATGAAGGTATTGAAAATCAAAGCTTAAAATAAATGACAACTTATTAGACTAAATCTGAACTCTGCTAAAATTCTCTGCCAGATGAAAACGCTGGTATGAAAATAGTGCTGAGCAGCTGAGAGCAGGACAAGCTGCCCTGATTTTCTGGTCTCGGAAACTAAGTGCTTCCTAAGAAGTGCTTTCATTTGTGATCTTCGATACATCTTGCCGTCAGTTAGAGGAGAAGGTCTGATTAAAAATGCAACTAAAAATGTGAAGGGGAGATTCTCAGTCTTTAAAGGGACAGAAAGCTATTCCGAATAAGCACCTAATGATCGTTTCCCTTCCCCTCCAGTTCCTAGAAGTCATGGGGGATGAAGGAAAATTTGGCATAAGCCTTTTTTGTTTGTTTGTTTTTGTTTTGAATTCTATTTTCGATCAAGTGCAACAATTTCAAAAGGAATGGGTCACATCCAGTTCTAGTTAAAGTATTTATCTACAGACGGTTCTGGTCAGTTGTCAGCACCCAGTGAAGAGTTCAGGATGGGGGTGCCCTCGCAGTGTAAGAAGGGCTCTAAGAGGTTTTGGGGCGAGCCTGGTTTGGGGCCAGCTCCCCCCTCAGGCGCTGGCGCTTCGTGTGTGGCGGTGCCGTGCGCGGCGCACCCCCGCCACCCAAACGGCGGCCGGTTGGATCCCAGAGAAGCACATATTTATTTTCACAGAGCGTCTCAGGAATGAAAACACGGGCTCTGCAGCCGCCACAGGAGGATGAGGAGGACCTCAGCGCCTGCTCCGCCGGGCCCGGCTCCCCGCCGGCACCTGAGGGCAGGGGCCGGGCGGCGCGGGCGGGGCCGGGCCTCACATGCGCGGCGCCGCGGGGGCCATTGGCCGCTGCCGGTCGGCGGGCGGCGCTCCGGGACGCGGGACCGGCCCCCGCCGGCTGCCGGTGCCGTCCGTGCCGCCGAGCCATGCGGGTGCGCGCCGCATGCGGAGAGCGCGCTGCAGGGCGCCGCTAGGAGCCGAGCTCCGCCCGGCCCGGCCCGGCCCGGCTCGGCCCGGCTGCCCCCCTCGCCGCATGGCAGCGCCGCGGGAGTGAGCGACCGCGGAGAAGGAAGGTGCGTGTGGCCCCTCGGCGTGCCCCGGCCCGGGGAGGGGGGGGGCGACACGGGCAGCCCCTCGCCGCCCCTCTCGCTGCGCTTCCCGGCTCCCCTCCTTCCCTCGTGCCTGCGGGCAGCCCGCCCGAGGCGCTGCCGTGTCTCGGGGCCGCAGCCGCCCCCAGGCGCGTGCCCGTCTCCCCGTTTCCCCTGGCGGGGGGCCGGCCCCCGGCGCGCAGGGGCCGCGCGGCAGGTTGCTCGGGCTGGAAAATGGAGGGCGGCGGCGGTGAGCAGCCTGTTGTGCGGTGCGGCGAGGCTCGGCGGGACTTCCTGTAATGGTGGTGCTGAAAGCGATGTGCTGCCGGGCCCGTGCCGCCGCGGGGAGCCCCCCCCCCCCAGCCCCGGCGTGCCGGCTGCTCGGCGGCGGTGTCGGCTTTAAAAAAAAAAAAAAAAAAGCAGTATTTTTTTTATTTATTTCTTTTTCAACGCGTCTGCTAGCGGTGGTGGGGAAGGACCATCTTTTCTGCCTCTCCGACCGAAGGTGGGGAATGGCTGTGCCCCCCGGATGGGGAGGGGGGCGTTAGGATGCGAGAAATTGGCAGGAGCGGCACTGACATTTTGATCCCGCAGACCGGAGCTGCCGCAAAAGCACCCTCATCCCAGGCAGGGTAGGTAAGTCCCTTTCTGCCTCTCTCCTCCTCTTCCCCCGGAGAGAGCAGAGAAAAACACCTCTCTTCACATTTCCTCGGCTTTAGAGTAAGGACTGGTAGTGTAGATGGTTGGTGTTATGTTATTTGCCCTTGATTGCCATCTTAAATTAATTCACCCAGCCTTGCTCCGAGGCCAGGATCATGTTCGGTCTTTGTGATTTATAAATCCCCTGTAAACCTTTTGTTGTTAGTTGAAACTGATTTATGAGGTCCTGACCTAGGAATATGCTACTCCGGTTATATTTTCTGTGCCATACACCATTTTCTCCTGTGCTTCTGAGGAAGCACTGCCTTTCTTGTAAACTCATTTGGTGCCTTGCCTGTATCTTGCCTAGTGTGAAAACCACTTGTCTGTCATGTCTGCTGGCTCTGGGTTCTCGCACACAATAGCGGCATCAATTTAAATATTCCCCGTTTATTTGCAAGTGAGGTTACTGTGGTAAAGATCCAAAGTTTACAAAGTCTGGATGAGGTAAGGCGGAGAAGGGAGCCGCACCAAGCAGCAATTAGCGCTGTGAGATGCAGATGTGCACAGTAGATACCCGCACTGGTCCTGGCATCTCTGGGGGGGACGGCAGGCAACCTGTGTGGCATGTTCAGACCTGGGGAAGGCATTCTGGAGAAGCAGCACCTGCAGCTGAGGAAGTCTGTGAGCTGCTGTCACGGGAGGTAATTAGTAATAGGAGCAAACCGGTGTGATAGCCCTGCAAGGAGGGTGAAAGCACTTAAATGCTTGCTGTGAAGATTAACTAGTGTACGTTGCAGTAATGCACGTGAACATGTGAAATGCAGTTCCTGAGTTCCAGGTTTTTCTCAGCCCTGCTTTCTGTCACCTCAGAAAAGCCTCCCTCTCTCCTGTACCAGCAGGCAGGGAGTGCCGTGGAGATACCACGGCTGTACGTCCTGTGCGTGGGCATCTTTTCTGACAGCACGCCTGGAGAGTGAGGAAAAAGCAAATGCTGTTGGAGATATGTTGCAATAGGTCCTGCCAGCGACAGGATGATAGGAAAATAAATGCCACGGGAGAAAATGGTACATGCGTTCCTGTGGTCAGAAGCACTTGCGACCACGTGTGCTGTGGCTTGGTGCAGCTCTATGAGAAGTGACTGCGCTGAGGCTTCCTGCCTCAAAGCCAGTTCTCGCTTCCCCAGGTCTTCCCGTTCCTTCGTGCAGTGTGTCGAGGTCCCGTTCAAAGCCAGTGGGCATAAATGGATTTTGAATCGTGTCCTGTGTTGCTGGCTGAGGCTTTTTGCCCCTCACGCTGCCAGTTCCTCCTGCCACTCGCTGATGGCTGCCCCGGGACCTCCGGAGGCAGAGTGCTGACTCGGTGCCTCGGCTTCTTCCCGCACCTCCGATAGCGGGGTTGGCGGGGGAACTGACTAATGTGTGGAAACTGGCTGATCACGAAGGGTTAATTAGTGTCCTGAGGCTTAAACCTTCTTATCAGTGGGGCTGGTGATGGCTGTTTTACTGAAAAGTAGCTTGAGTCACAAATGGTGTCATGGGGAAAGCCAGTAAGCTATTTTCTCAACTGGAGGCAAACAGAAAGGAGTTCCACGTAGTTAGAGCTGCTTTTGCCAAGCAGTGAACTTGAAAGGTTTTTCTCTTCTTTTCAAAAGAACAATCTGTATCTTCCAGTGAATTCATAAAAATACCGTGGATTCCTAAATATTCATAAAACATAACTAGCAGTATTTACCTGATGTTCAAATGTTACTATGTAAAGTAGAAAGAATAAAACAAGTTTCTGCTGTTTAAATTTCTCCTTTTTTTGTCAGCATTGAAACTAGACTGCACTAGTTCTCCTTTTTTTTTTTTTTTTTTTTTGTCTCTTGGCTGTGGAGAGATTATAACGTGGCAAAAAAAATAATAATAATGCTATTGATATTTTAAGAAAAATGGAAATAATTTTCCCCAGAAGCTTTGCATTTAGATAAAGAGTTGTCTGTGCTTTTGCATAACTGACATTTTAAGCGTTTTTTGTTCTACAAGCAGTGAAAAGTCTGTGGACTTCACCATGCAAAGACTTGTGCATATGACTAATTTTCTATACGTGTATGGTCTCATGAGCACACATGCATGCAAAAGTCTCTCTGGGGCCACAGCAGTGGTGCTTGATTTTGCAAGTATTTATTCGTGGCTGAGATGTTGAGCTGCTGTGGGCCTGTACCTGTAAGTATTTGCCAGAAAAGAGCTGAAATACAGAGGAGGATGTTTGTGAGATACGGTTTTCTAGCAGCTTCCAGCATTATATTCCTAAAAGCCAACTGTAGGTATTGTTTTAAAGCAGTTCCGCGCCTCTTACCTTGAGAACACTTTGAGCCACGTTTTTTCCAAGTTTGACTTGCCTGCGTTGGGGATGGGTTTGGCTCACAATCTTTTGGTCTAAGCAAATTGAATGCAATTTTCTTCTAACCATATAACAAAGAATAGGTACTGACTGCTTGCCAAACAATTTTTCCCCTCAGAGATTCCAAACAAATTTAGGAAAGAACAAAGCCAGCATTTCTAGTGTTTGACTTGTTGAGAATCATCTTGGGGTTTGGCACGTTAAAAAGCAAAGTGCGTCACAAGTCAAGTTGGCGCTTTCTAATACCATCAGTAATACTAATTTCCACGTCGTTAATTTTAACTGACACTGCTTCAATCTTTCTCTCGACACAAGTTTCTTTAATTAAAAGAATCGAGGTTCTTTTCAGTTATTTCTGTATTCTTTACAACTGTGCTCTTCCAGTCTTGGAAGAGTGGGTTGCTGGTCCCCTCCAGGAAGCAGATAGGGAAGACAACTCAAAAGTCCTCATGTAGCAGCTCCCTGAGTGGTGAGGGAAACAGCCTTGCAAGGAGGAAGCTTGTTTGTTTGGACTCAGCCAGCAGAATGCTTCTTTTGCCCACACGTGGAGGAAAGCAGTGGTATGGGAAGAGAGCACGGCTGCACCAAGGACCTGTTTGTTGGCACTTCTCTAAAAAAAGTACCTCCCCTTTTCTTCCTCCTTTTCATTTACAATCTAGGCTGTGAAAGCATTTTGTTCATGTAGTCTCAGAACTGTTTCTACCTACAATTTTCCTTCTTTCCACTCGAGCCACTTTCCTCAGAAGTGGTTTGCTCTAAGGCTGAAGTAGTTGTGATGCTCAAGATTTCAGAAACAATCACGTTACAGTGACCTTAGGAGAGGAGGAAAGTTATTTGTTGCTCAGATATTCTTCTCTTCTGAGACCCCTTTTTTGGTGAAGGTAGCTCTGGTGAAGAAGCAGAAAAAATAACCAGGCTCAGAGCATATGGCGTCCAGCAGTGAGTGAGGGTAGCAGTCACCTTTATTCCCTGTGGTCCTGTTTTGTGTTGTGTGATCAGCAGAGGAAATGGTCTGGTTCTTGTGACCCGTCTTGCTCCTTCGTAGTGTTAAGAATGATCACTTTCCCTATGTAGTCTCTTTGTTAAAAGTTGTGCTGTGGTGGAAGATTTCCCAGACCCAAGGGGCAGGCATAACAGATAACGAAATGTTACTGCTACCCGTTGTTGTCAAATGTCTCTTTAAACTGACTGCCAAGCATTTAAATTTGAAAAAGTCGCACACTTCCCAAACCAGGGTTATAAACAGCCTTAATATAAATCCCTCTCTCTTCACTTGCTCAGGATTTTTCTGCCTGGGCCATGTCTCCTGATTTTCCCCTGTGTTGAAGTTAAGGCTGGGGACTGCCTAAATGCTGTGTTGCATGTCTTACCTGCAGCTCCCATGGAGCTGGCAAGTATGAGGAGACCTGCAGCAGACTGTGTCCCTGAGCATCTGCTGGACCCCTCCCCTATTCCATTCTGTGAAGATAGACACAAAGGAAAAAGCACAAATGCGGATGCTCTTCGTAGCCTTTCCAACAAAGCAGCAGGGCAGGCTCCTACCCACCCCCATGCAACCAAATGGCTGCAAAGCCCCAGCCAAGATGCTTTTTTTTTTTTTTCCCCCTTGGACTTCATTCTTAACAAGTTAGCACTGAGATAAGTTTCTCTATAAAAGGTGTTCTTGATTGCCCTTGGGTTCTGCAGAAGACAGGACTGCCACACCTTTGGTGTTTTCAAGCCTGGCTGATGCCACAGATACCAACATGCCTGCTAAAAGCAGTGTGGGTTTTTTTTTTTGGGTGGACTTCATCTGACAAACTTCATTCTTGCTGCAGTGATTTTTCCCAGCTTCCGATTATAGCTGTAAGGAGAAAACAAATCCATGTGGTATGTATATAAATATGGTGTCTGAATAATCTGTCTGTTCCTCAGCCATCACAGGATAGGAAAGAAAGGGAACTTCTATCCTTCCAGTTGGTGTGAGAGCTTGTATGAAGAACACTGGAATAACCCTGGTGTGGGCTTGCGGGAGCTGTGTGCTAGGAACAGAGGTGGTTCTGTAACCTTGCAGTACTTAAGGTTAAGACAGGCTGGTAACACCAAGGAGATCTTTTGTGGTACCTTGATATGTGTACCTATAAAGTTGATTTTGTCATCTTTTGTCAACAGAAGGTATGGGTTGTCTGTCTCGAATACAGTGATTTTAAAACAAACAAACAAACAAAAAAAAAAAACAGGCTTATACAACAGTGATTTGCTAATCATAGAAAATAACCTTTCAGTTCAAAAGCTCCCTCTGTGAATATTAATATTTTATACAGAAGTATTATGTAATAGACATTTTGTCGCCTTTGCAGTCTTCACAGAGGAACACGTTCTCAAGATTGTGTCGTTCTGATTGTTCAGTAGAAATTTGTGTGCTAAACCAATGCAAATGTCAGTGAAAGATTTTGAAAAGTCCATCCTGCATGTCTGTACCTGGTGCTCGTGGAAAGGGAGGATGGGAATGAGAATCCAGTGGTCACTGCATGAAAACTTGAATAAGAAGTGTGAAAGGCAGCGCGCTGCCCTGCTTTCTTCCCCAGCTCCGATACGGTTACCGACCCTTTCCGCGTGTATTAGCAATTGCCCTCATCCAAGATGCACAGAGGAACCAGACTTCACACTTAATCTGACTGGTGTTTAAAAATACAGACTCACAAATCTACATACAGAGTTTCTCTCAGTGGCTGCCATCCAAAAACTTTCATGTGCTTGCTTTCTGTCTAATTAAATTAAGAAATAAAGCCTAAACTGCCTCAGCCTAGAAGAACTGACAAAAGGGACATGAAGCTTTTTATGCATATGACTTTTTTTGTAAGTAATGTTTGCTGTTTTATAATCCGTACTAAATTTCTTCACTGTTTTACCTTGTTGGCATTGTTAGCAGAGGGAAAGGGAAGGCAGCTGATAGTTTTGCTCCCCACCTTTCCTATCCCTCTGACAACAAATCCATTGGCCCTTGGAACAAGGAAGCGGAGGAATGCAGAGACACGGGGCTCCTCGTGCTGCAGAGCCAAGCGTGCTCAGGGCGAGTCCCCCGGTGGGAAGCAGGCAGGAGGGTGTCTAATAAGAATAAGGGAAGAAGAACAGCTCTTGGAAACGAGAGTAAACTGAGAATGAGACAGAAGTGTCCTGATGAAAAAAGAACATGAGAAATGCAACGATTTGGACAAGACTCTATTTCCGGTGGTTAAAACTCATTGTTAGATTTGGTATTTGTTTGTTTTTAGTGTAATTTGATTTAAGATGTACCTAGATTGGAAGGTAAAGTTATGAGGGTCCTTATTAGCATCAATCAGTTTAAAGAAATTGCTGAGCAGGTCTTGCCGGAGAACAAAAATGGTAATGCATACAGTAAAGCCAGGAAATAAAACTGCTAAAGAGGCGTGCAAAAATATAAAAGAGTAACAACATGGCAAAGGCAAGGAGGTAACAGGATTGTTGAGAAAAGTATGAGTAAATATAAAATAAGATTTTAATGCACTAGGTGGTACATGCTGTTGGGCGCACAGAAAGTGCGTGCGTCGGCTAGCATGGTGAGGGTGGTCTCCTCTCCAGACTCAGGGTGTGCATGTTCCCTGTCCCTGTGGCCAGCTTCTCCTGGGTGAAAACCAGTTTGGAAGCACCTTGTGAAGTGATACAGACCCGTGCATGGTCATAGGCATCTGTCACAGTGAATGTAACTGGCACCTCTAGGCTTCCAGGCTGGACTGGTAAGAGCCTGGCCTTGCACCTGCAGAGCTGTCCATGTGGGTGAGGCCGCAGTGCTGCTCCTCCGCTCCCTCCTCTGCGGGTGGTAGCTGCCACCGTCACCCCCTCCATCAGGGGCTTCTTCAGCCTCTGATTGTTTACCTGCTTGCTGCCTGAGCTTGTGAGATCCTGAACTTGGCTTGCTGTCTGGTAAGGAATATAATAGCAGAGCTACCACCAGCAGCTCCCGCTCTTGCTGCCTGTGGGTCAAAGAACGGGTTGCCAGGAGCACCGGGACATCCTGCCTGTGGGGAGCACCGTCGGGACCCCGGGGCTCCATGGAGTGGGAGCAGCACCTAAGGCATCTTCCAGAGGTGAGGCGGTTCCAGGCCCAGCTGGGGCAGACCCGCTCTGCCCTCCTGCCTGCTTCTCCCACGCAGCTGGGGACAGGGCTGGGGCCTTTGAAGCTCCCGGGTGGCCTCCAGTCAGCTGGAGCCGATTGTGAAACCTCGCTTGGAGATAGCAGCAAAATCTGGTATTTATCTGGTTAGGTCGCATGCTGCTTTTGACAATACTTCTGTAGTAGGTTTCCGTGCTGGCTAGGGAGTTTTCTTCTCTCTTGGTAGCATAACATTTTTCTTGTGTGGCGGTTTGTTGATTGTCTTTCTCATGCAGCAAGAAGGGAGGAAGATAGCATTTTAACCAAAGCGATTGTCAAATGTCGGTGGCTGGTTGGGCCCTTGGAGATGTATGTGTGTGGAACTGAGAATTACTTGGTTGTCCTGAAACTAAACCCCTTGATGAGTGACACTGGTTCATTTATAGTTATTTTTTTAACCCCCCTGAAAATCTCTACTTCTTCGGCAAAATACTGTGATTTCTCTGCATTTTCCTCTTTTTACAGAACTCACAATAATTTGCTCTGCAAATGTCATCTGATTTCTTTTTTATTTCATTCTGTTAGCAATGATTGCTTCCATGCTAATTGCAACAGAAATAGTATTTTTAGTAGTGGAAAAAAAGGTTTGATTGAGTGACTGCACCAACGAAGGCAGCCACACGTAGGCCACAACATACAGGATGTGGCATTTGGAGGCTGCATGTGTTTTGCCAGATGTGCCAAGTGCCTGGCCTGATGCCCTCACCCCAGTGTACCTGGGGTGTGAGGCTTTCCCTGTGCTGAGCAGCCTGAAAGCACAGCAAAAGACTAGAGGGAACAAGAGTTGGAGGAGAGACGAGGTTATAGAAATGGTACGTGTGCTCCCTATTTAACCTCCTTCACACCAGCTATCCCACATGCTGGTGCTGTGGAAGAGTGGGTGTGTAATCTTGTATTGGAGCAGATGTTCCAGTAAATAGGATGTTGCTTTGTTTTAGTAAATTGAAGTTGTCACCTCAGAAATGAGAGGGGGGAGCAAATGGAAGAATTCTTCAAACGGGGCTTGGAACAGAATCCAGGGGAATTTCTGTGCAAGGACTGCAGGGAAAATTCCTTTGCTGGCCTTGTCTCACTCAGCACAGGCATTTCCTTACACACTGATATGATTTATATGAGAATTTCTACTTTATTATTATTATTTTTAACCAAAATCGTATTCTTGAGTGCTTTATTTTGTTGTTTGTTTCCCTCAGCCTCTCTTCCAGGTATGTTCCAGTTCCTGTGCTTGGTCTGCCCTGGCAAGGGGAGGGTGGTGGTGGAACTCAGCAGGCTTTCAGACTGAGATAGTGCCCCTGAAGCCAAGCTGTCCTTTGCTTCCATGCCTCACCAGTGTGGTGGCGGTGGTTGGTCTCTCCTGACACCTCTCCTTAAAGGCTGATGCGTTTTCAAAAAAAAAAAAAAAAAAAAATCAGTCCTCTCACTTTGGCAGCAGGAGCTGCCTTCGCCTTGTGTTCTCAAGCGCTGGTTGTTGACTTTGGGATGGCTGCAGGGGAGAGGCTGAGGCATGGCAAACCCTGCCCTGGCCCTTGTGCGGCTCTCTGACCTCGCAAGGGAAGGTTACGGGAACAGCCAAGGTGAACGGCCCTGCGGCTATTGGAGCGTTTTGTCAGGGCTCAAGTACGCTCCAAAGGTCTCTCCTGAAACCTGCTCGCAGCAGACCTTTGTAAAGTACCCAGTCAGGGCTTTTTTTCCTCCCCATGCATTTAAAGACAACAAGCAGGCTCTGAAGCCTCTGATTTCAGTGCAGTGGCCTGTGAAGTGATTGAGCGCTCCCAAGAGACCTCTTGACCACTGCTTTGCAATCCCCTGACCCTTCTTAAGGAGGAAAAAGAAAAACCCCTTTACTTTAAGATGCACTTCTTGTTTGCGTGTTTGGCAGCGCCTTCCCCATCTGCTGGCCCCGGCCTCCCTGCTGCGGAGGCGGCAAGCACGTGGTGGTGGGCCTGGGCTGGGGGTGGCAGGGGGAGCCGCGGCCGTGCTGGGGTTTGGGCTCTGCAGCGGCATCAGCGTGCCCAGCGGCTCGCTCGGTGTTTGTTGATTGGAGGCAATTACTGTAAAATACTTGATTTATAACGAGGCATACTTCATAAGCAGCAAACTAAAATAAATACTCATGAGTAACCTGTCGGCACGTGGCTCTTGGCTTTGCTGAGCTGCTGCTTTCCGTCTGCGGGCTGAGCTCTGCCTGGGCGGCTGGAGGCGAGGGGAGGCGTGCGGGGCCCCGGCCGGGGGAGAGCCCCGTTTCTTCTCCATGTTATTGTCCCAGGGATACGGGCGTGAGGTTTCCAGGCAGCCTGTGGGTTGCTTGCCCAGCACGCGGCCGTAAGGCAGCGGTCTGGGTGGGATCAGCGTGAAACTGGTCTGGGCTGGCCGCTACGGCGTTGTAGGGGGGGCAGCGTGGAAATAGCGGTGCGCTTGGTTGCGTGTGGTGGGGGAGCTAATGCGTTTAATAAAATACGGGTGAAGTGGCAAATTGCTGGTTTGAGGGATCTTGGCTCTTTAAGACAACTCGTTTAGAGTGTTTCTGAAATTATTAAAATAAGGGTGTGCTCAGCCTTCCCCCAGAGACCAGGCGCTGGTGGTAAGAGGATGACTAACTCTGCTTCCGTGTCGCAGAGCGGCGTTTCTCTGACACCCCCACAACTGCCAATACTTCACTCGGCTGCTTTGATTCACAGCAGTTTGTTTTTACCCAGGAAGCGTCCAAGGCACTTACCAAAATGAGACAGTGACCGTCAGCGCCTGGCTTGGTGTTCCCTTCACCGGAGCCTCCTGGAGCCAGAGCTCAGCCCAGCTGCAGCCAGAGGAGGAAGGAGGAGAAGCACAGCCTGATCAGGTACTGAGCCGGGAGCGGGACGAGTCCTCTGGTGCTGAGTAACGTGGAATTGTGAATGATTGTTGATTTAGAAAAATAAATACAGAATTCTGTTTCTTAAGAAGTGTTGTGGGCATGCATGACGTGCCTGTGGCCCAGGAATGACATCTTCATCCCCTGTGTGCCCAGCGTGGGTGCGTGCTGTAAGCTACTACTCTGTACTAGACCTGAGGTGAACATAAACGGATGCAGCTCTTGTGTTTTTTGGGTTATTTGATTTAGACATTCAGTGTTTGATACAGCTCAGTGCTTGCCAGTACCCAGGCTCCACGTGGGTTGGAAAGAATTGGCTAAGAATACTCTTAATGAATGTTTGAGTGTTGAAGAGCAATTTGATGTGTTGAAGGACAGATATTCTTCTTTGTGCTTATTGGGAGTCCTAAGTGCCAGCTTTCAAGAAGCACGTTGTGCGGTACAGAAAGATAGCAGACTGGTGAATTTTAGGACAAATCCAACTGGCAGCTTGCTAACTGTGTTATTTGCTGAGATTCCTATAACTGTTCCTGGAAACTGATGTTTATTCTTGTATGCACATCTTTGGTTGTTAGGCTCATTTTAGATGAAGACAGTCAGAGAAGTTCAAGGTTTTGCTTTATTGTATTAGATTTTGTTCCTTACATAACTGTACTTTTTAGTTGATGTGGAACTCCTGCTCTGAGGACCATGTTCTGAAAAGACTTGTGCATATTTTCTATGCACCTTAAAAATTCCTTAAGAATTTACCACTGCGTGTGCTCATCCAATGCTTCGGATGACAGCAGCCCACAATTTACTTCTGGAGGGAAGTCTCTTTGGAGACATATAGTATTTTTCACCTCGAGTGATACTTTGTCTCCAGAAATATCAGCATCTGTCCCTCAGGTTGTCTGAATTTATTCCAGTCACATTTTAATGCTTTTTATTATTGACCCAGGTGGAAATGAGTTTTTGTTTAGATGATCTATTATGAAAAATCTTAATGATTTGGGGGTAATTTACAGCTCAATCTGATTATATCTTTCCTCCTAGTGTTAGGAAAAGGGATGTCTTTTTCTAGCATGCATTTCTAGCATAGCCTTCACTATTTTGCCCTGGGGAAAAAAAAAAATCAGCATTTATTTGATTCAACAACCAGCTTCCTGCTTCACAGGAAGAAGAGATAGCGGCTCATTTGCCTGCAAACATCCCTCCTGTGGAGAGTCTTTGCCAGGGTGTTAGAGGAAAGCTAGTAGCGACTGTTGAAATAGCCGCATAGCAGGATGAAGAGGGATTACTGAAGCATTACTAGAAAATGTATGGCTATGTGCAAGACCTCATGTTCTCCACAGACAGGCTGACCTAAATTCTGCAGCCAGGCCGTACTGGCTTCTGCATTGATGTGATGTGGCAGGCTGCATAACCTGCAGCAGATCTGGATTTAAAAAAAAAAGGGAGGGAGGGGAACACAGAGATTTATATTTGAGTAGAAATGCAGACAGGCTGTCTTCATGACTCTGCTTAACCTGTATAAAGCTTTTTTGTTGTTTCTTAACCAATAGTTGTCTACTCAATTTTGAGTGCTTCTCATGTAGTCAGAATGAGGCTGCATTGCTCATTAGGAAGAGTGAAGATGAGATACTCTTTAGTCCTGCGTGGAGAAATATATGGATGGATTTACCCATAAGAGGCTTTTACAGGTGACTTGGAGTTGTGAGATAGGTTTTAGCAAAGAAATGTTAATATTTATCTTATCAGCAGTGAAACAATTAATGGAACTGACACTTAATCATCTGCTGGGGGAAGCGTGGAATAAGATTAGTATCCACTTGACATAATGGAATAGCTTGCATGTATGTTTTCGGGCTCTCTTAATTTGGGAAGATTACACATTATACACAAAATATGACAAAAATCCAAATAGAAACCAAAATGAAATCCAAATCCAAATGGACACCATGTCAAAATAAAGTTGGTGATTCTGACTTGTGTGCAGACTACTGTTGCTGTTACTTCTTGTGGAAGGATTTTGACTTTGCAGTTTAGTTTCTACTGGCACAAACCTGGTGTGATGGCAGTTACCACTTCCTCCCTTTTTCTGTGGATGTAAGCTGTGCTGATGCAATGCTCTCCTTTTCCTTCACCCCTCCCACATTCAAGCTTTTTTTACCCTGTCTCACCACTTCCTTCTGAGGTGCCCCTACAGCAATGGGAGGGATTTTTCTGCTGGTGCTGTTTAAACCAGGTGCTATGAAAGGAACAGTTTGTGCAGGCAGAAGAAAATTCGCAGCCACTAGAAAGGTTTCTACAGTAAGTTTTTGCTGGCAAGAGAGAAGACGGATTCTTGGTTGATACAGCTAAATCAGCAACATGTTAAAGTGTGGCTAGGGGCTGGTCTGGTAACTGGGGTGAAATGCGTATGCATAAATATAAATATATAAAATTTATGTCTAGAAACCCCTTTTGAATTTTTTAAGAGGAATTTCGGCAGCTGCAAACTCATGAAGTGCCAGGGGAAATAGCGATATCCTCAAACACAGCTCGTTTATTTTAAATCACATTTCACTGATGTGCTTTTGATAAGTTTTAAAAACAGCTTGTCTGTATGAGCTATTTGTTTACCACGTGCATGCAGCAAGTGGCAGTGCCGACCTTCTAGAATTAGAATGAAAGGGACCTGAGGAAGGCAAAGATTTGCTTGGTTATTTTCTTCTTTGATTTCTTGTGTCCTGCTGACAGGTGTTGCAGCACGTTGCACGTCTGGGTGGTGTAAGACAAAATGTTAGTTCTCAGGTTTTTCCTTCTTAAATATGCTCTCACAGAGGTGCAACCAGTGTCGCCTGTTGGCCAGCAGTGGATCCCTTTTGGAGCCAGTTGGAACCTGAATCTAATGCAAGGTGAGCCTGAGGGGGCTACGGCCGGTGGAGGAAGCACGCTGGCCCCATGTCCTGCACTGCCTCACCAGAGGAACCAGGCACAGCATGTGGTGAGGGGACTGGAGAGCAAGGGATGTTTTTCCCAAATGAGCGTGCGCGTGTATTTCTTTCAATGCCAGACATGGTAGTTAGAATTCAGTTAATTTACGAGTAAATTAAATTGAAATTCACCCCAAAACAGTAAAGTCTTTTATGTCTGCAACAGTGTTATTGTCAAGGTTGTCTCAAAGCAGAAGAAAATTTTTTCATAGGTTTCAGCACAGATTTTATTTCAACTGCTTCTTTGCAATAAGAAGGACCTCTATGTACATCTCTCCAGGACTGCTACTTCCATGTCACGTTATCTTTTTTTTTTTTCTTTCCTACTGGTAGAGTTACGTTTGTCATGCAGAATTTTCAGTGCTAACATTAGACTCAGAAACTGGAAAATAACCTTACTTTGGTGTTTTTTTCTGCTGTTTTTAGCTTTGATGCTGCTTTGAATAGACAAAAGGCTTGTTCATCAGTGACAACCAAGGCCAGTCCCCACAGCCAGACTGCTGCGAGCTGAGCCGCTTCTGGCCGGCTGTTCTTCTGTGAGTTCGGACCTGGCCCCGCTGTGGGCAGCAGTACCAACTGCAGGACCTCTGGGAGGAAAGGGTGTGGAGTATGGATATTTGTCAGCAAACTTGCTTGTAGCATAGAGTGTGTGACAAAGGTCAAAACGTAGCAGTTCTTTAAACCTTTAATGGAGTAATGTTATGTGTAATGCTTTCATCTGTATAGACCTATATTCAACTAGACAGAAAGCAAATTCAGTAGACTTTAGTAATCTTAGCTATGTGTTTTGACACAATATGATGTCATTTTGAAATACTTATCCTTCTCTGAATTCTCCACTGGAATCTCAGGAGGTACTTTATGGATAGGTGGAAGGAGCTCCTCAACTTGTCACTCTCTCAAGCTTCGTCCCTTCTCTTAGGTAGGTGATGCTTTCTTGAGTAAGGCAGCTTCATCACAGTGTGTTTGTTGTCTTGGAGGCTTCATGGTCCAAGAGCATGAAATTGGTGTAGTGAGGCTGACTATCAGGAGTAAGGTATGCCTATCCTCATCCAGACCTTATTTAATCTTGCTGGGAAGTGAAACACTTCCAGCAGTTAAGGACGGTAGAAGGGATTGGGATGGAAGGGTGAAGTTTTCCAAGACTTGATTTTACGTAGATCTGCTTAACATTTTGTATAGTAATGTTGTACTTTCACTTCTTGGTGGTGAAAAGGACATACTATAAAAAGTTGGTGACATTATTGTCTGGCACCTCAGACAGTAAAGATGAGGGGAGAGAGAACGATTTGCAGTGGAAAAGTAAACAGCTCTTTGCCCAATTATTTCAATGTTGCTGTGGTTTAGTTGTAATATCATGTCACTGTTCACAGCTTTTTATGGGTCCTTTTAGATTTTTTTTTTACATTTGAATGAATAATACATTTCTTTTATTATTTCAAATGCTAGAGTTTGTTTGCAGTTGTAACATTCGACTGCATCTGGTGATTGAATATAACAAACCTGGCTTTAGTTGTTGAGCTCCCAAACTTCTCACTTATCTGACTTTGCATTTCATGAAGTAGTTCTTGCTCAGTGTAATTGGAAGCTGTAGAAAAGTTTTCTCTGCATAATTAGAATTGATTTGATCAGTAAGGCATCAGTCTCTTTCCCATTCCCTTAACTCATATCTTCTGCAAGAGCTGTGGAAAAAAAATGTAATTTTCTGCTGCTAAACTGAATCTGCCACCTTTTGAAGTCAAATGTTTCTCCAAGCTGCCTGCAAAGCCCATCTTTCTGGTCAGTTCAAATTATGTAAGGAACTTAGTGATTATTAATGATGTTGTGTTTGAAATATTCAAAAAAATAACAACAAAAAAATTGCTGCTTGCAGAAGGACTGCAGCTCAGGGTCTGCCTGTAGTTTGCAGCTGGAGCTGTTGGTCACCTGTGCTTTTCAGCTGCGGGGAAGTGCTCTAGGATGTGGGCGGGTGTTTGGGGTGGCAGAGTTGGGTGGGTGGTGCCACAGAGAGGCATCGATAGGGGCAGCTGTGTGGAGTAAAGAGCATGGGTAACGTATTGGTCCACCTCTGGGGGCTGTGCTGTCCTGGTATGAGCATTTAGATCAAGACAATCTGGAATGACTGACAGTTAGCTTGGTGAAATAATCAGGCTGCATAGAGCTCTATCATCTTGTTAAGCATCATTTGAAATTTATAGTATGTTCATTCCTCTTTAATGCAACTGATTTAAGATATGCAAATGCGTTTCTAGCACTAGGTTTGTAGTTTTTCTCCCTGCAACTCCTGTAACTTTAATACTTATGTATTTCTTGGTTTCACACAACTTCTGTCTCAACCAGTGTTCAATCTGAAAGTAACAATAGAGGAACTGTGACTTTCACTAAAACAGTATGCATGGATCGGCAGGGATGAGGCTGAGAACTGGAGCTCTCATCCATAAGCATTTAGCAAAGCTTATTTCAACTACTTCTGTCTTTGTTATAATTACTGGAGTTACGCCGAACTAAAAGCCCCAAGCATGCTTTGGTTTGACATTTAGCTAAATCATGCACTCATTTAGGTTGGAAAAGATCTCTAAGATGATCTGGTCCAACCTTTAACCTAGCACTGCCAAGTCTACCACTAAACCGTGTCACTGCGCATTACATCTACACATGCTTTGAAGACCTCCAGGGGTGGTGATTCAACCACTTCCTGGGCAGCCCATTCCAATACTTCACAACCCTTTCAGTGAAGAATTTTTTCCTAATAACTGACCTGAACCTCCCCTGACACAACTTAAGGCCATTTCCTCTTGTCTTATCACTTAGTGCTTGGGAGAAGAGACCAATCCTCACCTCACTATAGCCTCTTTTAAGGTAATTGTAGAGCCTCTCTTTCTCTGGGCTGAACATCCCCAGCTCCTTCAGCCATTCCTCATAAGACTTTTCTCTAGACCCTCACATGTAATATCCTAACGAGGAGAAGAATTTCTTCTGTGCACATTGAATAGCACTTGTAGCTCTTGTATGTTGGATAACACGTACGTAGTTGGTGGAATTTGTGGCTGGTGGGTTTTTTTGCATAGTCACAAGTTTCTCTTGTTTGTGTGGGTTGCTCACATAGCTGTTAGTGGGAAGAGACAAACACTTGATATAGAAAAAGATGATGAGGCAAGGGCTGTCATGTATTATGTATATATTCTGTGCCTTGCATGCTGAGGCCCTGACCTACTTGAGGCCTCTAAGTACTTCTGCAATATAAGTGCTTAGTAATGATAAACTGCAGCACCTGGCAGAGGGATTCAGTGTGCACAAACAGCACCTGAAACAACCTTTTATCCTTTCCCTGAAATGAGCAAGTTTAAAGGTTTCTGTTCTTTTGGGAGGGGTTGGACGAGTTGCTTCCTTGCGGTGTATGCTGACATGGTATTCAGCGGCCAGCACCTTGGTTTAGTATGTGTCAGCAAAGTAAGGTGATAGAGCTGCCTTGCCTGACCTGTGTTTTTCTGCATGTGTTGCAGTAATTCTTTGAGTGTATATTAACTTTTCAGAAGTAGTCAATATACCGAGAAAGCCCCAGTCACTAATAACATCTGGAAACGAGGACAGCAACAAGAAAGCAAAAGACCAGAAAGCCCCCATCAACAAAATGAGCTGTAACGCGGTCAACGGGAGAGCTGCTTGCAGCCAAGGGCACTCATTGAAGGGGAGATGGGTTAGGAAAACCTGAAAGCTGTCTTTGCTTTTTCCGTGAGGACAGGGTGGGGCTCTCCAACTAAATGCTCAGAGTAGTCGTGTAACTTAGTGTTACTTACAGCATTATATCAGGCTGAGTCTCACAGCTTGTCACTAAAGGCCTTGGGGCATATTCTTGGCTTTCTGGATGGTCTGATCAAAGATGACAGAACTAGGCGGGCTAAGAGGTCATGGCATTTTAGAAAGAGAGTCTCTTAAAAATAACTCAATGACCTTTTTCAGTTGGAGGTATCCCCAAGATAAGTTGTTTTTGATTGATCTGAAGCCAGGGCTATGAGTGTTTCCTGCTTACTGGGTGCATTGACCGTGGATTGATGCACACAGGGTTAAAAGGCTGTGTGGATCAGCACTTGTTGAAAATGTTTTCTGAAGTTTGAATGGGTTAAACAATGCTGCTGATGTTTCTTGATACCTTTTTGAAATATCACCTACCAAATTAAAAGCGCGTGTAGGGGAAGGGCTTGTTTTCATTCTGTATAACTGGAAATCACACCAGGAATGTGCATCTTGTTTTTAGAGCAGTCATAGACCAGTCCTCAAGAGCTGATTCATTGCTGTTTTGTAAGCGGGGTTTGCCTTTCTTTCATGTGGTTCTGCATTTTTCCATTCCCCAGTCCACCGCAATTTAGATCTTCCCTGAGCATGCTGGTGTCGGAAAACCTTCTAGCGTAGAGCGTTGTCCTGTGTACGTGGTTTGTACTCAGGCTGATTTGACAGTAGCAAATGTAGTGTTTCATTGCTTTCTAGTTGTGCCTTTGTCAAATTGTGCTACAAGGGCACTTTCCCTGTAACTGTGTAACAAGATGGTAAATAAAAGATTTTTAATCGTTTGGGGCGGGGGGTGTATTGTGTTTAGTCTGCTATTGTTATGGTGCCTTACTTTTATGGGCCTGCTTTCAGTTTTTTCCTACACAATGATTGAGACTTTCTTGAGTTTCAGATTAATTAACTTGTTCAGCTTGTGTATTTTTCCAAGCTGCTCTACTGGGATACCATGGTGGGGTGGGACTGGGAAAAATGGGCAGCTGGCAAGAATCGGGGAGGCCAAGGCTCTGTACAACTTGAGCCTTCAAATTACAATTTCTAGTGTGGAGTGCACCTTGTATTATTCCACTGGATTCCACTGTTGACTTTCAAGATCGCTGAAACTTATTACTTATTCTTACACCTTGGTAACACTTTATTTGTGGCAGATCAGGTACCTTCCTGTGATTGATAGTAATGTTTTTTTGCTTCCTTGTACTTGGATCAATGTACTTTTTTTTTTTTGTGGCAGCTTAGGAGGAGGTAAGGTGCCAAAAATCTGCAGCACTGTCAGCATTTTTTTAACCAAAAGCTTTTCTGAAAATAGCTGCACAGATGTGTAAATCAAACTCTTCCAACAGGTCTGCTACCTGTAATTTTTTTTTTATATAGCTTTGGTGGGGTAAAAGAAGAAGGTCTGATTAAGTGATGTTACTGCAGAACTTGTGTGGCTGTAAAACTGACAAGTGTCGTGTGAATTTCACGTTACTTCTGTATGATTGAAATCAAGGACAGCAGTGTGGGTTGCCAGTGGAAATATTCCCAGGGAAACTATACTTGAGACTAGGGAAGAGCACCCAGCAGAGATTTTTTTTTTTAATTTTTTCCTTCCTATTCCACTGTGGCCACGAGGCTGAACATAGTGGAAGGGAAAAATGGAAACCATTCTTACGGAAAAAGGGTGGAGTGATATCACTTTTCTTGATAGAAAAGAGGCTGTGGAGAAGGGAGAAACTATAGGAAGCTTTTCATTTCCTGGGAGGAGTTTCACATTTCCCACTGGAAAGTGGGACTGATAGGAAAGCATCAGGCTGGTAGAAAGGCAGCACCTTCCCCCGGAGCTGCTGGACTTCAGTCTGGGTGTTCCTGCAGCAAACTCCACCCTCTCATTCCCTATCTGTCTGGTATGTTTTCTCAGCCTTGATGCTGTTGTCATGTTATTGCTGGCAAAAAAAACCCTCCATGTGTGTGGGAGATATGCAAACGTGTTGTAATGTTCTGATACAACTTTAGCGCAGGAAAAGAGCAAGCTCTGTACGTAGGTATCTCCAGCTGAGCTCCAGTCTTGCAGCTGAATTCACGAAATAAAGCTGCTGACTCTGAAAAGAGGTTTAGATGGATGTGGGGTGTAGGATCAAGTTATTAATTTTGTAAGCTTAAAAAGCACCTCCTTTCAAACCATGTTTCCATAAAGCTAAATTCCTTTACAGACAGTACGAATTGTCTGCGTGAATGTAAAAGCATTGGATTATTTAATGGCATTTTTATTGAGGATTTCTGGTGATGTGAATTTTCTCACTGCTTCAAGTACTTCCATCACCAGAAGAATGCTGGTTTCGCTTATTCATAACTGAGGTGGACTTTATCTTCTTTCTCTTAATGTAAAAAATTCTAAATATTGTTTTTCCTTCTGTTTTTTTTTGTGATATTCTTTTCAGGGTCAATGAGAACATAATCTTTTTTTGGGAGGGAGGAATGAACCTATTAAAATCCTTTCTCATATGCAGGGTTAAGAATTGCACTCAGGAGGGTAATGCACAAGTGGAATTGCTATCTTCTCGTAACAGTTTAGACTTTGGTAAAGAAAGTGGATGAGTCATTGCAGGGATTTGATGGCTGAAAAGATTGATTAATAATTAATTTAAAAACAAGAACGCCTTTCCTCTGTGTCCCAGATTTCAGCCACTCAAAAGATTCTCACATGCAGTTTAGCATTTGAGTGCTATGGACATATTTGTTTTGATGTCTTTGCTTAAACTGCAAATGCTGCTTTCCCTATGCTTTTGTTTTCACATTATTTATAAAGATATAAAAGTCAAATTAATTTGAAGTGTTCCTAGGAGGTTATGGCACCTTGAAGGAGTCAAATATTCCCATTATTTTGGGTGCAAATATGAAGGTTTATTATACTTGTTTCTTAACCTTTTTGGGTTGCACTGGCATACTAGGTGCTTCCTGAATAGCCATAATCCCCTTTTCAGTGTTCGTGTGCTCCTGCATACGATTTAATTTGCTTTTCCACAACGAGCACATGTCAGTCAAGGCCTTGTATTTCAACAGGTTTGTGTTTCAGCTGGGGGTCTAACAGTAAACCCGAGTGCCATGGTGCCTTTATGCGTTTATGCTGGGTTAGTGGTAAAACTGGGGAACTCTGCAGGCTGCAGTGTGACCCTGACAGGATGACTCAAAATTGGCCCTTTGAATTCAGTTAAATTAGCTTAAATAATCTCTACCTGAGTTCTTCATCTGCAGTGGGCCTAAAACAAGGGGTCAATCAAAACCAATTCATGAAAGGTGCAGCAGTTTCAGCATCCTTTTGATATCCTGTAAGATGTAAGTTGATGTGCTCTGAGTGCTTCTGCCTGGGGCAAATCTTTGATATGAGGCACATCGTGTGACTCTGATCCTTGAAGAGGTAATAAACTGAGTTTTGTCTTTTTATTAATTAAAATCATGCTATGCCCTGTGCTGGGCATTTTTGATATTGAATATTGAATGTGTTTTGTGCATACTGAATATAGCCAAAGGTGTTTGTTTGCTAACAATGTACAAAAAAAAAACCAAACACTCTGATCTTTTTTCACTTTTACTTTATTATAACCGTAAATGGTAAATGAAAATTTGTAATATTTTTAATTTGGGCTGTCACTATAATTCATAATTTTCACCTGAACTGCTTCACATTTCCAGTTCAACGGAGTGTCCTCCTTTGTAATTAAATTGTCAGTTCTGTCTAGGCTATAGCCTTCTCACCATGCTCCTCTAAAAAGGAGACGGCCGTCAGATATTTGGCACTGAGATGGAGCTACAACCTTCTGGTGCTGGTATTTATGACCGTGCATCTTGTCAGATACACAGGGTGCAGCAACTGAACCTTGCACTTCTCAAGGCCTGAATCTGTAAAGAGTTGTCTGAATCTTCCAATGTGCAGACTGAGATACACTTTCGCCTGCTTTAACCATGAACTTTAATTTACCTTAGTCAGAAGTTTAATTTAGTTGCAGTGCCGTGTGAATTCTTCACAATGTGTATTATGTTTGGTACGGAATTACCATGAGTAGGGTTTTTAGAGTGGAAAAGGAGAGTACAGGACTGCTCTGCAAGCATAGCGTTGGAGTTAAACTCCAGTTTTGTCAAAGGAATCGTTTTGCCTTGGTAATAAAACAACCACTCATTGCCTTGACGCAAAATATGAAAGGGGAAGGCTTTTTTAATTTGTGTTAAACATGTTGAAGGTGGGAAATGTGAAGAAGATGAAGAAATCTTAGCTGTAAGGAGGGATACTCGATTTTGTGTGTGAAACTAGACCTTGAATGCTTGTTTTCCTCTCGCACAGCCTCCTTGGTAAGTGCCACGTGCCGGGCTGAGTGGGTGTTCGGCTGCCGGGCAGCAGAGGACAGAAAGCAGTTTGCTTTACAGGGGTGCTGGGGAGAACTGGATGACTTCCTGGCTTCATGGAGATAAAACTTGCTCTGGCAGCAGTACGGGCAGTGAAATTTGACAAGAAGTGGGAGGGGAGAAGGATATGTGCGACAGGGCAATTTTTGCATTGTGGAAGGAAGAATCGAGGCCTGGAATTTATATAGCCTGACATTCATGAGCATGTGAAGTAAGCCACAGAAGCTGGTGGGTGCTGGGCCATAATGGATTCGCTCCAGTTTGTCGAGTCGGTGTGGATAAGAGGAAAGCAAGGAATTGCAGGGCTCTGTTGTAAGCTCAGAGGTGACAAATGGTGTGACTGGTCTGGTCACGAGGAGAGGTCGCGAGGCGCCCCGGGCTGCTCTGGCTGCTGTTTGAGGCTGGCGCAGTGTTCGGCTCACAGCTCCAGAGCCGTTTCCCTGGATCCCTGCTGTTGGAAGCCTCCTAACGCAGAGAAGGCCCTGAGCAGGCCTAGTTGCAGTTACATTCGTTTTTCCTGTGGGATCAGCTCGGAACCCGTGGGAGGATGAGATAGGGGTCAGAGATGACCTGTGTTTCCTCCAGACCTCAATATTTCCTACTCGCAGACTTGTGTGTGGGGAGAGATGTGTGGTTTGGGCAAGAGAGCTGCAAGGGCATTGCATGGCAAAAGGGGATGGATCTGGCAGCTGAAATTTGCCCAGAGAAGCAGGTCCCACCAGGGTAGCTTGCCTGGTATGCGTGGTCCAGAGAGTGTAAAGCAAGAGTTAACATTACACGGTAATTGGCGAGGCAATGCTTTTTTGCTTTGAATTTTGGTAACTTTTGTAACAGTGCATCCATCTTCTTCTAATTACTTCACTTCTGAATGAGTGCTAAGGTATGTGGGGGGCTTGTTTTTAATTACGAACTGCAAATAGTTCCCATAGGTTTTCAGGCCTGGCTCCAAAAATATTACCTGTCATGTGATGTTGCATCAACCAGGAAATCCCCAGACAGTAAGCCTGCTTGGATTTTCTAACACTTGCCTTTCTTCTATTCTTGTCACACTTCTTCCAGTTATAGTGGTGAGAAACCTCCTTTGAAGATCATTCAGACTGACTCTTCTTGTGTGTCTTGGTTAGGGGGGTAACTAAGCCTGTGAAACATGACTCTATCCATGAAAAATAATTTTCTAAAATATTTCTTCAGCTTTTCTAATAGAATCATTTTTCACTTATACATTTGCATTTATAGTAGTTGGCTTCTAGTTAATAAATACAGTGCTCTATGAAAATAATTGGTTATTAGGATTGGATTGGTACCTACGGTGCCCTTGCTGCAGCTTTTGCTGGCTAGCTGTGACTTTGCTTGTGTGCACAGCAGAGTTGTTTACATGCCTGGAATATGCTAGAGGCAAGGAGAAAGGAACGGCTTTAATGCGATGCAGCTAGATGCTCTGTGGGGGAGGCCTCAGAGTTGTTCATAACAAGATCAAATGTTGATCAATGTTTTGGGAAGAATAAGGTTACTGTTCATGAGAAATGGAAGAACAGTATATTACGTGCTTTCCAGCCATCTTTAAAACCGGGTATTTGTGATGTTGCCTAGGAAAATGTCCCTCTCCTGCTGTTGTTTTGAACTCCGAGGCGAAGCATCTATCCAAACCGCTCCAGTGTGGCCCCAGCTGCATCTCAGGGCTGCCTTCGGTGAGGAAACGATCAGTCACCAGCTTCTTTCAGCTTCCCCATGAAAAGCCTGATGATAGTGTTGTTGAGGTGCTGCTGGAACATTGTGGCTACTATTGAATTTGTTTTAAAGGCAGCTGTGGGGATTTACAGTCTCTGTAGAATAAGAAAATAGCTATTCTGACATTGAGCTGTGAACGTAAGAAAATGGCTTATCCCATATTACAAGGTGTAAAAGCTGGGAGAGGACAGAGGGAACAGCTCAAGAGGAATGGGGAAGAAAACAGCTGAAAACCTCCTCCTCTCCCTCCAGAGCTATTTTTTGTCAGTGACAAAACTGTGGGATGAGCAAAGCTGATTTGTATCTGCAGCAGGTCGTGGCTGGGATCTGAAAATGTATCCCCAGGAAAAAACAGAGCAGGCTGAGCTGCGGGGGCGGGAGTGCACGAAGCCACGTCTGCTGGCTCTGAACCTGGAGTTCCTGTTCGGTCTACTGCTTGTTGTCTTCCAGGTGATGCCTAAAATCCCACAACAAGGGCCCTCAGTCGCTGCTGTGCTGTGTTAGGCTGCACACAGCATTGGCAGGCTGGGGTTTCAGCAGGGCAGGTTTGTGAAAGAGAAGCTGGGGGATGCTGCTCGCAGGGAACGGGAGGGAGGGAGTGGAGAAATCTTGGAAGGCTGCATCAGAATAAGAGGCTTTAAACTAAGGCTAGGTGCCTGTCAGAAATCCTTTTTAAAGCAAACCTGGCGAATACACAGTCATGAATTTATTTACCAGAATTCAAGCTTTTATGGTTGTGTGGTTTCTTGCGTTCTTAGATGTGTTCGGTGTTGAAGCAGCATCGTGATGCACTGTGGTGTCTGGGCCTGTCTCCTGAGGGGAATATTTTGAACAGTTAGTCCCGAGTAAATCCCGAGTGTGGTTCTGGAGCTAAGGGCTTGTCTTCACATGCTGTTGAGAAATGATTCGAGTCAGCCTAAGGTGTGAATTTCAAGTGGATTGCTTTACATCTCTGAGGAAGAATAATGGAGAGTTAGTCTGATTCTGGAAAAGAGTGTCTGGAGAGGGTCCCAAGCAGTTTAACCAATCCATTTTTTAAATTTGTATGGTTTTTCTCTCAAGTAATCTGAAATGCCTCATGCAGACAGAGCCTCAAAGTGGATTATGTTATATAGGAAGTCTGGTCGTAAGGATTTTGAAAGGTTTATGTGGATGCAGAAGTATTACTAGTCAGGAATAGCACTTGCATTTTAAAATCACTCTGTACTTTTCATCTGAATTTAATATTCAAGCAACCCAGCTAACCTTAAACAGGAATTATGAGAGGAATGTGGACTGACTTCAGTGTGCAATAGACTTTTGAAGCGTTGTTATGGCCTCTTAAAACTATAATTAACTGTGTGATCACTGAAAGTTTCAGTAGAAACTTTTAGGTCTCATTGAATCTTTCATAGTCAATGGAATGCACTTGCTTGGTGGGTGAAGTCCGTTTGCTGGTTTCTTGTGCGAATTTTCTAAGCTGATGGGGAAGAAGATGGAGGAAGTTGGAGGAGTACAAGCCCTCTCTGTAGGTCTTGGACTTGCAGCCCAAACTGAGATTCTTCCCATCCCATAGAAAGATTTTTAGATATGTGTACAAAGCAGAGAACTTCAGCAAAATCTGTGTAGTAAGAAAAGGGCTGAAAGTTTTAGGAGCTGAGGCTTTTGGTGACCTGCATGATAATGTTTACCTCCAAGCCTGAGAGCAGGGAACAGAGGAATCCAGCCCAGGGAGTGTACACTTCACAGCCTGAACTCTCTGAGCAGAGTGATGCTTTCAAATACTTGCTGCCTAATTTAGGGGTAATTTGTTGCAGAAGGTATGGGCAGGGCTCTCCGTTTTGCTTTTTGATGTACATTTTCCCCTCCTTCGCTTTCCCTCTCATTCTGGTGCTTTAATAGGAAGAGTGAATGCCTAAAGTACAGTATATATTTTTCCTTAGTCAGTTTTGGTTGTGCAAAGTAAGTTGCAGCATCTGTGCGGCAAGTACCTAGGTTATTTCCTTTTCAGCTACTGAATGTAGGCTCTTGCTAAACATCATAATGAATTTCTGCTCTAACTAAATGCATGTAAGTAGGTGCTTGTAGGTGCCATGTGGGACTCTTGACTGTATGGAGAAGTCCATGCGTGCTGAAGTGCAGAATTACATCTGTAGGCTGGTGCCAATGTGCTTCTAGGACGCTTAACAGTTCATGGTGTATGAATCGTGAACATGTTTATTTAAATCAAGTTATGCTTGAGATTGGAAGGTTCTCAATATTTTTCCTACTGGTGTGGCAATTACAAAACCAAGTGTTGTGGTTTTCTTGGTGAATACGTTGTTTTGTTGCCCTGGGAAAGACTTGATCCTAGAGGCTAAGGATTGATTCTGTACTAAGGCTTAATCCACCGCATGTGCAAATCCAGGTGGAGGGTGGATGCTTCTCCCTTGGGCAGATGAGGAGTGTTGTATCTACATGCAGAGTGCGTGTGCTTTGCATTGCCTTTTTTCTCTGATGAGACTGCATATAGGTCTGAGGCCAGTTCCTTTTGCCTTGCCTCATTCATCCAAAAAGCAGCAGATGGCTGGTAGCATGCACAGGCTTTTAACCTGGCTGAGAGTCAGGCTGATGAGGAAGAGCCTGAATGTGTCCTTTGTCCAGTTTTGGTTGACTAATCAAATTGGTGGCTTGGTGAATGCCTTACCTTTAAAGTCAAAGAATAGGAGAAACAAATACAGATTTTTTTTTTTCCCCAAAATGTTTTTTGTAGATGTCCCAAGTGGCTAATCAGCAAACATACAGGTTTGCCTCCCGTAGCGCACTCTTGTTGGTTTTGTTTTGTTGACTCTGGCCCAGTTATGTAAAGGATGGGTAAACAGAAAGCAATCCCAAGGAAATACATACTTGATGCCTCAAAAGACCATATTTGTCATCATGGAGAGCTTAGTGAATGTTGTTGTAGGAAGAAGAGTGTGAATCGGAAATGGTGATCTCTAAGAATATTTCAAGTAGCCAAAACATTGAAATTCTGGTTTAAAGGGGGGAGGGAAAAAAAAAAAAAGAGAAGACAACAACCAGGCTAACAGCCCTCTGGCTTCAGGACACATCTAGACGTTTCAAAGCAAAATACAGCAATTTAGGGGACAACAAATACATGAGAATTAATGCATATTAGAAGTAAGGAAATAAGTTAGGGAATTAACTACACATATTTTATATTTTAAGCATTAGGAAACAAATAATCCAAGTTATTAGATGAAGATAATGAAATAGGTCATGCAAGAAAAGTAGAAATATTAATACTTTCCTGTATTTGAGAACGTGCAGAATTTGATACCGTGCCATTCTAACAGAAGATGATGAATTTCTTTAAATCTTTATTAATTAAGGATTTAATAATTTCTAGGGGTAGACATATGCAAACTAGCAGAGTTGTAACTCAGTTGTTAAAAAGAGCTTGCTGTGAAAAGTCTGTAGGCCTGCAGACAACAATTTTTAATAACTGTTGGCATAGAGGGTTGTAGAATTAACAGTGCCGGAGAAGGGAAGGGTGGGTGACTGTTTTAGCCCTATTCCAGATAGGGTGGCATTTTTCCTCAAGATACTGGAAAAGTTAATGCTATATTCAATCGATAAAGACATTAGACAGACTAATGTCTGTGTGTGTCAGGTCATGGGAAATGCATCTTAGCAAACGCGGTGACATGCTGGAAACCAAGTTTGACTTGGGAGAGGGATCTGCATGAGATGCAATGAAGCTATGCCTGCCAAAGGCAGCTGTGCAGCTGCAGGGGGGCAGTCCTGCCTTGCAGATGCAGCCGCTCCCTTGCTCCTTCCATCTGCTACCTGCAGTCCCTCCCTGCCTCCAGCGGAGGCAGCCAGGTAGGACTCTGGCGTACCCTTTTGGGACTCCTGTCCGCACACGTTGGTGCTATGTGGTATTGCAAAAGCACCTGAATTAAGAACTGAGTAACTGACGTTTACAAGTTAGTCACTGGCAGTGAATCATTATCAACTGTGAATGCTTCTAGACATCTGCTTTAAGGCTTGAGGTGAGGCCAGATTCTGTTGAACATTTTCATCGGGTATCTGGAGACAGGGTCAGAATCTGAGGCGCAGTCGGCAGGCAGCGTCGTGCTAGGCAGCGCGGTAAGTGAGGGCACGGCACTGCGTACCGAACAGTCTGGGGATTCCTGTGAGCTGTATCAATCAAAAGTGTGTTTTAAATTAGTCAGATGCAAGACCACGGGGCCTGCAGATGTCGTGCTGCAGCCCTGTGGCCGAACGGGAACCCAGGGAGAAAGGTCCTTAGGGGTGCGGTGAGTGAATAAGACACGACCGCTCTTCCTTCTGCAGGGCGGTGCGTGAGCGAGTAGGAGCAACACGGACAGGAGGTGAGAGCGGTGCTGGAGTGGTGTACGGTACGGCTCTGGGGCTGGGGGCAGCCTGGTGGGAAAGGGAGCGAGCTCAGAAAAGAGGCAGAGGAGATATTTGAAGGCTGGGTGGTCTTCAGCTTCTACAAGGAGAGTCTGCAGAGCTCCTTCTGCTGCTGGGTCAGCCGTTTCTTGATAGGTAAATGGGGCGATTTGATAACCGGAGGCAAGCACCTTCTGAGGGAGAGCACAGCGCGCTGGATGCTAAAAGGCTAACAGAGACAGGCATAACACAGAGCTCACAGCTGATGGCTGGGAACTGAAATTGGGCAATTAGAAATAAGGCATTCATTTGTAACGGTGAGAGAGAGTAAGCACTGGAACAAATAAATGACGAAGGGAAATGGTGGATTCTATCCAAAATGTTCCCAGGGCTTGAAAGCTTCTCTGGAAGTGTTATGTTAGGCAAACAAAGGTCTGGCTTACAGTTAGGTACAGTCCTCTGGGCTAAATACAGCAATAATAGCGTATAGTGGTCTGCGTTGTCCCCCGGCATCAGTAATTCATAGAGAGAACTATGCAAACCTGAACTAATGTTCCTCGTATGCTGAAACAATTGGGCACCAGCTGGACTCGCTGATAGAAAGTATGTAATGCATGTATGTATTTATACATGTGGAGCATATACAGGGATGGTGCCTCCTGGCCGGAGTGGTACTTCCTCTTAAGTATTCTGAGAGCTACAGAAGATGTTGGAGTCCACAAGTGATTGTGAAGAGTTTCTTAACCATGGGATTCAGCATCTCAGATACTCTTCAGCTGGAAACTGATGGACTCAGATCTGGAAACATTTCTACTTTGTTTATGCTAGGTAGTAATTCCTGTCTGCAGGGTGGATTGGCTTGTGTGCAGCACTGCTCGAACTCTGCTCTCCTGTGCCTGAAACTGGTGGTCTTGGCACATAACCAGTTTGGGTATTTTTGTGCTGCTCTTCTCTTGCCGAGGTAGTAGGTCAGATCTTTCTGCTCCTCTTGTTGAAGATGCATCTGAAGAAGTGACAGGGACAAGTAGAATGGATGGAGTAAGTGCAATGGGACACTCTCCAGTAATGAGTTTATAAGCAACATGTTTTTTTGTTTTTGTTTTTTTATAGTGGACGGTTAACCTCTGGAACTCTCTGCCACATGATATCATTATGGGTAAGAGTTAATACGATTCTAGGAAGGATTAGAGATCTCAGGGAATTTAACTATTTACATTAATGTGAATCTATAAAATCCCTTGTTCTAAGGTCTAAAAACATTTTGTAGCAATGGGGTCTAACGTAGTGGGCTGTTTATTCTATAACTGTTTACTAGGAAATGCATTTTGCTGTAACATCTGTTTCTAGCTACTTTTGACAACAGGAACTGGTGATTCAGAGGTCTGTTTCTAAATTTAATACGAGAAGGAGCGTAGCACTAGCTGAAGGAACACGGAGGGTGTGTGTATCAAGGGGAGGTGGTGATAAAGGCAGAACGCACCCTGCATGCTAAAATGTGTCATTGTGCCTCTTGATTGCAGGGCACAGATGCTGATACACAAACCGAGGATACATGCGTCAGAGTAACAAACTGGTTTTGAGCATTCAGCTTTTCAGGGATCATGCTTGTACAGTGTCACTCCATTGTATTTAAAGGAATTGACCTGCAGAGAAAATGCAAGGCCTTTATTTTGGGGATTGATGTCTTTATAAGTGGACAGAGGAAAGGGAGTGAAGCAAGGAGATTTAAGATGTGGAAGGAAGAAGGCCTGGCTGTGTTTTTTCGATAAGCAAAAGTCTCCAGTTTCCTTTATTAACTACCTCCTGACGTGTGTGTTGGAGAAAGCTTCTATCTGCTCTTACATTGAGTTTCAAGTGTTTCTAGTTTCATTACTCTATTTTTCCCCCTCCATTTTTTTCCCCTTCCCAAAGATATGTGCAAGGACACACATGCACAACCATAACTTTACGACACATGCATCTGGTAGCTCCTAATAGACAGAAATCCTTGACAGGCAGGTACGAGTACAGGCTGCAGGCAGTTAGGCAGGAGCAGCTCAGCCAGCCTTGTTGGCACCTCAGTATGCTCCTGAGGTATCACTTGGACGACAGAAAGCTCCTCTGTGTTTGTTGCTGTTTGTGTCCACACTGAAACACATGTACGCGCTCAAAGAAACCCAGTCTGTTCCTGGTCATCTCTTGTGACCCATGTATTTGCACTCTCCAAGAGTCTGTGTGGAAAAGAATCTGCTGATTTGCAGAGAGTTTTAAGCAAAACAGAGGGTTTTAACAAAAGTTTTAAAACTGGAGCAAACGTAGGAGATCAAGCTCTTTAGCTTCTCTGTCCTCCCAAGCACAAATGGTTATCCTGTGGTCGTTCCATTCCTGGTCCAAAGGTGGGACCAGTGAGTGGACTTCCTTTGATCTGTGCTAGGATAAAATTAACGGCTTAGTGATACCTCCCTGGGCTGACTGTCTACCTTGATGCAGTACTATGGCAAAGCATTCAAGTAGGGATACTGGAACTTTAAATAGCGGAAAATACAGTGTTAAAGTCATAGATGCTACGAATTAGCTCTGAAGAGCTGCACCAAGACACAGGATAAGCATGATAATTTGTGGCTCTTGTATGAAGGCAGTTTCTCCCTGCATGCAGTTACTCCAACACAAGTTCTTTGTTGTAGAAAACACTAAATATTTGGGAATGTTGAGCCTGAAACGCAGATGATATACTGCAGCAGAAGACTCCCATGGGATTTTTTTACGAGACGGATTTTATTTGTTAAATGAGTTTTCAGTAGTTGTTCAGTACACGCTATTGTATTGCTTGCGTGATGTCTTACAGTGACACTGGTCTGATCTGGACTGTGATGACTGTGTAAATTGCATCACTTACTAACTGTGGAAAGATGGCTTGATCCGTAAGAGACATCTGTGTATGTGTGCATTTATAAAGTAATCGTAAATCATAAATTAAAGACGTTCAGTTAATGCCACATAGAAGCTGCATTCACAGCTCTTGGTGTTCTTGTCTGCCCACAGGAGTTCCAGGAGTAAAAACTGATCACAGAGGAAACTGAAGCTGCTTTTGTACTTTGTTTGAGGGGGAGGAGTAATAAAATAAGTTATGTAGTCTAAGACATCTTGAAAATTTGGACCTTTAAGTGGTCTTTGGGCTTTTACCAAGGAAACGTGCTTTGGTGTTTTGGTTTTGTGTATTAGAATACACTAGAGATCCCTTGGCTGTAATTTATAGCAGCAAAGTACAGTTATTTCTCTATATTTTGGCCATATTGGTTTGTAACATATGGTTGTGGTAATTCATAGCTGTATAACCGGTGGTTTTCAGTGACTTAAATTACTAAGAAGAAATAGTTTGGCCTGTGGTGATCGGTGGGATGGTGTTCTGGCTGGCAGGGGGACCTTGTCTGGGAGCTGGAGGATCGGACCTGTGGCCTGTTTGGCTCTGACGGTGACAGCCGCCTCAGAGGAGGCCAGCACAAAGCTCCAGCAGCCGGCTGCAGCAACGTGACCCGGAGATTCTCAATTTCCATCAATTGTCCCTGGCTGACCTTTGCCTTCGGTGTAGAGCTCCTAACTGTAAAGCTTATATGCAAGTCTAACGCTGAAAGTTTGAACTTTACATGTTAAGCTGCTTATGCTTTTGCTCACTGCAAAGATACTGTCATTGTAATTCGGTGTTACACAGTGAGGGGGTAGAAGAGTTTTTATTCACATCTCTGTTCAAGTTGCAGCTATTCACAAGCAGCAACTCAGAAGAAAAGTTATTTTATATAAGTGGCTAATTTCAAGCGTGCCATTACACAATTTTTTGGTTAACGGAAGGCAGTGAAGATTCCTTAATAAAATGACTCACGGTCACGTTGTTACTCATATTCTTATAACTAAGATCCTGTAGTCTAAGTCTTTTGGCCTTTACCTCTGTGAGTGTTCTGACTTTTGTTGGGGGGTTTGTTTTTGTTTTAAAGCCACTTCATGATTACTCATTTCATTTGTTTCTTGTACTTACGCAGCCAGTTGTATCTTCCCCCTTTAGTGTTGGAAGTACAGCTTTTTTACAGTCCATTCTCTCCTAACTTGACAGAACAAGTATCAGTGACTACGACCAGCTTCAGCACGTAAGTCTCTGCAGAGGGCTAAGAAGTGTTATTATCAGATTAAGTGCAAGTAGAAACCTCCACTGTGCTCCCTTACTTGGGATGCACGGCAGTAGCCTGTGAGGCCCTTGTGCTGCTGAAGAACATACACGGTGTCTTATAGCTAGACAAAGGATCCTGGTGTGGTTGGAGTGAGTGAGCCACTGTCTTAGGCTTACATTTGAACCATGGGAAACATACAGATCTGAGGAAGAGTGCTGATAACAGAAGAGAAAAAGTGTATTTGTGAAAATTACGCATATGTGGAAATAGCAGATTTTTCTGCTATTTTATATCTTGCGATTATATCTTTGCTAAATCACTTTTTGAAACAGAATCACATGATAAGGAATAATTGCAACACACTGCTAATACTTTTAAATTCTTTTTGGATGTCTTTAATTTATGACTCTTCCTGTGGTCAAAATGTTGCTAATATAGCAGATAAAAAGAGCTTTATTCTTGTTTCAAGCCCATGGCATAGACTTGAAGGTTTTTCCTTTTACAGCTGGTCAAGCTTGAAACTATTGCCTTCCTGAAACACTCAGCTGTGTTATGCAGCATGAAATCTGATGCAATTCAACTGAATTTTGGGGCTGTAATCTTTTTGAGACAGGGTACTTTGATTACACAACATATGATGCAGGAAGGCCTTAATACAGAATAGGAAGTAGAATCTTTTGTGCAATATAAGTATAAAGTGCTAGCAGAGTCTAGGTGTTTGTCCAAAAGTCGCAATTTTTTTGTTTGATTAGCAAGGAACTCTGACCAAGACCCAGTGCTGAGTGCTATGCAAGGGGCTGAATGAGGAGCACAGAGCATACAGTGCAAGCATTGTGAAAGATGGTGGCATCTGATGCATGGTGTGATCAGACAGAGAGGACGGCCCTAATGAGTCAGGAGCAGGATTGTCATAATGGTCTGTCATTTAAAAAAAAAAAAAAAAAAAAAAGAAATTAACCCAAGGATAGTTCTGCTGCTCATATCAAAGCAAGCAGCACAACAAGCCATTAGCCCTATTTTGGGACAAGACTGCAAGTTCCCATCAAGCCTAAAGAAAGATGCTTGTCCGACTGCCTGTCTGACAGCTGTCATACTGGCCCTTCCCTTTCTCAGCTCCAAACCAAAAATAACAGCCTGCTTGTGTGTGGTGAACATAGATCCAACTCTGGTATTGGTGCGAAGTCCTTGTGGTCCAGAACCAGTTCACTGTGAACATGGATATGGCTGTGTCCACGTGCAAAAACCTGCAGCTTACAGCAGTAGCTCATAACCTTCTTCAAGTCACCATTTGGGGTCTGTTTTGCAAGGTGAGTTCTTGCTATGTGGGTGCCCCAAGCTTTGTGACGAGGCAGAGGATGGTCCTTCGCTTTGGCTTCCTTAGAGGAGAGGCATTCAGTGAATGCTGAAAGGAATGACTTGGTAAGGTTTGGTAACCCAAAGCTGGTTGCTGGTTTTACATCTAGGAGATAAGGTTTGTATTATTAGCCCTTGAGGAACTTGAAACAGATTAGAATTGCTGTTCTGCCTAAAGGGGAACAAAAACTGTGGCAGTGTTCTGGGCCTTGATAACACTTTTCTTTTTTTTACAAAAGATATGAGACATAATTTGGCATATAAAATTTCTTGGTCAAAAACAGGCTGTTGCAAAACTTTTATTATAAATGAAATGGATGGTTTTGTTCATGTTTTGGTCTGGCCATGACAAATCCTAAGCTTTCAACTGTCAGTTTATGGGAATGTAGTCATATGTATATTATTGCTGTACTCCCACATTCACAGGCAGCCATCCAAGTGTTCAGATGAGATAGCAGGAACATACAAATAAAGCAGCTGGCTAGTTGTCCTGATGTTCTTGACTAGATCCTTGTTAAGATGCTGCTAGTCAAACTAATGAATAGATCTGGCGTATCAAAGACTGTTTGCATTAAGCTATACGTGGCTGGGGTTACTATGGGCACTTTGGCCATTTTGTGTTTTTGCTTTTTGTCAAGTCAGTAACCTCAAACACAGAGTGAGCACTGAATTAACCCCTGCGTGTTCCCTGATAGTTGCAGGTTGCCTCTAGGCTGTCTTGTACGAGGTTGGGGGCTGTGTCCCGCCACCCCATCGCCTGGGGAGTGCCAGGTAAGTCTGTGCATGCCTGGGGGAGAGGAGCCCGTCCTGCCTGCCGCCCTGCAGCTCCTCTTCTGGGCCCTTACGAGACGAAAGCAGTGTTGGCTCCATTGCTCCTGCTTTGCATATATGAGTAGGTGATGCCCTGTCCTATGGCACATGCTTCTAGAAATACCGCTGGAAATGAAGCTATGGAGTAATTTGCCGTAGGACAAGTCCTGAGTCTTCACCTTGTTCTGCACAGGACAAGGACAGCGAGGGGCTGGCTCGCACCTCCCTTGCATTGTGCCTGGTGGAAGTCAGAGCCAGGGCTCTGAGATCAGCAGTGAGATACTTACATGAGCTCAGGCTTTTCATTTACCCTGCTTCTTGGAATCTCGGCATGGTGGGGGAAAGGGTAGAAGATGATTAAAAGGAAAGAACCCTTCTCCCGGGTCAGTACGATGCTAATGCTTCGTTGTGAGCTTGCTTTGCTGTGGACCTGAGCTTTACTCAGAGCCTCCTGGGCCTGCTGGAGGATGTGAAAATGATCTGGTTTGGCTGCGTGTGGAAACAGTGGCAACAAAACCCCGACTGATTTGTTTTCCTCCAACGACAGGGCAACTCTCCTTTTATTTCAGAAGCAGCTGGGGAGCGGCTGTTGTGCTGTTTCACTTGCCAAAAGTAGCTCAAGTGGCAAGCATGTGGGGTGAGGGGGAAGCACTGCCTGCACAAAAAGAAAAGCTTCCTCCATGGACTGGTTCACCTGTTTGGCCAGCCAGGCAGATTGCACATCAGTTGTAAAGCCCAGACAGTGAGATGGTGCATGACTGGATGTCTGTGAAGGTGGCTGCCAAAAAAGTTATTGCGAGTATGTGGTCAGGGCTGTAGTAATCGTGGCGAGGTGATAAGGTCTGGAAAGGGAGCAGCAGTTGCAGTGGGCGATCTTTTCCAGGAGGCATGGATTTTATGCTCTCACGTGTGCTGGGGAGAGCATGTGGCTGGATTTCCTGCTGGAGCTGGAGTGAGATCTGTCCATAGATGAGGTGGAATATAATTTCTCTTTTCTATAATCTTATTTTGGCTATTTGAGTTGAACTGCAGTACATACTCATGAATCTTCATTGTCTTTACCAAGACAGATGTGACTGGAAAAGGTAGGTTTCAAGAGCTGTTAAATTTTGTGCCTTTTTTTTTTTTTGAGATAGTATTCTCAAACCAATAGGAAGGAGTATATAGTAATGTTGTAACTGTGAATGGATTTATCTGGACATAATGTTTAGACTTTTCAAAGATATTTCATAAAATATTAAATTTGACTATGCTTTTTACCACAATCTTATTCCACTTTTTCTGGAAGCCTGATGGTTTTTGTTTTCTTGCTTTAAGTTTTACAGCCATGAGCATGCTTATCACCTAACAAATAATCACTTAGATTGTAAGCCTTCTGGGGCAAGGGTTGTCTGCCCACTCTCTGCAGGAGAGCCCATGGTGCAGAGGTTACAATTCCAGCTGGAACATTTGGGTCAAATCATAATATAAACTTAACAATAGTAAATATTTAAATTGGAGGTTGTGTGGGTATGTTGGTGCTGGTGAATAGCAGCAAGCAACACAACTGAGCCTTACTGAACCTTTGTGCAGAGCTGGAAGCTTGCTTGTTAGGGCAGGTATGCTGCAGTCTCAGGAAAGATGGCAAGTCATTTGGAGCACTTCATTCTGTTTTTAATGCAAGATTTTGAATGGGGTTTGGGGAAAATCCAGCATAAAAACAAAGGAGATGGTCTGGATCTGAGTAAAATTTCAAAACTCCAGCCTCCAAAAGATGTGTGGTAGCATAATCCCTTTTTTATGCTTAAGTACTGAGATTGAAGTACACACCCTGAACCAAACAATTATGGGACTAAATGGACTTAAGTAAATAGCTTACCTCTTACGGAAAGGAGCTTAAGTTTAGACGAGGAAAAAGAAATAGAGTAATCTTAAATCTCTTTGAGGATAAACACTTGAGCTGCAGACATTTTGTCCTGGCATGAAACCACTGAAGATTCAGCTATTGGAAGCCTGGCAGGAATGTGGTAACATTAGTAAGTCATCCTTCATCTCTTGTTCAGAGTTTCAGAGAAATCATCGTTGTTACCCATCTGACAGGACATCTGAAGCACGGAAGATCTCCTTGCTCGATAAGGAGCAGGTAGGGTTGGGAGCCGACTGTCAGTAGGTGTCTGCCTGGGGGACAGGACAGGGACACGGCGTGGCAGGAGGGGGATCAGGGGCTGCCTGGTAGTTACCCTGAGTGGTTTCTGTGATGTGGCTGTACAGCTTGAGTGAGGAAGTCACCCCTTCTCCCGGGGGAGAGAAGAAGCTGCATGATGTTTGCGTACGAGCTTAGTCTGAATTTTGGCCCTTCAGAAGTGTGCTTGCACATCCTGGTTCTCAGCTGCGCTGGCACACCTTCACTCTGCTCTTGCCACAGAACAGATCTTGGCAGAAATGAGGAACTTTGATATGCAAGTAGGAGGCTGGTGTTTACATGCAGCTTTTTGTGTCGCTGGGCGCTTCTCTGTGTGTGTTTTAATTTGCCTTTGTTTTAATTTTTTTTACTTAATTTGTGTGACCTCTCATACATCACTTTTAGCTAATGAAAGTGTCAGTGGGAGTACTTCAAATGCAGTATTTCATCTGTGGGCAAATCGTCTATGTGAAACTTCTGTTTAATGTGTAACCCAGTGAGAGTCACTGTGTTTGCTGTTCTGTCTGCAGAGATGAACCAGCGCAGGTAGGGAACAGTGGACCCTGTGCTTTAGCTAAAGGAACTTTGTCTGCTCTTGGCCCTCGATCTCCATGAAGGTGCTGTATAAATGTTCCAGAGCAAGGTTGCTGGCACATCCATTAGAAGTGAAAAAAAGGAAAGTATTCACTGAAGGTAACTGGCTTCAGTTACTCAGTAAATTTGCTTACTTCATTTCTAAACCATATTCCCATCAGAATGTAAACCTAGATTTTAAGTACCATGAGTCAGGGTGGAGGGGTAGCTCCCCTCTCAAGAGGGACTTTTAAAACCTACAGCAACGTGAACTGCAGTGATAAGTCTTGTTTTCTTTGGACACTCCTTCCTATTCTTGCTGTATGTTTAGGGTGTGTAGTTAAAGGTACTAATATCTCCTGTAGTAAGATTCATATCTTCACAGGCTGTGGCTTAAAATCACCAAATGAGCAACTCATTGCCAAGTTCAATTTCTTACAGCTTTTGAAGTTGCCCCACTTCCAAGTGAAATCCAGAACAAGATGAGACAGAGGCTGGCAGTGTGTGTGGCTGTAGATCAGAAAAGAATATTTTTTCAGAGCAATTGCATGAGTCGCTGTGTGCCGTTTCTACCCGAGATCAAGTAATTTTATATAACAATCTTTGTAGCCATGTGAGCTTACTTATGTTAAAGCAAATTTAAATAACATCTCAGGGTCTAAAACCAATATTGAACTGTTCTGCTTTTCAGATTTCTAAACTAAAAAGGAAATACAGCTTTTGCTATTTTTTTCCCTTTTTGTCCTCCAGTCTGTTTAATGACTTTTTAAATTGTATCTTTTTTTGTGTGTGTGTGATTAAAAGCAGGCTGTAGGGACTGGAATTGCCAGATGTGCTTTTATTTTGGTGCAGTTTGCTTTTGCATCTTGATAAATTCCCCAAGTGCTCTGGTCAGTAGAAGCACCAGATGTTTTCCGTGTGTTCCTGCACTTCTGATAGCAGTTGTGAAAACACTGGAGAAACATCACTGACTACAAGATAGGAGAACAGCAGATTTTGATATGGCAAAGGGATTAGATGTCTAACTCTCAAGTGCAAACAGCCGATATAGTTTATTGTGTGGTGTAAGTTTCAGTTATGTTGAATGCCTGTGTCAGCACAGGTTAAATCAGCTGCAGGAACTTTGTGTTGTGTCTGTCTTTGAGAAGAGCTTTGTTAGACTGTGGGTTTTGAGCAGGCAAGGCAGGCTGCCTTGTGAGGATTACTGGTTGGGATGTGCCTTAGGAATTATCTGCAGTGGGATCCAAAGTGTCTGCTCACTGCCTTTGCTTTACTCTGCTTAGGTAAAGGAGAAAACACCCTTGGGAATTTGATCACTGTGCCCCACTGTCGCTGTTTCCATCACTGGTGGTGTGTGTCCTTGGGTGGACCAGTGTGGTGTAATGACAGTGCTCCTAGCAGCGAGCTAGGGTTCGGAGTGCCATCATCTGCAAGGTCCATTTGTTACTCTGCTCTAAGATTTCTGTCTAGGCAGTTGTGCATTACAAGATTCATGTTCTTCCGGAGAGGAGAAATTGCCTATCAGCATCTGTGCACTCATGGGCTATTGCTTGGAGATGCGAGTAAGTTCGGTATTTAACCCTGCTGGGGTCCAGCCTCATTATTCATACGTCTTGGATTCCTGCCTGTCGCCTTGCTGGGTGGCTAGCCTCGGAACGGTAAGATCACACATGGTTATCTGACTTGAACCGTATCGAGCCTAGTTATCATAGCAAGCTCTTCAGCAGCCACAGAGACCTGTGCAGAGGGATGCTTGAGGACCGCTCTCCTGTCCACTCTTTTCCTTCTCCCATGTCCTCTCTCACTCCCTTTATGGTCTCTGATGCTACTGACTTGTGAGGAAGGAGCACAGCATTGCTGAACGTTCAGCTTGGGACCTCTCTGAGCTTTTCAAGGTCAAAAATTGACAAGTGGTATTCTGGAGGAGGCTGAGCCCCTGCACTACATCCTGAAACCTGGGGATAAATGTGAATAAAATCTTAAGCTTGTACTTTTGGTCAAAGCAGCACCTCTCGTAAGAGAATTGCTCTGGAATAGCACAGCAGGCAAGCGGGAAGTGGTTTGTTTTCTGTGCTCAGTGGAAATGGAGCTCGTGTGTGGCGAACACCGAGTTAATTGTGTTAATAGCCTCCGGGAGCCTTTTGGGAAGTAGTCAGAAATGCAACGTCGGACTTCTATCTTGAAAGTCATCCTTAAACAGACCTCTGGTGATTTACAGCAAGGGAAGAATGATGTATGATTTGAGAGTTTATTGTTAGGGAAATTATGGCTGCTAATACTGTTTTTTAAATACCACATTGATTACAAAACCATCTGTGTAGGAGTGATGTATAACACTAGACTTCCAAAGAGCTGATAAACAAGGAAGATTCAGTGTAAACACTTAAATAGCAGGATCCAAAAGTAGGTTAGATTGTTATACAACCTGAAAAAGACCGGTTTTGAAGGGCAGAATTTTTGAAGACTTAAGAAAAATAAATTAAAAAAAATTATAGAACATTTTTTGTAAATGAGTACTAATTTGACATCAGTTCTATAAAGCAAGAATCTTATTTTTGTCTCCAGCGTACTGGAGCCTAACACGTCTGTATGCAGTCTGAAAGGAATTAGGTTTTGATAGTTTTTCATTTACTGAATCACTGTCAGTCTGGTCAATATTGTTCATAAAGATGCTGACTCTTCACTTGGGGAATTTATTTGCAGTCTATATCAGAGAGATTTTACATTCCCTTTAAGGGAATGTCCAGAATTATAGTCGTGCAATTTGAGCAGTGGGATGGAGGAGTTAAAGAGATGGGTTAGCTGTGTGTGTTTTTGTCTTCTGTTTCTCAGTGAGTGCTAATTAGTCCTTCTCCTTAATCGCGTAAGTATCAAATAACAGCAATGTATTTTTCCATATGTGTGTCTGTGTACACACGAGTTCTATGTATACTTAAAGGGTATCGTGGAACTGTTGTTCTTTAGTTGGAATGTTTTTCTCTATAGGAAATCTACTTTCAGCTTTGTTCTTGTTGCTTTCCCCTTATTCAGTTATCACCAGTTTTGTACACAGAGCATCTTGTGGTACACCGTCTCTAAAATTCTACCTTTGAGTTGACATGCAGTTAATTTTAAGAAAGCCAAATAAATATCACATCCTGTAGAAATTTGCTTAGCCTAAAATATAAAATAGGTCAACACAGTAACAATATGCTCAGTCAAGGGGTAGCCAAACAAAAATAAATGAGCCCATGTCTTGCAAAGTGATCTACAACTGGCGGATTTGGTAGATATTGGATGTTTTAGGCAGTGGCTTTAAGAAGGTAGTAGTGAGTAGGAATTCCTGTCATTCTAATTTGCCGGGGGGGGGGAAAAAGGAGGATTTTTTTCCACAACAGGTTCTTTATGTGAAATCTGTCTGATCTTCCTGACACAAAAGCACTAACAGGGAAGTATCTGATACCACAAGCCACACTGTAGTCTTTGTGTTCTGATGTCATGTATATTTTGCAATACCTTCAGCTGCTAAAGGAGCAGCAAAAATTTCAAACAGTAGGTAAATACATCTTTAAGAATATGTATGTTGTATTTTATTGTGGAATGTTTATTGGATTTTTCAGGGAACAGAGGAACTCAATGCATAAATCCATGTTTACCTGAATTTGGGGTTTTGTTTTGCCAGGATGCTTACAAATGGAAGAGAAGCTGTAGCCGCAGTTATACTGGTTTTGTAAATTGAGTCCTGTCACGCAGAACAAAACACAATAATCCACTGTGGAATAAAGCAGCAGAGTTAACTTTTTTCTAAAACGATCTGCTGCTTCTCCACAGCTATCTGGAGGCGGTGCCTCAGCAGCATACAGGGAGCAGCAAACCAGGCTGCAAAGTTGTAATATTCCAGGTTACAGTGGCAGGTACAATCTCCGTCCATCGCTATTAGATCCCAAAGTCTTCTGGTGTCTTGGTTAAACCTCCTTCAGTTTGTTCTAAACTTCTTTTATCTCAGGAAATGAATAACCAATGCAGGTAATGCATGTGTCTGTGCGTTCAGGAAGCATGCGTTCATTTAGTTCCTTTTGTGAATGGTTATATGCATTATTTTACATGGGCTTTGGGGCTCCTTACGCTTCTTTCTGTGGGACAAAAAGAAAAAGAAAGGATGGTGTCATCTTCTTGGTTGTTGCAGATTGTCTGTGGATCCACTGATACTCACTGCACCCGGGCTGGGATGCCGTTCTTATCACATCCAGGGCCAATTGTCTTAATAGGATATTGCAGAAGTAGAAAAACAAAGGAAGTAGAAATGGCTAGTGGAAAGAGATAATAAAATATACAGAGGAAATAAATTTAAACCTATGGTGGCTTGATCAAAAGCAGGAAAGCAAAGCCTTTCAGTTATGGGAAAACTTTTCTTCTCCTTAATTTCCTGTGGGAAGGGAGCAAATGCATTTGGTCACGGCAGTATTTTTTTTCTTTACAACTAGAAATGTTGTGTGTGGGCTTTTTGTTGTTTTGTTTTTGTTTTTAGTTAATTCTTGACCAGTTGCAGTGACAAGGCTAACTCAAGAATCCCCTTGTTTCCTGAGACAAAGTGGGCTTGTTCAGAGTCTTGGGAACCTGAGGGTAAAACAAGAGGTTAATGTGCTGTGATTCTGGTTGTGTTTGTTTTAATTTTGAAGTTGCTTTGACTTTAAATATGATGTTAAAATAGGAGTGCCAGTGAATTACAGGGGCAGACAGATGAAGTTTTTTATCAGTAAGTACAGGAAGAAGTAGGATGTAAATAAACATTAGAGTGACATACCAATCTGCTGCTTCCTTTTCCTCTAATTTCTGTATTTAAGCTAGAATGGTTTCTTAGGAAATAAACCCAATGTACCCACTTGGTATTTCAGCATTTATAGACTGAAATTTCTTAGAGGAATTCAACAGGTTAATCACATTCTGAGCTCTACCATAGCTTTTCCTTAAGATTAATGAAAAAATTATAATTGGATAAGAAGTGTGATTTAATAAATCTGTTGTTACTGTTGCTGACTTGACATGGACCTGTGACTTAGAACAATTGTATTGTCATCATCAGTTCTCACTGCAGTTGTTTCTTTCTATAATGCATTTATATAACTGCAAAATAAACCTTGTGGGTTTGGTTCTAGAGCTCTGTAATGTTTTAGCAATGAAAAGGAAGATAGCACTTCTCTGCTTTCAGAATTTAAGCTTTTCCACCTTAGGAGGTAGCAAGAAGCAGTTGAGCTTGGAACAGTTACATGTGCTTACATCACAGCATTGTTGTCTCGAGAGAGAAACCACCCAATCGATAGCTGCAGGTAATGGATCTGGAGCTAGGAGAAGTTGATGTTATCCTAGAAAGTCATCCGACTTACGGGACGGGAGACAAAGGGTTTGAGGGGAAAGAGGATTATTTGATCCTCATGCTCTGTTGAGGCCCAAGGTCCACTTGGTGCCTTTTGAGCTGTAAGGGCTGAAATAAATGCATGTTTTTAACATGAAAAATCAGATATTTTGGCTTTTCAGCTTCATAGTACTTTATTCTTCAGTTTGCTGAGCTGCCGCCTTACAGTTCTTTGTGTTTTTTTTTCACTGGTGTTGTGAATGGAGCCCACACTGGCCTCAAAGGCAGAAGACACAGGACAGTGAGTCACGGCTCGTGCCTGCCAGATACAGGCTGAAATTTCCATCTGTTTTTTTCTTACTTAGCCGTCACTACGGCTTGTCATGAAAGCCCAACCCCAATGTGGCACCCTTGAAAGGAGGTGAAAATCAGCAATGAAAATACTTAATATCTAATCCAAGAAATATTCCAGACAGTGGACTTAGAAAGCAGGCTTAAAAAGTTTTAAATAGTTTAACTTTGGATAAAGTAGCCCCAAAGCATTATAACACTTTTGGATCTGTTGTTCTGAGTACCTCTTAATGTTTTGACCTCTCCTGGGCATGTGCAAGAATAAAACAAAAATTAACTTTTATGGTTAGTAATTTAGTAAAATCAAAGACCAATAAATGTAATGATGGATTTAAGGGGGAGAAATACCAATTTTATTTGCAGTTTGTCAGTCAGAGCATGTCTTTAGACTGTGTGTAGGTTTACAGTTAGCGTTTTGTTTTTTAAGGCTCAGAGCATTTATGTATCTCAAACATGTGAGGAGGGAAACCTGCTCCTGGAATTGATTTTGCTAACTAGAAGAAGGTCTGCCTCTCTTCTATGATGCACAAGGTTTTAGGCAGTAATACCACACAGTTTTTTTTTTAAAATGTGTTTTGTAACTGCTGATCTCTGCCAAAACGGCAGTTCCTTTGTGAGTACTGGTAACTTTAAGGAGAAGACATGTTCAGAGCATTGAATGTAAAGCTCCTGTTGTATCATGCTGACTACAGCCTGACGAAGAGGATTATACCAGCTCTGTCCCATTTCCTAACTGTTTTTTTTTAATTTTGTGTATGTGGAAAACAGAGGTCTGATAGAGGTGATTTTTAGTGTGTTTTTTTGTTGTTGTTATAATGGCTCTTCCTATGTCTCTAGCTAAAACCACTTTGTGCTTTCTCATTCTTTTCCATCGTTTCAGCTGCTTGGAGCAGACAGGTTTGCAGTGCTTGGGTTTCAGTGCTTTATCCAAGTGTTCTCGTGGCAAAAGCAAAGAAAAATCACCTTCATTTTGTGAAAGGAGTTCTTGCCAGTTGTCCCAAACTGCAGCGACATAACTTCTACCACAATTAGCTAGTGCAAAGTTTAGGAACAGACTAGCCCAAGAGGAAAGCAGCAGCTACGGATGTGTTACAGCAGTCACCACATGGCTCACTGCTCTCCGTCCTGCCACCTTTCCCTGCAGGTGGAATGGCTGTGTGTGCCAGGGCACGAGGCAGACATGACTTGTCCTCGCTCGGTGCTCAGCTCTGCCTGCTCTCCTGCTGAGCAATTGCATGAGCAGCTGAGTGGAGGGGAATTTCGTGTCGATGTCAAGGTGGGCGAGACCGTGGTGAAAACAGCCTAGAGAGCCCTGAGAGCTTGCAAGGAAAAAAAAATCAATGCAGGAAGAAGGTGCTGCCGTTTTGTGGCTCACCTCCTGGGCAGGTAGCAACTGTGCCTTAGGAGTTAGGAGGGTCCTTTGATCTCCGTCCGTTATGACTAATGCTATTCTTTCGCCCACAATTGTTATAGTTGTTAAATGTCAAAGGTAGCAGTTGCAGGCCAAGCAGTCACGCTGTGACTCAGCCTAGGTAAGCACCGGGAGACATGAATGAGAATGGGGAGTTGGCAGCGAAGTGGAGCAGGGCAAGGTGAGGCTCTGACAGCTGCGGGTGTCGCTGTGCCGCGCCCCTCGGCGCTGCTGCGGCAAGTGGGGAAGGTTTGGGGGCCATGCTGCGTGCAGGGAGGGCAGCGAGACCCCAGCAGCTTGTGTCGCTGGTGGGGGAAGAGTATTGCACGTTCCTTTTCCCACTGGAAAATAAGTAAAGAAAGATCTGGAAGTACCTTCTGCCCATTTCCTGAGAAACTGGAACTCTTACGTTTCACAACCGTGCGGAGATCACCAGTGAGCCAAGTGCTGCAGGGAGACAACAGCCTCTCCTCGGGGCTGCCCCTGCCAGGCCCCACGTCAGGCAGGTACACGGCTGGTAAGAGCTCGTGGGAGCCGAGCGGGGCTCTCCCTTTGGATCCCAGCACTGTGAGCTCTGTGCCGGGGTCTGTGGTCACGAGAAATGTGTGCTAGAATAATCAAACCGTCATGCTGTATATTCATTGCCTGTGGCACTGTCCTTTAGGGTTGGTAAGGTGCAGGTCTGTACCAATTGGTATGCTACAAGTTAAACGTAATAAATCTCAGGCATCTTTCTACCCCCTGCTGTGATCTTGTGTTCTGCTAAGCTGTTCTTCTGTCAACCAAAGGGATGCAGACTCCAAGTGATAACGTACAACCTGTCTCCTTCCCCACTCCATGTGTGCATACAAGCTGCCTGTTTTACTTCAGAAATGGCAAATTTGGGTCATGAGTTCAGCAGTTAAAATGATGATTTTACCACATCCTGCTTGCACAGGAAGCTTTAAAAAAAAAAAAGTGGAATCCTCTAGATTTTGTCGAAACAAAAAGCAAAGCTAGCTATTTAAAGCTGCAAAGAGGTTTAGATTCTCACCCAGTTCACCACTTCTGTCTCTCAGTGCACACATTCACATTAAAACATTAAAGTGAAAGCTTTATAGCCTGTTCCTGTGCCATCTTAGGCTAATCAGCTCACCATCACCAGGCTGTGATGATAATCTAAAAAATATTTTCCTTTTAAAGACATTATTTTTCTTCTTGGTTAACTCTTTTGTTGTGGGTTGTGGTGTTGTTGGTGTTGGTTTTTTTTTGTCTGAAGAAGGGTTACTTCATTGACTGGGGGGAAAAAGATTTTTCTAAAGTACTGATAAACAGGTCATAATGGTTTGTCACTGTAAATCATCCAAACACATTTAAAAAAATGAAAATAAAACGTGTGCCAAGTTTTCACATAGTAACTGCAAGACTTTCACTTGTGTGCTGGTACTTAAAGACAGGGAGACGATCCATCTGTTAATCAACGTGGATGCTGAATTGCAAGGAGTGGGAGATGCTGACTGTTACTGTGTTAGACAAAAAGAAATGAGAGACCTTGCTCACAATGTAATAAGAGACCTAAAATGCACTGTGCAAGATGAGCAATGTGCAGAGCATCTAACAAACATTGTCTACTCTGTGTATAAATGCAAGGTAATACAAAAAAAAAGTAATGCTGGATTTCACATTTTCAAAGACTCGAGCAGTCATTTTTACAGAATCGGATTTTGTGCAGTGGATTCAGTTGTTGCTGTTCATGTTGTTAACACACATAAGCTGTGGCACTTATCTTTTAGATATTTCAGTTGAACATAGCAGACCTTGGTGCTTGTACTGTGAGGTGGCAAAGCTACATAAATATCATCTGGCCTGAAGTGAGAAGCCTTCCTTCAGTTTTGATGCTAAAATAATGTGCTGTTTCAGTACGTATCCTTTGAGAGTACCCTGTTGAATGGAGTGATGGACAACATGTGACATGCAACAAAACCTAATGAAAACTTAAACCTTTTGAAGATTTGCATGTCATGGTGTGATTGTTCTTTTAATAGTAAAGTAACCTGCTCACCAGTCAACAACATTGATTTTGGTTTTGTTTTCTTGTAGGAATGTTTACCCTTGCAGAAGTTGCATCGCTCAATGACATCCAGCCAACCTATCGTATCCTGAAACCATGGTGGGATGTGTTTATGGATTATCTAGCGGTTGTTATGTTAATGGTTGCCATTTTTGCTGGAACCATGCAGCTGACCAAAGACCAGGTGGTCTGCTTGCCAGTTTTGCAGTCTACTGTAAATTCAAAAGCACAACCCAGCACATCAGGGAAGGCTGACTTTACCACTGTTGAAACAACCACTGGTCAAGGAGAAGACGCGTCAATGAGAACGGTTTCCTTTGGAAGTGCCCCTACTGTAACACCAGATGTACCTCTGAGCAGAGCTACCTCTTCTCAGTATCAACCCACTGAATCAGGTCAGGAGCTGAAGAAGGAGCAGAAGGATTCTTCAGGCCGTAAAACAAATCTGGATTTTCAGCAATATGTATTTATTAACCAGATGTGCTATCATTTGGCTCTTCCTTGGTATTCAAAGTATTTTCCCTATCTTGTTCTCATCCATACCATTATTTTAATAGTCAGTAGCAATTTTTGGTTCAAGTATCCCAAGACCTGCTCAAAAATTGAGCACTTTGTGTCTATATTAGGGAAGTGCTTTGAGTCCCCCTGGACTACAAAAGCACTGTCTGAAACAGCATGTGAGGACTCTGAGGAGAACAAACAGAGGTTAACTGGTGCCCAGTCCCTGCCCAAGTATGTTTCCACTAGCAGCGATGAAGGAAGCCCAAGTGCCAGCACTCCCATGATAACGAAGTCTGGCTTCAAGTTTTCAGCTGACAAGCCGATGATCGAGGTCCCCAGTGTCACTATTTTAGACAAGAAAGATGGAGAACAAGCGAAAGCACTCTTTGAGAAAGTCCGTAAGTTCCGGGCTCACGTGGAGGACAGCGATCTGATTTACAAGCTCTATGTTGGCCAGACTATCATCAAGACTTTCAAGTTCATATTTATTCTCTGCTATACCGCGAACTTTGTCAACACCATTAGTTTTGAACACATCTGCAACCCCAAAGTGGAACACCTGATTGGCTACACGCAGTTTGAATGTACACACAATATGGCTTACATGTTGAAGAAGCTGCTCATCAGCTATATTTCTCTCATTTGTGTCTATGGTTTTATCTGCCTCTACACGCTCTTCTGGCTGTTCCGAATACCCTTAAAAGAATATTCTTTTGAAAAGGTCAGAGAAGAGAGTAGTTTCAGTGATATTCCTGATGTGAAAAACGATTTTGCATTTCTTTTGCATATGGTAGATCAGTACGACCAGCTGTATTCTAAGCGATTTGGTGTCTTTTTGTCAGAGGTAAGTGAGAACAAACTACGTGAAATCAGTTTAAACCACGAATGGACTTTTGAAAAGCTGCGGCAACACGTGTCCCGCAATGCCCAGGATAAGCAAGAGCTGCACCTTTTCATGCTGTCGGGGGTCCCCGATGCAGTCTTTGATCTGACAGATCTGGATGTGTTAAAACTGGAGCTGATTCCTGAAGCGAAAATCCCAGCAAAAATCTCCCAGATGACAAATCTTCAGGAGCTTCATCTGTGCCACTGCCCTGCAAAGGTCGAGCAGACAGCCTTCAGCTTCCTCCGGGACCACTTGAGATGCCTTTATGTGAAGTTCACAGATGTTGCAGAAATTCCTGCGTGGGTGTATTTGCTCAAAAACCTCCGTGAATTGTACTTGATAGGCAACTTGAACTCTGAAAACAATAAAATGATAGGGCTTGAGTCTCTCAGAGAATTGAGACACCTTAAAATTCTCCATGTGAAGAGCAATTTGACCAAAATTCCCCCCAATATCACAGATGTGGCACCACATCTAACAAAACTAGTCATTCATAATGATGGCACTAAGCTTGTGGTACTGAATAGCCTTAAGAAAATGATGAATGTTGCAGAGTTGGAACTGCAGAACTGTGAACTGGAGAGAATTCCTCATGCCATCTTCAGCCTCTCTAACTTACAGGAACTGGATTTAAAGTCTAACAGCATACGCACAATTGAAGAAATCATCAGTTTCCAGCACTTAAAAAGATTGACTTGTTTAAAGCTGTGGCACAATAAAATAGTCAACATTCCTTCCTCCATTACCCATGTAAAGAACTTGGAGTCTCTTTACCTCTCCAATAACAAACTCGAATCCTTACCAGCCGCAGTGTTCAGTTTACAGAAACTTAGGTGTTTAGATGTAAGCTACAACTCAATTACAGTGATTCCAGTGGAAATAGGTTTGCTTCAAAATCTGCAGCATTTTCACATCACGGGAAACAAAGTCGACGTTTTGCCAAAACAGTTATTTAAATGTGTTAAGTTGAGGACTTTGAGTCTGGGACAAAACTGTATTACCTCAATCCCAGATAAAGTTGGTCAACTGTTGCAGCTGACTCATCTGGAACTGAAGGGAAACTGCATAGACCGTCTGCCAGCCACACTGGGGCAGTGTCAGCTTCTCAGGAAAAGCGGGCTTGTCGTGGAAGATCACCTCTTTGACACTTTGCCCTCGGAAGTTAAAGAGGTATTGAACCAAGACACAAGCATTCCCTTTGCTAATGGGATTTAAGCTGAGGTGAAATGCTCGAGTAGCTGACTTCCAAACAGCAAATGTTGAAAAGTATGGCTGTTGTGAGACCATGCATTTTTAGAAAGCAGAATTCCTTGGAAGGCAGGACTACTAGCAGGATTGTAAGAGATGTAACCGAGTGTTCAATGTTTGCAGTGTTTTAAAAGATTATTTCCAAATTTTTTGAGAGGATAAAGAACCTTAATAATCTCAATTCTTTTTTCCTTAAATTGTTTGTAACTTGGATGCTGCCGCTTTTGAATGTTTACAAATTTGCTTGCCTGCTTAAAGTAAATGATTAAATTGATGACCTTTTCTTACTATGCAAGTTATTCTTTAAGGTCTGGATTGATCTTAGTGCATTATGGGAGGAAAAACAAAGATAAATGTTGTATACGGTGTGGTTCTTGCAGCACTTGAAACACGTTGGTGTGTGATGTTAGTGTCAGCCATTCGCAGCAAACGAAACCGGTTTGGCTGTGCTTCAAACTGCAGCAGAACCACCATTTCCCTGCACTAAGGTATGTGGTTTGCATGAGGCCAGGTGTTTGCCCGCATTCTTCATCCTCAAGGCCTCGTGGTTTTGGATGAGACTTGCTCTGTAATCCAGTGTGACTCCTTCAGAGCTGTGAGGCCTTGTCCCATCCCCACAGTTGATCTCCCCCAGCTTCCATAACGCTCCTCTGTCCCAAGCAGCAATGGGTGGTAGAAGAGAGAGTAGTGCCACTGGGCTTTCCGGTTGGGGATAGTTTTGACGCTTGAACTGTTCTGCATGGTGGCTTTGAGAGTCATTAAACAGCAGGTGACTTCACTGCTCATGTTTTGCTCCTCTTCAGAGTTTTCATCGGGGAAATTCAAGACATTTTACAAGAGTTGGTGATCGTTTTGTTTCACAGCCCTTGCTTAGAAACTGGGCTGTCTGCTCTATTTTCTAGACTAATGACAGAGACATAAGACTTAGAATTTACCCAAACATGATTTAGCTTCATCACTTGTTGCAGCCTATCTTCCAGTTTAACTATAGGACCACCCTTCTCCCCCAGCCCCAGTAATTTGATGTCTTTGAACACTTATGCACTATTAGAAAACCCTAAATGTGTGCCAGATAAGTCATCAAATAAAGAAAAAAGCAGACAGCAGTGAGCGTGGGATTTTTTTTGTTTGTTTGTTTTTCGTGGTGTTTTTTAACTTGAGTTTGCATTGCCAAAGCCATTAGAGAAATACAATCCATTAAATCTGCAAAATCATCAGTTGTAAATCTTGGCCATTTACATTCCATGTGTGCAGAAAAGAAGTACTATGCTGGGAGATGATTATGCGATTACTCATAGTTTAAACACAATTCCCTATTGTAGTGTGGTCAGGACTGAACTAGTCTGTCATTCAAGAGACCATTCTCACACAGAAATCCTCATGCACAGCGATTTCTACTGTAACTTAACCAGAGTTGCCCTGACTTACACCACTATTAACGAGGGGATAGTTTGGGCCTAGGGGCATTGAGCAGTCAGAAGCATTTTAAAAACTGCTCTTATGAATCTTGCACATTTTATTGTCAATTATTTACTGTTAGTCACGCTGGGATGACTGTTCTTAGCTGTAGGCAGCAGTCTCTGAATACATACCTGCACCATATGTTTATGTGTATCAGAAGACCAGTTTATGAACAGTGGTTTTCCCACTTCCTTTGGGGATATAGTCTGTTTTCTCCTTGCCAGCTGGTAGTAAACTTGGGATGCTGACGGTTCTGCAACACGAAGTCACAGGTTTGGCAGAGTACTCTCAGTTACTGATCTCTCCTCCACTGGGACGTTTTTGTGCTAATTCTCAGATTATTATATATATTTTTTTTTAAGTAGGAGTTGTTAAGGCTGCAGTGAATTTTTCTGTTTTTAAGAAACTCGTGTTTATTTTTTGCACATAGATCACTTTAAAATTGCTGGACTATTGACTCTTAGAAAAACTGTGGAATATATAATATTGGTGTATGCCTTGTATTTGCTGTTGACTGTCATTTCAGCTTCCTAGAAATTTTGTGTGGGAGGGAGGAAGAGTTGGAGGATGACAGAATTATTAATGTTTAGAAAAATAGTTCTATTTTTCATCTTTTCTTATTTTAACAGCAGTGTCACACAGTATGGCCATAGATTGATCCTCCTTTTTAAAGGTTTTTTTGGTGTTTCTGATGCTCCTACTGTCCCTACTGATGTTCAAAAATAAGCCCATGTTCTCTTAATATGAGTATGATATAAATAATTTAGATCACTGTTTGACTAGTTATTAGCCAATTGTACTTCTTTAGACAGCTTCCTCCAAAATATGTACATTTTAAAGTTAATTTCAGGCTTGTGATGCTTACTCGGCATAAACTCCCTTCTTGTTTTTAGGAGAATTTTCTCAGAGTGGGGAGGAACTGCTCATCTTCCCCAGGTCACCTCCCTCCCCAGTCCTTCCTCCTTTTTGTGACTGTTTATAACGTTCCTGTTCCCTGCGTGTCCACTGACACAGTCTTGCTTTAAGGTCTCTGAAGTTCATCTCTTTTCCATGTAAGGCATGTGAAACATATTTTGCATTTCTATTTGATTTAATAAATAAGATGTTTATATCTTCCTCTAATCTATTTTTTTTAATGGGGAAAATGTTTGCATAGTAAAGTCTCTGATTTCAAGTGTCTTATGCTGAACTTGCTCTTTTTGGCGCCTGTAAATTTAAAGAGGAGGAGGTATGAGGAGCTGCTCCTAGTAAATCCTGTGGGTATGGTTTCTAACTAGAGCACAGTGTTACAGAATAGATGGGATTCTTTTTTCATCTACATAATCTAAATATTCTCCCACCATTTTTACTTGACTAGTGGAGTTTTGCACAGTATCTGCACAGCCCTGGAAGAAAAATGGTTGTTCCTTTAAATGAGAGGAAGTAGGAGATGCCCATGCTGTTTGCCTCTGTCGCTGCAACGTATTTCTGTGAAGATCCTTGGGTTTTCCAATAAGTTGTCCTTTTGTAAGATGCTTCCTGTGATGCAAAATGAGCTATTGCTTTTCCGAGCGGGTATTAAGTCTCTGAGTGTACAGGAGGATGTTGACACTAATGAAAGGCTTTCTGCTGCTAAATAAATGGCTTTGCAGTCCTGAACTGCTTTCTTGTAGCAAGGGGAGAAGCCCAGACACTGTAGGTCATGTCTGGTCAGGGGCAGTCCACTCTTCCCACCCACCCCTGCTCCACCCCAAGTATCACTCACTGGACTGTATATTTTAATCTTACAGAAATAGCTGTTAAGTATAACGTGGTTCCATGTGCTCAGAAATTAATGGCGTTATGGTTGTGTGAAGGCAACGAGTTAGACTTTTTTACTTGAAGTCAAACAAATGAGATGCACCTACAGGTATAGCGTTGACCATCATCCTGTTCTCTTGTAGGATTTCAAATTTCCTCCATTCTCAAGACAGGGAACTGTGTGCAGGAACATGACAATCCCGAGTAAATCTGTAGCATGTGTGAACATGCAAAAGGGAGGCTTCTGTCAGGTGTGTGAGATGTGAACCTCTGTGGGTGCTAACGGTGAGAAAAAGCCTTGAATTTCCTGAGGCATTCCAGTGTGGATGGCAGAGCCCATAGGGTGCAGTGGCAGCTGAGGGTGGCTTCTCGGGGCTGCTGTCACTCTGTGTGATGGGATTACTGCCCATGCAACAACTGGCATTGAAGATAACACAGAGCATGGCACGGCTGTTCGGTCCTCATTGAGGAGGGAGGCTAAAGGCAGAAGAGCACACCCATGACTTGGGACCTACTTCTGGTTTTGCCCCAACCTTCAGCTCAGCTGGGGGAACGGACATCAAAAAGATTCACATTTCCTGTGTATAAATCGGTGCTTCTTTAGTAAATGTAAAATACATGGATAATTGTGAAAAGCACAAGTGCTGTATTGATGAGCCCCAGTTTTGTTACAGGTGTAATGAAAAAGTTGCATTCTCCAGTGACAGCAAGGCCGTCGGCAACCACGCTGGTTTATGGCTGGTCTGACTCGCTGTAGGCTGAAGGCTGATGTTAGTGCGCTGCAGAGCCTGGGTAGTCTGTTCCTTCAGAAATAAATCTTGGGGAGGCACCTAAGTAAAATGCTTATCAAGGTGCTTTTCTTTCTTTCTTTTTCTTTTTTTTTTTTTTTTTTAAGAACATGCTAAAAGGGTGGTCCTTAAGGTTACCGGACTTGAAAGAATTGAGAAAAATCTTTAGTGTTTTTAACCTTGGCATTAACCCCTTTTCTGCCATGGTGAATTGTTAAAATTGTGGCGTGGACTACCAATTAGTTCCCAGGGTACCCTGAATGATTGGTGATTTTATCAGAAGCATTCCCAGTCATTCCCAGTTCAGGCTGTCCACTTGTGCTTGTACAGTGTGTTCAGCACTTAAACTAAAGGCGTCGAGCACTAATGTTGCAAAACCCTGAGGGCTTATGCTGTGACCAGTTTCCCAGGACAGCAAGTCATTCCTCATGCTGTTAAAGGGAGGGAAAGCTGTGTTACTGAGTACAGTTGTTTCTGTAGCAGAGATGAGGCTCTAGAATTAAGCTCAGAAACAGATTTTCGAGGCTGATTACAAACATGCACCCATTCCATGATAAAAGTCATGGGAGATGTTGCTTCTGGCAGAGAGATGATGAAAACCGCTCCTGTGATTCAGCCAGGCATGGGTGCAGAAGTGGCAGCTCTGTAACTGTACACATCCACACAATGCAGCTGATGTGGGGGGGTCGCTAAAACCGCAGGCACTGGAGTTGGGCCAGGCTGCATCTCTCTCCCTTCCCTGAAGAGAACAGCCCCTAAGCTCTTTTACAATTGCTAGAGCCAGGACCTTTGTTCTGTCTTGCCTCCAACATCACGTTGCCCCTTGATGCTGGAGGTAACGTAGGGTTATTGGTTCAATAATGACTGTTTGGGAAGAATGCCATCTTCTAAATTAACACCACAGTCTCTTGCAGGAAGCCTTCCAGCACAGAGCAGGTCTGTTCCCATGAAATGAACATGTTGTGCCCATAAACAGCAGAATCGTGGATTGGGATTGGGTTGCACAGACCATTAGGAATAAATGTGTGAACACGTTACTGTTCTGGTAACCAGTTCTGGGTAGTTCTGCTGTTTCAGGTGGTTTTTAGAAGTGGATTTTCCCTAACACCCTCCTGCTATGTCTCTGGAGCCGAGGTTGCAGGCATGGGGCAGACTGGCTGGTTGCAGGCGATGCTGCTGGAGCTGCCCCAGCAGAGCTGGGCTGGGAGAGGGCTGGGGTGCCACAGCCGCTGCCAGCGGGGCTCCTCGCTGCTGCTGGACTTACCTCGCTCCTCCCAACGCGTCATCTCTGGGAGATGCCACGTGGGGTTGTGTCCCCAGCCACAACATAAAGGGAATGCTGTTGAATGCAATGTGCTGCCAAGTGATGCATTTGGTTTGGAAGATGGGGATCATGATAACAGCAGGAAATGCACAATAAGAAAAAAGGGGGGGGCATCAACAGTCCTTACGGAGTATCCACACACACAGAGCATGAAATTTCAGAAGTTTTGGAAAGACTGCACGAAATCCTGCCTGCTGCTCCTGCCTAAAGGCAAGCTCAGTCACTGGACAGCCTGAGATTCTGGTTTTCATTTTATCTGGGATTTTACATTTCTCTCCCCTCTGTCTCTCAGGACCTTCGAGTGCCTATGTGACTGTTGCTTGCGTGCTTTCCTGCCCCACTATCTGCGATAAGCTCTGCCCTGCAGAGCCCCTAGTGCTTAATGCCACACGGCCGTAACCCCACAACCAGGCCGGGGGCCACCCCCATGCCCCACGGGGAGACCTCTGGTGCTGTCAGGGCCCAGGCCTGATGTGGGAGCTGCAGCTTCCCCTCGTGAGGGGATTGTCCCCGCCCTACCTGGCAGGCAGTGCCCTTGTGGGGCAGAGCCCTGGCACCCAGCGAGGCCGCAGCTCCCACCCCAGGGAGTGCTGCAGACGGGGACCCACATGGCCTGGGTGCCCACAGTTCTCACAGCCCAGGGGAGCTGCTGGGTAGAGTTCCTGTGGCATCTGTAGGCAGCAATTTCCACAGGCTCCCACTGTTTTGTGTCCTAAGGGCTTCCCCGATGCTTGTTGGAATTGGGGTTGGGCGTTTCTTATCCTGTTCGTGATGGTGTGGAGAGCACATGGTGACTGACCTCGTCACAGCCCCTTCAGCAGTGAACACATCCTGCGCTCCTTGGATTTTTTTTTTGCACTAGATTGAACCCGTTCCTTCAGCCTTTCTTCACGTGTTGCTTGGGCGTGTTTGTTTCCTAACACTCGCCACTCCTGCTGCTCCCCTGAGCTCTGTCAGTTTATTGAGTCTGACAAATTCAGTGCTGCCTCTGGTAGGGCCTCAGCCGGGGCCTCCCTGGGGACAAGCAGTGCAGGGCTGCTAAACCCCTCGTGCACCTCTGCCGCCGAGCCTTCCTGCTTACCCTTGGCTGGGCGGCCCTGCAGAGACCCTTGCTACACCCACTGCCCGGCATCCCCGTGGGAAGGGCTCAGACCTTTCTTTTTTTTTTTTTTTCCATCGTGACTTTGGCCTGAAGATTTGCAGGGAAAAGAACCTGGGTGCTGCACGCCTCAGTGCCTTCGCTCAGGGGCAGGTGACTGCTACTCGGCTTTGCTCTTTTGGTTTCTCTGCAGTGCGTGGGACATTCCTGAGGGGGGTGGCCTCCAAGCTCTCTGAGCTCACCTATTGTGAGCATTTTGTCGTGGACTTCTTTCCTCACTGCAGTTGGATATAAAATACTGTGCAAGTGGAGGCTCTGGGTATGTGCTCAGGTTTGCAGGACTGTAATGCGTGAAATAGCTGGAAACCAGAATGCCTCCGAGGACCTCAGGTTTTAACCTATTAAAATTGGGAAACGTACTTAACGAAACACAAAGGCAAACTCACACGGAAATTGCTCCCTGTCACTGTAGATATTTATGTGTATTTGAGATCTAAGAAAATCTCAGCATGCTCCGACCCCAGGAGAACAAGATACTTTCCTAGGCTTTGTCCTAAAATCTGGTTAAGAAATTGTCTTTAAAATCGAGCGTGTTAAATGTGTGTGAAGCCGTGCTGTACCTGCTAGCCAGCACTACTGTGTGTGAATAATTCACATGCTTACCGTTTGGGAAAGCTCCTCAAACCTTCAAAGCTGTTTTTGCTCATGTGGCGACCAAGTCTGTGTCCCTCTCACCACAGCGGTCAGCCTTCACACACAACGTGGCTGGGTTCGCCACATGCTGGGGGTCAGAAACCGCTGTGATCCCGTGCCTCAGCTGCTGCCAGGTGAGCCTGTTCCTACCGGGCAGCAGAGGAGCACCCATAGTGAGAGGGAAGTGCACCTCCCAGGTCACCTTCCCGCCCAGGCAAGGTCCTTGTGCCTGCGGGGCTTTGCTTAGCTTTGCACTCCTGTTGATCAGCCTCAGCCACATGTTTAACTCTGAATGTATTCGTTTAATTAAATGCTTTTAACATTCATTACGGGGCTCCTAATTGCTGACTAACCCAGAGGAGCTCAGCAGCAGGCATGGGGTGTGAAGCACCGGTGAGCAGCCTGTGTTGAACCACACAGTGGTTTCCCAAAATGAGTGTTTTGGGAAGAACATTCTCGCTGGTTCTGTGTCTAAAACCAGGTCTCTCCAGAGCATGGTGCACAGCAGGGCCCAAACATGGCTCCTCCATCTTGTGCTGGGGCAGTGCTGCGGCTCCAGGCTCAGCCAGCTGGGTGCTTTGGAGCTGACTCCGAGGTGCAGGGGTGCTCCCATGCCTGGAGCAGTCCCTGTGTCTGGGGACATGGGGCTTTGTTCCTCCTCCTAACTTCTTACACAAAAGGTAAAAGATGGGGGATACATGGCTGTCAAAGTCAGGGCTGGAAATCTCCTGTTTCTTATGTCGTAGAATTGAAGTCAGGCACAGCTTGTGAGATTAATGCTAAGATTACAGGGAGCTTGGAATCGGTCCTAACACACCACAAAAAGCAAAGAAACCCTGCAGGTCAACATGCTGACTGTTCACAGGGCTGTTCAGTCTCTCCACCACTGAGTTTTTGAAGCTCTGTCATATAAAGCGTGGGGTTAAATGAGCTCCACTGAGGCCATCCTCCAGAACACCTGGGGTGCTTCTCAGAGCCTGATCAATAGCTGGGGTGGAGGTAAGCTGCTTCTGCTCTGCCCCCTCTTAATGGATTTTTTCTGTTCCCAAGATGTTTATTTTCCATTCCTTTGGCTTTACATCCAAAGTGATTCTAAGCCTGTTTTTTTCAGGATGCCTCTTTTGAAAACTGCTCACTCGAGCCATTGTACACAGCAGCTCCTATTTCAATCCACTGTAAGTTTGACAACAGTCTCTGCTGTCTTTTCTCTTCCCTGTGGCTTTTTTCTTTTTTTTCCAGAAATTTCTTTGTCACAGTCAGGTTGACAGTGGCCTACAACATCTTTGTTGGATTAAAGTACATACGGCATTTGGACTGGTCTTTTATATATTTCTGAATTTCAACTACTTCCCTTTAAGAAACTACAGGCTGTCCTGAAGCTGCTGAAATAAATCACTTGAGTAAATGCTTTTTCTTCTTTTCTGCTGCCACTTTGGAACAGTAAGGACTCTGGCTAGATCCTTCCTCCCTATTAAAATCCAATGCAAAACTTCCACTGATTTGGAGGAATCATTTTACTGCAACACGCTATTGACCCATGGGGATAATTTTTTCCTGAAAGGATTTTACTGTATGTTTATGCTAAGTTTATCAGAAAAAGGTGCCCTCTAAAATTCAGGGCTGAGACCCCCGCTGCTTTGGAGATGCTGCCGTCCTTCATTAACTAATTTACTGGTTTACTGAAACCACAGACTCGTGGGGAACATTTCTGTGCCAGGCTTTCTCAATGGGCCGTTTGTGCAAGTAGGTGCTCGGTGTTGTAAGAGTTGCACAATCCAGCCCTTCAGATCCTGTAAGAATATCCTTTTACAAGCTCTAATATCAGAAGTACCTGCAATATTTGTACCTCTGTGCAGTTCTCTGTGGAAATGAAGGACTGTGTGTATGTGATGTTTACTGGGCAAACACCATGGCTTTAAACTCCTGCAAGTGAAACTGCTGTTATTGATTTTTCACTGTCCAAGACATGCCAAGAGCAAATACAAATACCTTACAGAATCTGGTTCTTACAATGCCATTTGGGTATAAATGTTTACAAGGACATGAGTAACAGGCAAAGAAACACGCTTGTGCCCAAAAGATGTCAAAGCTCTGTGTTGTCCCTGCCTTTGTTGATCTGGTTCAGCCAGGGAAGGAGCAGCGAGAGGCTGGCCACGCAGCCCTGCCCTGGTGCCCGGATCCAGGAGTAGGAAGAAGCCGGGCGTGGGGCTGAGGAGGCAGTTTGTGCTTTGTATCTGCTCTGTGTGCTGTGCACAAGCTTCGAGAGGAGAGCCAGCTAATGCTGTTCACTGTGGTGACATCAAGATGTGCACACTAGCCTGCTGGGAAAAGGTCCAAGACCATCAATTCATTTTCATTTCCCATGCAGCAGTTAGATGGTGAGAGTATCGATTTAATCTGAGAGCCAGAATTGACAAAGCCATATCCACAGTTGCTGATCTGTAGCCATGTACTTCTTGAGACCACAAGCACCTGGGAACTAGCTTTAAATGCAGCTTGTGTGGCTGCTTCGAGGAGGACAACGGTGAAGGTCAATGCAGAGACAGGTGCTCTGGTGCAGCCCTCTCTGGGCTGGATGGGTCCTGGACAGGTGGGGCATTACCTTGATTGTTGTGGTCAGCATACAAGAGTCTTTAATTTGCTCAAGGAATCAGGCCTGGCAGGGCTATATGACTTCAAAAGCAACTTTGGTTTTCTTCTTCCCTATCCTTGCTCAAATCCTCAGGTGAACATGATCTGAGGAGACGTGAAGTTCTGATTCAAAGCCCCACATCCTACAGCTGACATCCTTAGCAGCCCTGTCCCACGTGGAACACCAGTCTGTTTTCTGTGACGTGAATAAACACGTGGGGATCTCTGACCTTTCACTTGAGACACGTGTATGCCAGGGGAGAGGACAATCACAAGGCAGGGTGATGTCCGGTGCTGCCTTTCATTTGGCTGGTCCAACTAGCAGTGGCACGGGCGTCAGCAAGGAGTGTTGATACTCTGGATACTTCAAGTGTCTGTACAAACACCTTCACTAATGTGACTGCACACACAGGAACCCCACCTTCACTTGCTGGGAGGTGGCTCCCATTCCCCCTGCCAAGGGATTTTGCAATTTTTTTTTGTGTAACTTGGACAGAAATTGGTATTTTGTTTATTCTGTGATTGGAGCTTTCACTTTTCTTCCCTTGGTATACATCTTGGAGAGTTTATACATCTTAATGAAATTATGCAAAAGGAGGGAGGTGTTGCCCAGAGGCAACAAGAAGGAAAAAAAAAAAAACAAAAAAAAAACAATATAAGCATCTAGAAATAACATGGGAAAGCAGAAGTGTGAGCTGGTTTAACCCCCATGGTTCATGGGGCAGCCATCTTACAAACAGCCCCCAAAACAGAGGGAGCTCAAGCGGGCCTCTGCACCTGGGTGCGAATGACCCAAGCACTGGGGTCCAGTTTTGGGTTTTGCGCATGGTGTGTCATCTCCAGCGACCGCAGTAGGGGTCCTTCAGTGACATGGTCGCAGCAGCACGTGGTTGGTTGTGTGGAACACACTATCTGGGGGTGTTGTTCCCTCTTATGTGCCTCTTCTTAGCAAAACCAGGTGAGAAAAACTGCCTTTGAAGCCCCTGTCTCCCCTGATGCTCACTTCTGCCTTTCAGAAGGCCCTTTCACGGGAGCTCATTCAGCTATTCGTGTGGCTGCGCATAAACTGCGTGAGAGGATGAGAATTTAAAAAGCCCTCAAAAAGGGTGTGTGTGCACAGAGGTGCAGAAAACCTGGTTTGTGCATCTGTACTCATGTCTGTGATAGCTGCTGGAGGAGGTTAGGTGCACTTAATGTGCTCCTGCATTGGGACCACAGGCAACGACGCTGGCTCATGCGTCTGGAGCGTGGAGCTGAAGGAAATCCATGTTTCACTGGGACTTTTAAGAGGCAGCCAGCACTGCTTTTTTTGTCACCTTGAATTGAATAGGAAGTGTGGAACGCGTGCAGCGTGAGCAACAGACTGCCTCTATCTCATTCTCTTCCAAATTCTACAGGATTCTGCATAAGATCCATAAGTTTTAGCAAAACTGTGCGTTGGTTCCCCTATTGTAGCTTATTTCCAGTAACCTGGAAATAAACTGTTACACGAAGGTTTGACTTCATCCCACTGGGTACACACTATACCATAAATCCGGCAAAAGCAGATGACAGTTTTCCCTTCCTGCATTATGGGAATATTCCTTCTGCAGACCAGCTACTTCAGGGGTACTTACAAGCATAACACAATTTAATGAGAAAATGCTGAGCATTGGCATGGCAGGATATATTGAGCCACATGCAAATTGTTCTTGAAGCAGACTACATTGGAAATACGGGGAAAAAATATCTGAAATGTTATGTCAACCAGTATGTTGACATTCTGGTGATTTTATCATGGATCTTGTAATACCTAGTATTTGCTGAACACCTCTAGAGTCTGACTCAAGAGAGCACAGAAACCTGAGCTTTAAATAACAATAATAATGATAAGTTGAAAGTGAGAAAAATGTCACTCAGAGTCACAGAGAAAAGCTCAAGAATGAAACCCAAGAACAAAGTTTCAGAAAGTGACATTCGAGTACAAATAAATATACCATTAATTTTCTTTTCTTTTTTTACTTATTTTTAAAGTTTGTGCCTTAAAGGCAGTTTTGAGGATGGAGGCACAAGAGCATGGGCGGCTCTTAGCTTTTCGAACACTTATTTTAGGGAAGCCTACATCCTAAAATCTTCTAAGCTTGTGGCAGCATGGAAGAAAAGGAGCTATGGTCTCTTCTATCCATTTCCCTACAAAACAGCAGTAACAAATATGTTATCACATGCCCCTAAATGCCCAGAGAGGGAAGACAGGGTGTCAGACTGAACGCTGCAGCCTGCTGTAGGTTTTCTTCTGTTCCCATGACAGGAACGAGTTTTCAATTTCTGAACAGATCTCTTTGGGGAGATTGCCTGGAGAAGTTCCCCACCCATCTGGTGTCCTTCTCTTCAGACTTCTCTTTTTTCTTTCTGCAACAAACCCATGGATTTGTCTATAAAACCCATATTCACAAGCAGGACTAGAGACCAAGATCTTTGGCCTTAAACGTCTCAGCCACTTGAGCTGTATGCAAAAATCACCCAGTTTATTTTTTGCTAGAAGAAGACAAGTGCCTTCACGGCTCTTGTGTTCAGCCTTCTTGTCTTCAGTCACAATAACAGTGTCTTAGTTAATGGTGACTTTTAGTTTAAAGGGAAATGTATATAAGCATGCTTTTATATTCCGAGATAAGTGTCTGACTGCTGCTGTGTGCTGCGTTATTTAACTTCACGGTTTTATCTTCTTGGAACCTCACAGTTCCTTGAACATGCTTCCATCTAAAAAGTGTTTCAAATGTATATGGTCAAACTTTCTAGGAAAACAGTGTGAATGAACTCTTGCTGTGAATGGCACATTGCTATTTCAGCTACTCTGTGTGTGAGAGAGGTAATGTGCATAAAATCTGCTTAAATGCAAAGTTTCTTGTGAGGGAAAAGTTACAGGGTTTGTGCCCTTTCTGGTACGTAAGTACATACACAGAAGGCTTGAAAAACATTTGGTATGGATATGTATGCTTGTGTTAGTTATATGTCTTGCTTGTCTTTTGTTGTTGTCGTTGTTGTTTTTGAAGGGCAGGGGAAGTATAGGCGGAGGTATGGGACAGGCATCTCTAATGTGGGAGTTAATAGTCCGCTGGCTGAAGTGCTCCAGGATGTCGATGGACTGGCTGACAGTGCATGGACAATGAGCAAGGACAAGTCCAGTTCTATCTTTGCCTAGGGCACTTATGCAGCTGTTAGTTGCCCGGTGTAGAGCATATAGGGCAAAAAGCCCAGCTGAGTCCTACCCACCTTCAGCAGCACTCTCCTGCAAGATTAGATAACACTAGAGCTGGCCTCCAGGGAGAGTAAAGGAAAAGTTGTAAACCTAAAAAGCAATAGGCATAGTTGCTCATAAATATTTGTATGCAAGAAAAGTAAAGCACTTCACTGATAGTTTGCCAATTACTAATAGGTTGCTCTGCAAATATCCTGTTTCCCCTAGGGATGTATGATAATGAAGCTGGTATCCTCTTTTTCCAACCAACCAGCTGCTGGAAATTATGCCAAAATCAAACCAAAGTCTGAAGTGGGTTCTGCTACCCTCACTTCTGTGTGTCATTGTGACCCCAAAGTTGCAGCAATTGCTCTTTCTGGTGAGTGCCTGCTGCTGCTTGAGAGGCTGCCGAGGCACCGGTGGGGCCATAGCAGCACACGAGCTCCAGCAGGTCTGTGCTATGGCACATCTGAAAGTTTCTAGTCGTTCCTGTAAAGGGACTATGCGAAGAAACTTGTTAAGTTAGCTTTTAATCTGTATTCTGAGGTGTTTTTTGTCTGTTTGTTTGTTTTCTGTAGGTAATGAGTAACGTGATTAGGACATTTCTGGATGTTTCCATTCCCTCCTGCTGAATTTTGGGACTTTTTTTTATGCTTGTGCTGTACGATATATATGTACAGAAGCCATAATATTTCAGCTTTGGAAATATCATAGTATGGCTCTGATTTCTGCTGTGATGACAGACATTAAAGCCCACTGAAATCAGCGTGGCTCTGGATGGTTACCATGGTTCTTCAGCTAGGCTCAGATGGAAGGATCTGCTTCTGTGTTAACATTTTAGAAGAAACAAAGGGAACTGGATTTTGTATTCTATAAAGAATCAACAGTGTTCTCATGTTCCTGTCCTGTTCCCCATTGTCCTAAAATGCAAAGAAGGCCGTCTCCTGAAAATGTCACGTGTCAGCATGTATTTTAGTATGTATATAAATATATTCCACTGCTGTGAATGCTGTTTTAGCACCACTGGGTAGGTTGTAGAGATGAGTTCCTGTAGATTTAAACATTATGTCAATCACACCTCCTCTAAGCAGAGTTAAGAGACAGACAGCTTTCATCAAAGGCCAGAAGAGCATCTCCCTATACCAGTATTGCCAATAAGATTTAGATCAACTCCACTGCATTGAAATACAGAGGATTTGTTACCATGGGGTCTCCAAAATTGCTAGTACCTGTTTGCTAGCCACAGTTAGCTGCAACTGATAGGCATTTTACACAATTTCCTTAGGTTTTAGACAATACTTTAAATGAAAGGGTAGTAGAAAACAACACTTAGAAAGAGGAGGAGAGGGAGTGGGTAGTTACAGTACCGAACTACAGAAGAACTTTATTTCACAATAACCGTGCTGCTGTGTGTGGATAAATCACTGATTGTTCTCTTATCCCTGTACTGCTATGAAGAATTTACCAAAAAAAAAAAAAAAGCCACCAAACCAAACCAGAAAAACAAGGAAGCAGCAGAACATGAATTCAAGAGCAGAATGGGATTGCACAAGGAGATTCTGCACTGAACTGAAACATTCATGTTTTGGACCATCAAGAACGAATGAAGTACAATACAGTTCTGTTCCCTGTCTCTTTTTATGTCTCCATTTTGTTTGGCTTTGCTTAGCTTAGATTTTTCCTTTTTGGAGTCCTGCAGGGAGAAAAGAAGGAGCCTTTGTTTTAAAAAGACTCAGACCAACAGTGGGCCATTGATCATAATTAAATCTAAAATAATACGCTTTTGCTGACCTGTTTGTATTGAATCCAAAGAATTGTACGTTATACCTGCTGTAGCCTCAGTCTGCCCCCAGATCCAGTTTCTTCTCCCTGAGCTGCTGGTTCTGGGACAATAACTTTAAAATCCCAAATATATCCGTGTTTGCAGGGTTGCATGTGAAAGCACCTCCTCCTCTGTCTGATGTCTGGAGTGCTAATTTGGTACTAGAACGATTTCTTCATCATCAGATGTTCTCCTTGTCATGTGCCCTCCGTGACAGACTGCAGTCCCCATAACAACCACCTCAGTTGTCAATAACTTCCTCGGATGGCGAAATGACCCATAGGATAAGAGTAATTCTCATAATAATATTTGGGGGTTGTGTACAATTTATATGTAACCGTGCCATAATGTGCATTGACCCAATTCAGAGCTTCCTGAAGTCTATATGAATGTCTGTGCTGATTTTGGTGATCACTGGTTTCTTCAGAGACTACACCTAAGCTTTCATAGCCAGATTTTTAGTATAACAAAACATAGAGGTTTAACCCTGTGACATTTGGCACTAAGCAAAAGAGAAGCATGTGTTCTTGTAATTTGATTTGCAGTTATTACTGTTAATGTCCTGTTGAATTTTCCTTAACTGTGTTTTGCATCTCCTATTGCATTTATTTTCCAGGATGCTCTAATGAGTAAATGTGCTGATGGATTAGTCACTGAACAAATGTGCTTTAGCAGAATACTGGAGAGATTCACAAGAAGATGCCTCTTTTGGCATCAAGTCCTACAAATAGGGAGTGTTAGGTGCCTTGGTCCTACTTTTACCCATTCTCAGTCTGTCAGGACACACTTAGTGCATTCCTTAGCAGCTCATCTTGCAGCATGCACGGAATTCCTTAAGCAGAGATGATTCTTTAGTTTTGACTGTTGCTTGTTTCAGGCCACCTGGGAGAATCAGTTTATTCCCACTGTATTTGTAATGAATTGTTACCTAGGATAGCTTTTGGCTTCCATGCACATTTATGCATTTGTTTAATTCCTCACATTTACATTATTTTGCATAGAGCAAAATGTATACAGCTGTGCCCTTGCATTTTCTTGCATGGGGAAAAAATCTTCAAATTTTGAAGATTGTGGTAAGGGGTTTGCAGGCCTTTGGCAGGCTTACTAAGACAGACGGCCCATGGCACTCCCTGCAGGTGCCCTCCAGCAAAACTGCTTGTACTGTACATCTGTGCACAGATCTGCTCATTCCTGTTCACAAGCACAAGGCCACAGATCAGGCTGAATAGCTAGTGTTTAGTAGAGCAAGAAAGGTTGTAGAAAAGGGGCTGCTATGTTGCAAACATGAGACATACAACCGTGAATGTACAGGAAAATTCCCACTGTGTAAACCTCATATTGAATGCAAGAAACTTGTCTGGTTTGCACAAGGGTGCACGTGTAAAGGGATGGGTGCACAAACACGTCTGTATGTGGACTGTTTGGCCCTAGAAATCACTCTGTTCTGCCCAAGCATAATGTATCCTTGGCTGAGAAGTCAGCAGTGAGGCTGGACGAAAGATTTCCTTTGGCAGGGAATAACCATTTTCTCTGCATGTATTTCTCTGGTGATACTGAGAGAGAAACAGGAGACGAGATTTAGCAGAGGAGAGTTCATCAGGGAAATCTGCAGGCTACAGTCCTTTTCGCTCAGCTGTATCCAAAGTCTGTGGCTCAAGTATATTCGCATCTGCTGCCATCCAGAGCTTGGGGAGGGAAAATGTCTGACTGCTGTGTCAGACTCAGGTTTTAGCTTAATAAAAGCTTGGACTCTGGACCTACGTGAGTGAAACCTTCCTTTCCCCAAATGGGGCTTTTATTACTTTTCAGAGTAATTACTTGCAGAGAAATTGGCAGTTTTTGATCCAAGCCTGTTAGCTACTGAAGAATGAAGGAAGACCTGTTTCCCTGACAAAATCAAAAATCAAGAGATAGTGACTTTGCCCACCATTACAACCAGAAAGTGTGTCTCTAGCTTGTCCTCAGAGCCAACTCCCTAGCTTTTTTGTCAGATCTGCTCTCTGCTTCTCTCTCACATAGTCCTCCCACCCCCGTTCAGGAATGTATAAAACATTAAGAAGCTACACGGAACGAAACATTTCTCAGGATGTGAGTCTCACAAAGGTCTTTGGTTTTTGTTGCATGGTGTATCTATTTTTTTTTTCTTCTCTCAAACCTTTGGCTATGGGAGTAGAAAAGTGGTGTCTTACAACTAGCTTGAATTGAGTGAAGCCTGTGTTTACATTTAGCCTGTTTCAGTGTTTCAATGCAGCCTGTTACAGAAACTAAAACAGCTTGTCCTGCGATTCATGGATGAATTGGTGTTAACGGTAGGTTGATCGAAGGGGACTATTACAGGGAGGATACTGCTTAATTGAGTTCTGTTGACTAAGGAAGGCTACACTTCAGCACAGGATTACTTGTGTTTGCTATTTTGGGGGGAAAGAGTGAATATCGAGGCCTATTCATAGCTATTTATGATGCTCTTCCTGGGAAGGCCTCGAGGCAGCCCAAGGGGCCACTGTGGATGGTGCAGCCATGTCAGGAGCCAGGACGAGGGGACAGCGCAAGTACTCCTCTGTGTAACATCACCGAGCTGCTTTCCAAATACAGCCACGTAAGAGATGGGCACAGCCATACGTTCACACAAAGCAGCAGCCGCCCCTGTTGTGGGCTGGCACAGGACAAGGCTCCTCACTCCGCACCGCTGTGGAGCCGCGGGGAGTCACTCCCGCCAAGCACTGCCTGGCTTCCAGCTCAGGGTAAGGGCACATTTTGGTCCTCGTGTACTGAGGGCAGCGTTTGCTGCCGTCGCCCCTTATGTTTTCACCGGGGCCAAAGGGCGTGTGGCAGGAAAGAAAGCGTTGGGACTACAAAAGGCGTGGCAAAGACGCGGCTGTTTCACCGCCGATAACCCCGCTGCGTCTTCAAGCCAGATAAGGCCCGCTGCCATGACGCAAAATGGCGGCTGCCAGCACCTAACATGGCCGCCGCGCAGCCTCCTCCCTCGTGACCCCGCCGATCCAGGCGCCGGGCGCCGGCGGCTTCGGGCGGCCGGGGCCCCTTTCTCCCTTCGGGCCGCGCCGCTCACGTGATGCGGCGGCCGGGCCAATCGGCGCGCTCCCCGGCGGCGCGCAGGCCCCGCCTCGCCTCGTTGTGGCGGAGGGCGCCATTGCCAGTCGCGGCCGTCAGCCGCCGGGAGCGGGGCCCGCCGCCATCATGGACTACGGGGAAGGTGAGCGCGCGCCCCGCAGCGCCGGGCAGGGCCCGGCCGCGTCTCCGCACGGCCGCGGCCGCCTCGCTCCGCGCAGGGCGCCCCCCCCCCCCCCCTTCCCCGCACACACCTCCTCGTCCTCCTCCTCGCCGCCCCTCCCGGGCCGGGGGAGCTGCGGCGGCCGGCGGCGGGCGGGCTGCGCGGGAGGAGGAGGAGGGCAGAGGAGGGCTGAGGAGGGCTGAGCGGCCCCAGGGGCCCTCCCGGGGCCGGGCGGGCGGGCGGGCGGCGAGGGCGGGGGGCGAGCTGAGGCGCCCGGGGGGCGCGGGGCGAGCGGGGGGCGAGGGGGAGGCGGCGGGGGGGGGGGCGGCGGCGGCGCGGGCAGGGCCGGGGGGAGCTCGGGGCGAGCTCCGTGAGGGGGTCGTGCCAGGAGAGCCGCCAGCAGGGAGAGCCGCCTCTCGGCGCGGCTCCCGGTGTCTCCCCTCCAGCTCTCGCTAAGCACTAAGTCATTCTCACTGACCCATCCTCTCCAGCTGAAGACAGAGATTGGAGGTTCCCAGATACCCCCATGCATTGTGGTGTGAACATGCCCAGTGGGTCAGTCTCAGGTATGAGCTATAAATACGTCTAACCTCTAAAAAGCGTTGGGGCTGAACAGTCAGTGTTGCCAAAGATGTTAAAAAGGGTTATTGAAAGTACATAACGTGGTATGGCTGCACATGTTGTTTTCTGGAGGAGTTGTAACTGGCGGGGAGTGAGACTCGGTTCTCATCTTGGGCATGTCAACATGAGCTCCTGCACATTCCGAGTCCGAACGAAGAGGTGTTGGAGGAGTGGGGATGGGAGGGAACGCAGACTTCACTTACGATGTTGCTGTTTGCATACATCGGTATTTTATTTTCTCATGGACTACTATATTTGATTCGTGCTGCTTAGATTGAAAAGAAAGCAGCAGAAACGGGGTCAGAGAATGTTTCCCTCTCCCATGCGGGCATGGGAAAAGAAGAACCTAGATTTTCTTTTGTAACTTACTTTATGTAAGGGTGTGGGAAGGAATATAAGAAGCATAAAAATAAATGTGATAGAGCAAATGTTAGCTTTTGTTTATACACTGTTAAAATACCTGCAACTGAAAAGAATACAGATTTTATAGGTAAGGTTTTAAACTTAGCAAGACTCAAGAAATGTTTTGAAATCTCTTGCCAGCATGCAAACAAGTACCAAAAGGATGTTAATGTATCAATATAAAACTTTTAAAATAAACCGTCCCTAAGTTTTATTTACAGATGTCACCAAATAAGTATTTGCTATTGGATCTCTTCATACACTTGCTGGCCGTTACATGGAAATAACATGGATTACAGAAGCATCTGCGATTGCAGTATGACCGTTTTCGTGATACACTCCTTGAGTCTTAGCTCTTTTGCCAACAATAGTGGTTTGGATTTATTTTTCTTCATAGTAAAATAAATAAAAACTCTGGACTTGTTTTTTTAAATCTTCTGCATTGATTTCTAATTAAATGTCCTTTACATAGATTCTTCTTAAGTTGCAATTTAAATTCTTATTGGAATGTTAACTGTAGTCAATAACCAGAACCTGCTTTTCTGATATCTGATGACAGCAGTATTAAAATGAATCTAGGCTCATCCTTATGATAAGTAAATGATGAAACATATTGTACAGTTAAACCATTACTTTCATGTACCTCTGTAAGAATCTTTGTGATAATTGTTTTACGTTATTTAAATTTATTCAACAAGTTTAATTATGATGTTTGCAGCTTGAAACATTTGATATTAATGTTTGTGCATTGCATGTACGTTAGTAAGTAATGGACGAGCCTTTGTCTTACCCTGATTCTGTACAGTGGGCTAAAGGCTATTTTGTAGAGGTCCAGTAGATGGCAACAGAGGATGAATGTTGAGCGTTTTCTTCTTTGCCCAGTTCTTGGCTAACTTCTTCCTAATGGAAATTTTTAGCCTATTTGAAGTGTGCTTTTTGTTGGACGGCTGATGGTGGCTGTGATTCCACCCTTGTCCCTAGCTGATGACTTGGTTTGAGGCACAGATGACATAGCCTGTAGAATAAACTTTGTGACAATATATTGAGGTTTTGGTTACTGTGACCAGTGTTCATTTAATCTGGAAAGGAAAATGGCTGTTGCTGCAAATCCTAAAATTCATCTAGTTGTTGGATTAGTGCCTTGTTTTGCATGGGACTCAATGTGTTAAATCTTCTGTATCTATTGACAAAGTTGGGATCTTGAGGCAGGCATAAATTTTATAGAAAATGCAATGTGTCTGGAAAAAATGCAGCTTACAGTTGCACAATGGATCCTTAAGTTTATTCTTGTCATAAATTACAAATGAAAAATATTCTGGGCAACTATAGCTTGTTTCAAGCCTGTAATTCTGTGGGTTTTTTTTTTTTTTTCAATTATTTTGAGATTGATATTAAGTTTTACTAAAGTTTTAAGTTTTTTTTATTCATGATTCATTAATGTAAGATCCTTCTCCGTTCTTTCATCCTCTTAGGCTTCTTACATGTTCCATGTGGAGAACGCTATTGGAAATGATTTCGCTTCTTGTGCTGTGAATGTTTTCAATATCCTCTAATCTTTAGCTTTTTCTTTACAAGTGTCAGTGTCTCATAGAGTCCTCTGTACCAAGGGAACCTGATTCTTATCTACTACGTTTAACTTCCTAGTTCTTTTCCTAAGGAAAACAGATTTTTCTTCACTGTATAACGAGAAGTCATCTTGCAGCAATTTTAAGTGATCTCTCCTCTAGATCAGGCTTTTTCTTTTTTTTTTGTTAAACTTCAGGAATGCATATATGTTAACATTTTAATTTGTAAGTTGATCTCTTCTTTAAGTGGCCTATGCTTTTTGATTTTAGGGGTAATATATTTTTTCCCCTTTGTCATAACTTTTCTCCCTTACTCCAAGAGCATTTAGATATGGTTTAGAAATGGAAAATGGAATATTTCTTTTCTGTTCTGTTTCTGTACTTTAGTTCAGCAGCTCGTTCATCAACACTGTGTGCAAGAAGCTGCAGATACCAAAACCCGATTTATTCCTCTAACAAACTCTTTGTTTCAGATACTTCAACTGTGTCAAAGATTTGGTTTCTTTTTAAACTTCAGGAGCAACTATGAACCATTTTTTTCCTCTCTGAAGTATTCATAGATACACAGAATACTTCTTCAGAGGTTTCTTTGCTGAATAGTTACTTTTTAAACTTAAATGAAACAGAAGTACCAAACTTCTCAGTTGTTCTGGGTTCGAAGCACTGCAATACAATTCCTAGCTGCTTTTTTCCTAGTATTTGAGTACACATTCTCTTAACGTGTGAAATATTTTCACATTTAGTTTGAGCAGTGTATGCAGTCAGCTTCTGTGCATCTCCACCAGCAATGACAGCCTGAGCTAACGTAGAAGTGAATGGGGAGCAGGCTATAGGCTGAGAAGACTGTTCTGTGCAGACACAGCTTTTTGTTTTATGCTCCACGTCTGTCTCTCTGGCTTTAGTGAATAGAAGAAGAAGAATCAAAAGTGTGAAAGAGGCCAGTGCAAATAGATTTGTATGTTGGTTGTCAGGTTTGTGAACTAATAGGCTATTTGCCTTGAGACTGTAATAATTAAATCTGTGCAAGTGATTCTCATTCAGGTATATTCAGTGAACGCTTATTGCCTTCTTGTACATTTATTTTCTCTTTTCCCCTTTTAGAATAAAGCCTATCTGGAGAACAGACTTTGAAAGTAAAGAAAAGCTCTACCTGAAGAAATATTACACTGCTTATTTGAATGCAATATCTTTGTCAAGCGCTGGGCATGATTCATAAAGTCTGTACATTTTTGACTAAGTTTGCAGCTGGCAAAATGATCAGGTGGGAGGCCAGTGGTTGGGACAATAGGTTACTGCTCAGCAATCTGGAACAGTCAATGAAGAAGCTGGAAGATGATGGTAAAACCAACTCGATTAGGTCAGGTCGTAGATGCTTCTGTTTCCCACCTCACCTCCTGTGTGTCACGCTGTCTGTTTGGGGGTGTGGAAGGAATAGTACGAGTGCCCCTTTGGTATATTTAAAAGTCTTGGCTGATTAGTTGCGTAGGGACTTTCTGAGCTGTAGTCGAAGTCTTAATGTTTGACATCCTTTGAATGTCTTGTCAGTGGATTTATCCAAGTCCTTTCTTAAATCCATGTAGGTTTTTAATAACTTCATGTCACAGGGCAGTGCTGGGACTTGGAAATCTATTGTGAAAAAGCATCCAGTTCATTTTTTAAGCTTTTTTTTGAAAGTTTTGTTCACTACCTCTAGTTTCTTGTAGTAGAAAACCACAGGTATAATAGTTTGTCACTTTGTACCTTTTGTATCCCCCTGTTAAACCTTTTTCCAAGAGAAACATACTAGTGTAGGTAAATGCAGTGCTGCCAGTCTGGGCAGGAAGAGTAAATCGGTCAGTTAGGGAACAGAAATTGCTGCCCTAAGGGCAGTGACTTGAAGATTAGGGGAATGGCAGCCACACTGCTGATGTTGCAGATATCCTTGCGGATCCAAGGGTAGCACGAACCTTGGATGAGTAAAGGGAGCATTGAATAGAAACAGACATCAGATGCCGTCCTGGGAAGCATATTTTAATATTTGCTTTTGTGCTAAAATTTTTAGAAAAAAAAAAAACCAACACCTTTATTTGAAGCTATGCTTCAAACCGTTTTTTGGAATAGTTCTTTTGCATGTGAATGTGAAAGTTGGCGGTGTACCCTCCCCACACTGGTCACTCACTGTACTAGAATCAGATTGTGATGGCAGTGATCTTGACAATGCATTTTGTTCCTCCTTGTTGAATGATGTGATTAGCCTGTTTAACCTAATTACCTTTGTGCCATCACAGGGCCTGTAGATAATAGGGAGCAGGATAAACTGAGGTGAATTATTGGTCCGTCCCCTTCAGGCGGTTTTCAGGATGTCAGTGTCTTTTGATTTGATAAACTGCACTTAAAAAAATACTTTGGATCTGAGATTGAACATAGGATCAGCTAAACTTAATTTTTGCAAAGTTCTGAAATTCTTTTTATTGATTACTTACTCTTCTTACATGCCTGCATCTTTATGTAGGCAGTCTTTAGGGTATTGCCCTGGATTAGGTGGTAGATCACTCACACCAGAGAGGAATATTAGATACTCATATTAGAAGGTTCAGCAAGTTCCTTAAAGTAATGTCCTACAGCTTAGACTGATATTGTGTGATGCTATATGATTACTATTTTGGAGAAGTTTTTTCTACTTTGCTCTATCTTTATTGTACATCCCAAATATGGGATGATGCAGTGCGACTTCCAAGTTCTAGAAATACCATCCTCAACTTTTTAGAAAGTACCTACGGTCGCTAAAAGGAAAACAAAGAAACAAACCAGCAAATCTTAGTTGGAGATTCTATTCAGGCTTGTAAGGGACATCTGTAACAGTGAAATACTCAGCTAAGTACCATTTGCAGTTTTCTTTGCAGATGTAAGAACGTAAATTGCAATGGCTGTCTGGTCTAACAAAACGCAGTTACAAACGGGAAATAGTGTATATACTTACTTTCATCACTACGGTTATTTTCACAAAACTAATAGGCACACAGAATTACTATGTTTCATTAAATGGGAAATATTACTTTGAGTGGACTTACTGTCCTGTTCTGGAAAAGCCTTGGAATTTTTTTTGAAATGTAGGAAATAGTGGACAAATCTTCGTGTGGTTATATTTTTATTCTTTCTGTGTTCACTGATTTTCCTTCTCTACCTTACCTTTTTAATGAGGCTTGACTTGACAGGCTTTCTTTCTGTTACCTAGAAGTTAGTGTTGGTCAGTTCTGGGAAACAGTTATGGCCACTAGAATGGTGATGTGGTGCAAAGTGTGCATGTTGCAGGAAGGCTGAGGGTCATGTTCATTCTGCGGATCTACGTTGTTGTCTTAGAGCTTTGATTTTTTGTGTGGTTATTTTAACCATACTTTTATATAGGACTTTGAGTGTTGAGGAGAAACTTGGTTCTTTTGGCAGACTTCCTTGTAGGATACAAAGGTGTCATGAAGTGACATCAGCTCAGCTATGAAGTACCACCACCTTAGTAGAGTTGGTCACCTGCAACTCAGTGGTGCTGTGGTGGTTTTTTGTTGGTGCTAGAAGGGAGAGTTTGATTGGAGCCTGTATGCAGCATCTGCATTGCAGCGTGACATGGGTTGTAACCTTGAACCAGTGTCTCTGTAAACTTATGAACGTTTTTTTGTGGCATTGTTATAGCCAGGTGTCTGGACTGTGTGTGTTATCAAAGGGAGGAAGTGGTCATCATTCTTCACTAACTTCTGATGCTCCACATCAGGCTTTTTCCATTTAGTTGTCTTAACCTGCGTCTGAATTCCAGCTGACAGAACAATAATCCTGACCTGTCCATTACTGACAAGAAATGTCATCTTCATTTCAATTAAGAGGTTCTCTGATGACAAAGACACACAGCTTCCCTCAGCACATTGTTGAAATTGATTCACAACTGAGAGTGCTGTATTTTGTTTGTAAGCTCTGTGGCAGGTTAAACATTTTACTTAAGAATTTAAGCTAGAATACTTAATAAGACTTCTCTCTTGCTTTCTTTATAAACATTTTTCTGCTCTTTTTTAGACATGGACCGTGATTATGGGCATGGAGGCTATGGTGGCCCACGATCCATGGACTCTTACCTTAACCAATCCTATGGGATGGAGAGTCATGGAGGTGGAGGCGGAGGAGGTGGTGGTGGTGGTAACAGGTAAAATAATCCTTCAGTTGTCTCAAGAATTGATCAAATACGATTTAAGTTTCAGTCATTCTGTTTTCTAACTTAAGTGTTCCTGAGGCATGTTGTTATGATTTTGTATGAACACTTTCGTTCTGAGTCTTCATGTTCAGTAACTACTGGCAAATCTTAAACTGTAAGAGCTAGATTATTGTAACAATTAGCATTTTTGTGGAAAAGTTTGACACTGAAACAATATGTCTGTGACTGAAAATGGAACAAGCTTTATTTTTTTGTAATGGTTAGTAATTTATAACTGATTGGCCTGACATACTGTTTCTGACATAGCAGACTAGACCTAATTGGTTTAGTGGCTTAGACTGAATCTATCAACATTCCGTTTTCAAGGAACATTTAGGGTATGTGCTCTTTGGTTTGAATGTGCAGTGCTTAAATGGTCTTGGTATTGAATCTGAAAGTCATGTCCAGATTATTTCTTTGGCAGGTACTGATTACACTAAAAACTGTGTGCATGTTCTGGGCTGCTTTGCAAGATGGTTTAGTCTAAAAGTAAAATTTCTGATGCAGTGGTCTTAAAGTTGTGTATTTAATGCTAGGATATTATTCCCGTTGCTCTTTCAGATAAAAACAGTAGGGAACAGCTGATTTGATTTATCTTTTAATATCACATTCGAAGTAGCATGCTTTTCAGAGTAGTGATTCTATCTTGGAGGAAATGAAATGTGAAGAAAACTTAGATAACCTGATGGTTTTCTTGTGTGCGCCCTTGAATTCTTGTCTGGCTGTAGCCAGACTACTGTATGATTCTTGTTTGTAGTCACTGTAGTGCCACTGGGCAAGGACAGAACTAAGTAGGGAGGCTGGAGAAATGTTGTGTTTTGCTGCATGGTTCTGTTAAACATTTTAGTTCATTATAATTTGTTTAATGATGAACATAAGATTTACTTGAAAGTCTGGGCAGAGATTGAGGAATGAGCTGTACCTACCATACAGTAATCTGCATATGATTGAATTTCAATGACTACTTGAACACGGAAATGTCTCTTGCCATGTAATGTTAATATTGTGCATGGACTCCTTTAGATAGCACTATTTTCTGTTTACTTCTCGGTCTTCCAAGACTAAATGTATTTTAAAATGAAGGCATTCAATTTATTATAGATCCAGGCAGAACTTTGAGTCTGTTCTAGTTTATATTTTATCAGTCAAGGGGCTGTCTTTCCCAACTCCTGCTCAATCACCTGTTATAACCCTGTAGGGACACTAATGTGTTTCCCTTCCAACTGGGTACAAATACTGATGATTTCCAGCCTGACTCCTGCTAAAGTAAATCAGACTCATAGTAAATAGCTCAAGATTTCAGCTCCTTGTTACTATACTTAGAAACTTCAAGGACTGTTTTTGTTTCCACTGTGCGTGTATTGAGATAGACTTTCAAAATCCAGAGTTTCTAGACTTAATGGTCTGCAAGGAAAAGATATATGTGCATTGAAGATCATGATCTCTGATTGGGTGACTGAATATTGCAGGGAAGATGATTTCCAAAAAGTATAAACATGCATGGAAGAGCACTTACGTTTTCCTTTAAAATTAGAATTCTGAGGTGTTTAAGACTCACAACTGTACCACTAAAAATTGATATTTTTTTTTACTCTCAGTTGAGAACTAAGCCGCCTTTTAACTGCTGTTTAACTGTTAAAATATGAGGGCATGATTTTGAAGAAAGGACAGTTTGACTAGCCTGTGAATGTCTGCAGGTCATTATTTTTGTGAGACTAGGGCTGGGCTCTAATAATATTTTAGTAAATGTTGCTGAAAATTTTAATTGAACGAAGTTCAGGCATACTGAACTTTAGAATTGTTTGTAGAAAAAATGGCTCAGATAGCTTTCTATCTGGTCATAGTGTCATTTGCCCAGCCCTAATCAAGATTAAACAGTAACACAACTGTACCGACCAGTATAGTAATAAATTGATTTTAGTTGATAAATGTCAACTGATAACTTGTCTTTTTGAAATGTATAACATTAGTAAGCTTACTTTTTTTTCTCCTCACTGTGCAACTTTTCCAGGTTTGGACCTTATGAGTCTTACGACTCCGGGTCTTCTCTGGGTGGGCGAGATCTGTACAGATCTGGCTATGGTTATAATGAACCCGAACAAAGCCGCTTCGGAGGTAGTTATGGTGGTCGATTTGACAACTCCTACCGGAATAGCCTTGACTCTTTCGGAGGTAGAAACCAGGGCGGGTCTAGCTGGGAAGCACCTTACTCCCGTTCAAAATTGAGGCCTGGGTTTATGGAGGACAGAGGAAGAGAGAGTTACTCTTCCTACAGCAGTTTTTCTTCACCCCATATGAAGCCTGCACCTGTAGGCTCTCGGGGGAGAGGAACGCCTGCTTATCCTGAAAGTGGATTTGGAAGCAGAAACTATGATGCTTTTGGAGGACCATCAACAGGCAGAGGCCGAGGCCGAGGAGTAAGTACAGAATCTTTTCAGATTCTTTTCACTAGACACTCTTTTAAACCCTTTCAAGACCACTGCTTTAAAATTAATACACTGTTCAGTACAGTGTGGTTTTTTGTCCAAGCAAACTATCATGGTTGACAATGTTGTTTACCCCCTTGAAGCTGTCTTCAAGTAGAATGCAGTCTCTCTTTCGCTCTTGAAAGTAATGAGTAATAGAAGACTAGTTGATAAGGTTTGTTAAATCTCTCCTTTTGTTTGAAAGGCGACGATCAAAGTAATAGGTTTGGTCTAAAAGGGATTAAAAGGACTTGCATTTTTCCTTGTAAGCACTAGCATCCTCGTTGCTGGTGGGGAAATTCTTGAATATTGTGAAAGTTTAATTCAAAGCCATTTGAAGTTTTTAGTAGGTTAAAGGTGCAATGTATATGCAAAAAAATAAAACCCGGTTGTGAATGCCAGAGTAGCTTTCGTTTCCTGTAAAGGTAAAACTTTAGCTAATTCTTTAGTATGTTCAACACATGCTTTATCAAACATCAAGTCTTCTCTTAAACTTAGTTCTTACTCTGACTTGTGTATCGAAAGAGTGATGGGGAGGAATTTGCAAAGGTAGGTGGCTAGCAGTTACAGTGATTCTTATTAAAATTAAAGCATGATTAAAGGGGCATCATCAACTTGAAATCGAGTTCTTTCGCAAACTTGAGTTTGATTTTCAGGTAATGTGTCTAGCCCTATGACTTGTATTCATTTTCTTTACTGACATATCTTCTACCTCGTTTTCAGTGGATTCCTTTCCAGTGTAGGATGTAAAAACTGTCCAAATTAACTGGACACAAAATAGTAGATCACAGTTTGGAGAAGTCATGCTTAATGTTTAATGAGCTAGGGAAAAATACAGCAGAAGAGAATAAAAAATAATCCTGACAGAAGTACTAACTTTAAGTTGATGGTGTCCCTTTACTTTGGTTTTATAATCCCAATACTGATTTTTTTAAAGTGGGAAGAGTTCAGTGAACGCTTTTCCACCTATGCCTCTAGGTACAACTTAACTTTTAAAATTCTTAAGTGTGCCATATCTCTTTGGGAAGCAATTCTTTAATGTTAAACCATACAACTTGCTTGTAGCTTGAAGTGTAGATGAAGATCACTTTTTTTTTCTGGGTCTTTGAAGTGCCTAATTGTCTGGTGGTCTTGTTTCAGAAGGTCTACTTTGCAGCATTCTTGAATACTGTAGTTGTCATATTCAAATTTTAGATTTGCACATGGCTACTAGCTAGCATGTAGCACGGTATTAGAAATAGTTTAATCTTTATATTTCTCTGCTTGTAAAGCTGAAAGTGTTTGATTCTTAAGCTTGGATTGCCATCCTTTCAGAACTCATTTGGATCTGAAAGTTTTGTGCAAAATGATGACCAAGTAGCCTTATTTCTGTTTTATTTTTGCTTTTGAAATCTATCTTTTTAGTCTTTTACATTATCCTTTATTACATAAAGGCTAAAGTACTTACCATACTTAAAATGCATTGCACCTTTAATAGATACTGTTTTTAAAAAAGTACTTGAAACTATTCAAGTGCCTACTTCGTTCCAAATTTATAGACATACAATGTAAATGTACATGCTAGGTAGTTCTGTAACTGTCTCAACTAAATTAATTAACGTGGAGATCTTGTGCATGGACTTTTGATTAAGCAAAGTGCCTGTTTTGATGCATTCAGTCTGTCATATAAAATCTGCTAATAAAATGGGTATCCTTTTTGTGAAAAGTATTTTGAAGTTATTTTCATGTTCTTTGATAGCGTAGCACTAATTCTCTTCTTATGGTGACACAAATATTTCTGCTTATCCAATTCATCCATCCAGTTAGTGGGCTGTCTTCTGACCTTTATTAATCAAATAATTGAGCTAATATTAAGAAATGTGTTGGTGCTTTGAAAAAAATGCAGCTACCTAAGTTCTCCCTCTTCAGATTACTCGTTTATTCCATGCCTTCAGAGAGGTTGCTTTCATAAACAGGTGTCCACCAATGTCTGTACAGCACTTCAGAAGTAACAGAAGGATTTAGTCTTTCAACTGAATTTTCATTCCTGTTGCTGACATGGTTTTTGTATCAGTCCCTCCAAGCCCAACTTCTGAATTCACTGTTGTGCATTGTCCTGGAATGATTAAGTAAAAGAAAGACTGAGCTTCCGTCAGTTAATCACTGTTTCACACTGAACAACTTTCTTTATTGAGTTTTCAAATCACTGCTAATAATTTAGCGTAAAGAAGTCTCTCTCTTTCTCTCTCAGCTGCTAACTAGAGCGTAGGAAAAAGTAGTTTGGTTAGCTCTGTTTTTTCAGCAAGGGAAAAGTCATTCATCATCTAGAGAATCTGAAGAGAGGAGCCAAAATGTTAGGCTGAGATTGAACTTTGACAGGCATGTTCATCATCTGGACAATGGTTCTGAATAAGCAGAAACACGGTTTATACATGTGTGTTCTACTGGACAGCCAAAAAACCATTGCACAAAACATCAAAACTGGGAACTTAAATTTCCCCCTGCATTTTGTTCCAGAATGCAGATTTTAATATACAGTTTAATTTTAAAATAAACACTTGTGCCGAGTAATTGTTGTATTTCTATTGATGTCATATACTAATACCTTTTTCTTGATTTCCCAAATTTCCAGCATATGGGAGACTTTGGAGGAATGCACAGACCTGGAATTGTTGTTGACTATCATAACAAACCCAGTCCTGCAGCAGTTGCTGCGAGAGGAATAAAAAGAAAAATGATACCACAGCCATACAACAAACCTGGTGGGACATTTATCAAGAAACCCAAAATGACAAAACCTATTTTGAAGCTGACTCAGAAAAAATCACCTAGTAAGTAATAAGTGCCAAAATTAAGTTAAAATTGCTATTTTTTTAAATTAATTTGGAGTTGTTTAGTTTTAATATTTAGAAAAAAGGTTGTGCTGTGTTGTAACTTTTTATTTTCTACCTTCGAAGTAGTCTATAACAGACCTTTTGAAATTACTCTTCTACTCTGCTAGCTCTTCTACTGCAAAGATAACTTGCTGAATGAATGTGGATATTTTGATGTGTTTAAATACGTACTGCTGAGGACTGCTTCATCTAGACTTCATAAAGATACTTCATGGGTGCAAATTTTTACCACTGAAAATATTACCAGATTTTGTGTTCTGTTAATTGGTGATGGCTGACAAACCTTAAAATGTGCACTTGTATAAGACTGGGCCTGGTTGCCCAAAGACCTTGATTTTTGTGTGAAATAGAGCGTCAACTGTAGTGCAGCTACAATAAAGGCATAAAGTGTGGATGAAGAGGAGAGAGAGAGGGAGGTGAAATGAGAAAACAGTGGAAAATTGTTCTTTAACACTGGAGGGTAGACGAGAGTTGTTCTTGCAAGTGAAATTCTGTAGTGAAGGCAAGAACTTTAAAGATGATAAACTGGAAATATAAATTACAAAGCATTAGCGACACTTGACTTTTGTAGTTTCCTTGAAGATGTCCTAGAACTCTAATTGTTGTATTGCAGCTAAAAGTTGAAGGTAGAAAACTTGCTAATACAGTTTGAATAAGTTATTTGCTTTGAGGCAATGTAAACTTCAGTTAAAGTATTACGAACAGCATGTACAGTGGTCGAATTTTGGTTTTGTGTTTGTAGCTTTCTCAGTGATTTGTATCTGCAATGTTTTATATAGTTTTGTTATAAATCACGCCTGAAAAACGTTTAAAATTACTTAAGCTCAAAGCTAGCAAGGTAAGTGTACAGACTTGGGAGAAACTTTATGATTTTTAATTCTTACTTGCTCTATTTTATATTAAAAAGCTGTTAGCTTTGAATTCAAAGCTAAGATAAAATTTTCAACAGGTGGGCATATAGAACACATTAATATGCATTTTGTACAGGGACTGTAATACTGGACTCACTAACTTTGGTGTCGTGAAATAGGTCCATAAAATACACATCCAAGTATCTCAAAAGACTTGCATGTCAATGGTTTCTTCTCTTAGCTCTTCTCAGTACCTTTGTAGGTTCTACTTTCCTAATCTACCTTCAGACAGAGCACTTTTAGTGTGTTACCTGTTTCCATTCATTAATTTCCACAACCCAAGGACTGTTCTATACCATGTAAGATTGAAGCTATGTTAATGGAGTAGATGGTGCCCACTAGAATGCACTTTTAATCATCTCGTTCTGTGGTTCTGAGATGGGTGTGTGGGAAGACTGAGTGGCTTAGTACAATTTTTGAAGACTTGAACTGAAAGATGCTCTAAGCGGTATTGTGTAGTTGAAAACTAAAAAGTGGATATCAACTAACAGGAGAATGTGGTTGTACACAACATGCAATGTGTCTCAAAATGTCTTTATCATTTTTAATGTCTCATCTATCTCAAAAAGTCATGACTGTCCTTTTAGTCATGACTTCCTTGTTTTGTGGAGTTAGATACCAGTGATTGTTTTTGAAAGACTGGTTAGTTTATATTCCTAAGAATACCTGATTTTACTTTTAGTGTTGTTATTAAAATATGATAAATTGTAGATCTAGACTGTGTTAGGTGCAGAATAAGTTGACTTTTTCCCTGAATATTTTATTGCTCTAAAATTAATAGGTAGTAATATTAAACAGCAATTTTGTATTATTTCTTCCTTATTTTATGCTCATAGACATGAAGACATCTTTCCAGGATTCTACTATAGAGGTAAAGAATCTCAGAACTAGAAAATGCTTGATTCTTTCACAGTTTGAATGGTATACCTTAAGACAAATAATTACTTTAGAGGTACAAAAACTAAGGCTTAACTATGTAAGTATTTCCAAACTTGATTTTTTTCCTATTTATTTGAAACTGTCTTATTTTAGTGGCAGTTTGAAATCTTACTGACTTCAAGTGAAAGGGGTAGCTTGTGCAAATAGTCTGGAAAGGGAACTTTAAAGTGTATTTGTACACCTACCAGCTATTTTTGTAATACACGGTTGTCACGTGAACGCTTCTCACGTCATAGGCAGTCAACTTGATTTCACATACCAATAACCTCTGGGTTGGGTGGGTTGAGAAATTAAGTGTAAAATGACAGGGAAATTACAGCAATGAGGGAGAATGGATAGATGAGATGTCAGTAACAATAAGGGGAGAAGGTAAATGAAAAGAGAATAATTGTTAACAGATGTTCTCTGTTAAGGTGCAAAGACTAGTTGCCACCTGCAGAAAGATTAGTTGCCAACAGCGTGCAATAATGCGATTATTAAGCTAAGTGTGTATATATCCTTCTTCCATGTTAAGAGATTGAAATGTTTTTTCCTTGTCGTTGAGTGGAGGTATTAACGCATTCTCAAGGAAGTATTTAAAAGTCTGAATTGGCAGTCAGAAGGCTTATGTAGAAGACAGTGAGAATTTTGACTTTGAAACTAATTTATAAAGATATCCTGGCATGAAAGATAAATGCATAGTTTAAGGTGGTATTACATTGAGTCTTATGTGGTTGCTCATTTCACTTTTGTCCATTCTCATATTTGATTAAAAATAGCAGGTAACAAATCAGTGGAAATAATTCACATTGTTCACTGGATTTAGGATGGCATTGTTTTTTCACATGAAATTTTTGGTTTTGACTTAGGAAATTGAAGTGGACACGAGTGGTGCAGTTGTTATATATGAAGACTTTACAAGAGATGCTTATGATCTCGGGTATCAGACTTTTGGAGGTAAGTCAGTTTGCTTTGTCAGGTAAGGTTTTTTAGATACTGTATTTGTGTGACTTCGGGTGAATAGATTTAGTATGCATGTATGTATGACCTCTAATAATTATTGCACAGCGTGACTCTTACTTTTTTAACACATTTTATGAATTTAGGCCATGGAGAAGGAAATCGTTTGTAACATCCGTCGTGTGTTTTCTTTATTACGTGGTTATTGTGTCTGCTTTGTGGTTATAGGATCTGCTTTAATACTGAATTTCCTTTCTCTTATGCATGTAATCTAGACCCCTACCTGTTTGAAACAGGTATTTAAATTTGTCATTTGTAATGGAGGAAAACAAAAGATAACTTCTATGGTATTTGAATAAGCCTTAAAACAATGTTGGTGTAGGATCTGCATTTTGTGACTATATAAAAGGTGTTTGTGGAGGAGACAGGGAAGACAAACGCTTTGCCTGGAAAGCCAGATTTTTGGGGAATATAACACTGTAAAATCATTCTGTGTTTTAAGATGCCAAAGGAGAAGTTAAAAGCGAAGAAGAGGAAAAGCGACGAATTGAAGCCAGAAGAGAGAAGCAAAGGCGTAGAAGGGAAAAAAACAGCGAAAAATATGGTGACGGATACAGGTTTGTGTTATAACTTGTCTCATGTGGTGTGGTTTTCTTCTGCTTTATCCTTGCTTTGTAAGAATATACCTTCATTCTTGAAAGGCCCTTATGGACTGATTTCAAAATAAAAATAAATGAACAAATGAGCAGAAATAAACAGCACCCTGGATGTTCAGCTCTGGGACCTGCAGCATAAAGAAGACATGGACCTGTTGGAGTGGGTCCAGAGGAGGGCAGTAAAGATCATCAGGGGATGGAGCACCTCTTCTCCAAGGACAGGTTGAGAGAGTTAGGATTGGTTAGCCTAGAGAAGAGAGATCCAGGGAGACTTTATAATGACCTTATAGCAGTCTGTAGGCATTGAAGGGGGTCTACAGGAAAGGTGGGGAAGGGACTCTTTATCAGGGAGTGTAGTGATAGGACGGTGGGTAACGGATAAAAGAGTAGGCTTAGATTAGATATTTGGAAGAAGTTCGCTGTAAAGGTATTGAGACACTGAAAGGGGTTGCACAGATAAATTGGGAATGTTGCATCGTTGGAAGTGTTCAAGGCCAGGTTTGAGAAACCTGATCTAGGAGGCGTCCATGCCCGTAGCAGGGTTGTTTGGACTAGGTGATCTCTAAGGTCCTTTCCAACCCAAATCATTCTATGATTTGCATGACATTTGCTGTATCAGGAAATGCACAAGTTACTTACCTCTTCTCCCTGACAAGTGTATCAGTGCACGCTTGAGAAGCAGCTTAGAAGGGTACTGCTTTTGAAACTCATATTCCAGTGAAACAAATTCATATTCAGGTTGAGCTAAGTTGTTAGAAATTGACCTGGTTCTGTTTTTTTGTATGTATGGTGAGCTATTTTGTAGCAATAGTAAGTAGATAGTTCTGTAACTAACTTCAATTTTGTCACAGCCAAGCAGGCTGTTGGCCAGGGCTGTACAAAGCTGTTCTGCTTTATGTGAACGCAGTGTATGGTCGTAGCATTAGTGCCTCAGTAGTACTGAGGAGGCCATATTTCCTTGTAAGGATTTAGTTTTTGTATGGAAAACGAGCTTTGGGTGAGTTCTTTTAACGGTTTGTAGTTAGTAAATCATTGGCTTGACTTTGATAAGTACTACAAAAGATAACACAAAATGGAGAGCTATGATAGATAAACACACAGAATAATATGGTTTTATGATAGCTAGCATCTGGTTTTAGTAGTTTTTCTTCTGCATAGATAATTTACTAGTCTCAGACTAGCCTTTTTTATTTGGTTCTTGTAGCAGCTATCTTTCCTAATGGTAAAATAGTAGATTTTTTTTTTTCCATTTAGGGTTCTTTAAAGAATGCTTTTCTTATTACTTTTCTGGTTAGGTTTGTCAAGTTCTCATTGTTTTGAGGGGAGAGGGAAGAATGTTTCTTTAATTGTACTATTATTTATTGTATTTCTCTTGCTAGAATGGCATTTACTTGCTCATTTTGTAAATTTCGAACATTTGAAGAAAAAGAGATTGAGTCCCATCTGGAGAGTGCAGCTCACCAGGAAACATTGGATCATATCCAGAAGCAAACCAAATTTGACAAAGTAGTGATGGAGTTTCTTCATGTAAGACAATGGATTGTTAAAATTTATCTGATGTTTTTATGTTAGAGTGTAATTAGAAGGTATCATTTAGTCTTCAAAATATGCTTAATTTATCATCATTCCTTTTGGAGAAGACTTCTGATGCAGCGTGTATTGTTGAAAGTGAGACAAATACAGAGTCATTAAAATAGTGTTACAATTGTAACTTCAGTTACAATTAAAAGTAGTGCCTTAAAAATGCCCAATTAATTGCTATTTATTTTTGCTCTCTTTTCCAACAGAGCTATTCTGAGTAATATTTTAACTACGGGTTTCTATTGGAACATAAACCCTCAAACATCAGCCATTACAATTTCTTTTTTTCTGATTCTCTGTAGGAGTGTATGGTAAATAAATTCAAGAAGACAGCTATGCGTAAGCAACAGACAAGTAACCAAACAGACAATGCTCAAGCTGTTGAAAAAGACATAATGGAAGGTGAGTAGTGATAGTGCATACTATGGAGATCAGTTCCCACGCCTTTTTTCTACCTGGTTTGTGTTCCTTGACTCATTTTTGATGTTATGTGAAATGTAAGCAGAGATAACAAACTTTAGATTTCCTGCCCAGGTAGCCTTGTCATAAAACAAGATAATGTTTCGCTAAGTACTTGACAAATAGAATTATGTAGGCCTTGCCACAGTCTTACTCAGTATAATCCATGAGGAATGGCAACAGGTGGGTGCAGTTAGATTGAAAAAGATCACTTAATAAAGTGGTGACATGATAATGATCAATATGATGTCAAGGAGCTAGATGATACCAGTGGGATAGTTGTGTTTTTGAGGCAAACTGTGACAAAAGGAGGACTTGGAGCACTTTCTAATCCATGGCTACCCAATATGCATCTTGGCCTTGACTTACTGTTTCCCCCCCCCACCCCAGCTGCTCTACAGACTGTTTTCTAAAGGCATTTGTGTCCCTCTACCTTCTTGTGCCACATCCCGCTGCTTTATCCTTTGCTTGAGAGCTTTCAAAAAATGCACTAGAGCCAGGAAAGACATCTTTGGAGTCCCTTTACTTCAAACAATAAATGTATTTAAGTATTGCCTTCTTTTGAATTTAAACTTTAGAAGTTACTTAATGGATGTAACCAACATCTCGCATTATTTTTTATGTATTCTTCTTAAGTACCGGAGGGCCAGTTTACCTTTATGATCAGATTACTCTGTTGGCAAGCTAACGTTTGAACTTGGAAGACATTTACATTGGATTCATACAGTTTTTCTTGGTGTTGAGAGATTGGGAGACAAGGAAATACATTAGGTGTTTTTATGAGGGGTGAAATTAATTCAGCTACTTTGGTGAAAAACTGATTTAAGGTTTTTTTCTTGTATTAAAATGTATATTATTAAGAACATTGGTCATTTTAGATTTTAAATAGCAGACATTTTGTACATTCAATTTATGATTTATTTATCATTTTTATTTCCCTCTATTTAGGCAGGTAAGGTGTTCATATATCATAACCTCAGGCATCAAACATAATTGCTTGAATCTCATACATAGTCTGTGGCATGAAGGAATTGGAGCATCAGGTGAAAAAAAATTCTCTACCAACATTGTCTTCAGCAAGCCTAGTTCTGATGCCTGAATTTGTGTGACTATTCCCCTGCGGTTCAGTTAGACATGTTTACCAATTGAGAGCTCTAACTTCCTGGTATAAAACATCCAATCCCCTCTCCTGTTCCCCTGGTATAACACTTTGTGTGTTAATGATTTTTTGCATGTTCTTTGGCAGGGGTTACTGCTGATGACCACATGATGAAAGTTGAGACTGTTCATTGCAGTGCTTGCAGTGTGTATGTTCCTGCGTTACATAGTTCCGTTCAGCAACACTTAAAATCTCCTGATCACACAAAAGGAAAACAAGTAAGATATGGCGCATTTAAAAAGAGAGATTTTAAAAAAAAAAAAAAAAAAAAAAAAAAAAAAAGGCATGGTTTCATAGTGGGTGAGAAATGTTGTGGTACTCGGTGTAAATAACTTCTAAATTCTTATCAACACTATTTATTCTGTAGATATCTAGAATGTTCTCTGTAAATATAATGTCTCATGAACTAGCTGGCACTTTAATGCCCACAGTGAATGAAAGGTGGTGTGTTTCATAGCTGACAATAGTAAATTCCGAGAATGTTACTAGGAATAACTTCGTTTTTATTTTAGGGGAATTTTGCTGCCAGTAAGTGTCAGAAAGATTGTTACTCAAATTGTAAAACATAATACATATGTTTCCAGCAATTTAACAATACTAGTGTCCTTTTTTTGATTGGCTATTATCCTTTTAATATGAAGAAAAGTGAGTGCAATTTAGGGTTAGAAGTAGTATGAAATTGGATCCTGTTACAATTCAGGATACTCATCCAACATTTCCAGCAACATTAGAAGCATGGTATGAATGAAAAAAATAATCCAACTTGTCATAGTAAAAAAAGATTTCAAAAGTGATGTTTTTTTATGAAGTTCTATAATTATGAACCATAGGCAGTTGTGGAAAAGCATGGGTATTATCTGTAGGTGAGAACAGTTAACTGTGGGAGTAGATAAGTGCATGGTTATATGTAGTTCATTATATGACCAAGACCTGAATATATATCTTAATTAAACTAAAGCAACAAACTATAAACACTATCAAACTTAAGTCCTAGCTGCGTAATAAACTGAATTAAATGCCAAGAATGAGCATTTCACAATTTTCCTTACAGAAACAGACTACGAATTCAAATATGTGACAGTCAGAATAGGTGTATAATAATTATTCACTGTTAAATCTGTTTCCTAGGCCTACAGAGAACAAATAAAAAGGGAGAGTGTTCTTACCGCTACCAGTATCTTGAATAATCCAATAGTCAAGGCACGGTACGAGCTGTATGTGAAGGTAAGATGTGAAGAGTACAAAACCCTTTACAAATGAGTTAACCCTCACTTCTAATCGAAGATTCCTGCAGGTGACTTTGTACTGTAAAGTACAGTACATGCAACTTGTCTAATTCTATTTGATAGAATTTCTAGGATTTGTGGCAGCACACAAACAGTGGAAGCTTACAACATTACTTGTCATGGTCAGAGAATTTAAAAGATGTGGCAGCCTGTGTTACAAATTCACAGCTTGAGAAATATGTGAAATCATTTTGGCAAAATATTTTTTCCTTTTCTGGGCCAGATATGTGACTTTCTGTAGTAACATTTTCCCTGTGCCTAACCAATAGATAATTTCAGAAAAAACAATACTGTATTGCAGAAATATGACAAGGTGTCAGCCAATGCAATATTTAATTGTAATTTAAAAGGTTGAATTTAGGCATGTTCTGCAGAATTATGTACAATTGGATGCATAATTCAGTTTCAGACAGCTCTTCTATATCTGTAAAGAAAAGATGGCAAATTACCAGCTACCACAGCTTAGAATATTTGACTCTATTTTCAGTTCTCTGCTGGTATTCTCTATGGCATGGCATGCATGTGCATTGTCCCTTACAGCCCCCTAGTGGGGGACTGGTGAAAAGGGGATTGGAAATGTGCCATTCACTAGTTGGAAAATTGAAGATTGTCTTCACAAGGAGGTCACTGCCATTTTCAGAATGCTTACCATTGGTATTTCCCAAACACAATTCACTTTTAGCAGCACCTGCTCAGTGAGATATATCTAGCTTCTTGGTTATGCAAATCCCTCTCATAATTATCTTAATGTATAATCAACTGCAGACCGAAGGAGTCCAGTAGTTTTTATGCAGCGTGTGATGAACCAGTGTATGTATTTGATGCCTGCAGTTTTTCAAGACAGTAGAAAATCCTGCTGACAGCTGAAAATCAGTTGCTTTGAGATTATAGGCAGATTGGCTTGAGGAAACAAAAACACACACGCACAAAAACATTCTTTCAGAAGTCTTTGTGTATGCAGCATATGCAGAGTGGAAAGAAGAAATTTGGAGCAGGGAAGACCTGGCAGGCTGAGTCCTGGCTGTGTTGACTGCCTGGCTCTGGCAAATAGCAGGCAAGCAGTTTTGGGGATATTTGCTGCCTCTTGCATTGTATAAGACTTCTCAGGGTTGAACACTCTGGCTAATGTTTGACTGTAAATTGGGGGTGCGGACTGACTTCTGGTCTGGAGTAAGCTAACTGACAAGCAATAACTGTCTTGGGGAGTCCTTGGCTACTTTTGAGCAAAATGCCATTTTTTCAGCAGAGGCTCAACTGGTAGTTTGGGGACTCTTTGTTAGGGTTGTTTTCAGATGGAACTTGTAGGGCCTAGCTCTGTCCCCACATCACCCAGGAGAGTCACCTGCTGTGGGATGGACAGCTTCAGGAAGCACCTTTCCACACTGAGCCACGGTCAGGGTTTGGAGTGGTGCTTGCCCTGGATGCCGATGCTGTGGCCTTGGCTTGGGAAGGCGCAGGTGTGCCTGCCGCAGGGCTCTCCCCAGCAGCAGTGAGCAGGAACTCACCGGTGGGTCTGGTGACCGGGCTCAACGTGGTGACAGCTCAACATGTGACTTACTCCTTTACCTAACAATTAATGGAAAATCTTTTCTGTTCTTTGATTTAATCTTCTTTCCATGTAGAAGACTATTCCACAGGTTGCTTGCTCTATGTGCAAAATGAAATAAAACAAACTCAGCAGAAGGACTGTTTGTTCATATGTATTAGTGAAGGCATTCTGAAGTTTACCTCTGAGGTAGGCAGACTGCAGTATCTTTTTGGATCAGGTTTGCTAGACCTGTTACAATTAAATACTGAGACTAGTCTCTGGGGTCACTTGAATCATGAACGCATTTGCCTGTAAACACCACTTTAGTTTCAAGCTTTCTGTGCAACTTAAATATTCTAGAGACAAGGAGCTCAAAGGATGCATCTCTTGGGAATAAAATACTTACCTGCTTACATTCTTATGTTCCATAGATGTGTGTGTATATATATTTAAGCCATCTGGGAAGATGGGACCAGTGTGGCTGTCAAAATTAACTAGCATCAACATTGTTACTGTGTTGGATGTGTTAAATGCTACATCACTGGGAAAAAGAGTGCAATCACTAGGATCTTCCCTTGCGGGTAGTAACTTTTGCCTTAGTTTGAGAACTTAAAATGCTTTTTTTTTCTCTGAAAAAGCAGTAGGGGGAAAAATCTTTTTTTGTGGGGGGGGAGGAGGGTGATTATTGTGTAGAGATCTGTTCAGTTAGAAATAGGGTGCTGAATCCAGTTCTTGTAGATTGGTTGTAAGTTGCATACTGTTTTCACAGGAATGAACAGTAAAATTTTTCTGTAGCTTGTCCCCAGGAGTCAGGAACAGTTGAGTTGTCTGTGGGAGTGTGGAAGTAGTTCTTTCAGAAGTACATTCTTTAACTGCAATTCATCATCATAGCTAGCATAGACATTAGAGGATTTTAGTATTTTCCTTTTGTATCAGATCTGTAGAAATACTTATAACATCCTTGTGAATCTGTTACAGATACAAGCCACATTTTTATTCTCGTACTAGGAAACCATACTATTTCCTAATGAAAAGCTAATGCTAATGAAAAGCATTAAAAGCTTAAAGATCTTAATGTACCTACCTGTTTTCACTCTAATGTTTACTGTTGAGCGTGTATTTGAATCTAACCAGGTGGAGTATTCTTAACTCCATTTATTTCTGTGCCCATCTTTGGAAATCCTTGTTGCTATGCCCAAACGTGATTGAAAATACTTGCTTTAGCCCAAGGAGGATAGTACCAGAGGCTTTGTAGTCAAGAGGTCTTTCTCACTTCTATCCAGAAAGGAAAGTAGATGAGCACAGTTAGGAGAGTTGCACAAATACCAGCTGAAGTAAGGTTTGGATGATTAGCTTTTTATTTCACAATGCTTTCCACTGATGCTAGAGTTAAACTGGTTCAGGCATTCTCTTTTCTTTCGCAAGCTAGTTTACTGAGCTAATAGGTATCCTTGGTATTTCAGTGTTGGACAGTGTTACAGATTGGGTGAAATAGTTCTTGGTGCTCTGTAGCCTCTCAGCACTTGCATAATAGCGCTTCACCTAAAAAGTGGCCTGAATTGTAACTGAGATTTGGGGTTTTCTTGTTTTCGTAGGTCTCCGATAAGTTGTTATACCGGCTTTCTATATACTTGGCCCTTACTTTTGAGAGTCTACTTCTAAAAAAGCGAAACACTAGTATCTTAAATTTAAAATTCTGCCTTATTCATGGGGGTTTATATGTGGCAACTCTGGCTTTGATTAGCCAACGAGTTGATTGGACTCAGTAGATAATACAAACTAAGAGCTTTCCAATCGCTGAAATGATAAAACATTATTTTGTACTGTTTGAAAAAAATATTTAAAACGTCTGTTTTCTGTTTTTTCTGCAGGGTGAAAATCCATTTGAAATTAATGATCAGGCTCAGGAGCAGCAGACAGAAGAAGAGGACAAGGCTGATGAGCCAGCTGAAGGTGAGGAAGAAGAGGAGGAAGAAGAGGAAGAAGAAACTGAAGAGCAAACTGACTTCACCTTAGACCACACTGAAGATAACTAAGTGAAAGAAAACACAAATGAAAACAAATTAGGGGGGGCAAAACAGCTTTTTATTTCTGCTCAAAAGTGGCTAAGACTCTTTAATAGTCTCAAATGGGAGTTGTTGAAGATTCCCCACCCTATGCATGCATTCCATTCTGTGGAGAACTTGTTTATATAATTCTTCTGTGTTTCTGATTTTGTTTAAAATGAAATTAAGACTATTTTAGTTGAGCTTTTTATAGCAAACTGACTGTTAAAGCTGATTAAAACATTGTGTTGTATATTTTTTTAAGCATCCTATTTTTTTGGTGTGAGTACTGAAAGTTGGATATAATAGTTTTTGGTCTAATCAACTGAAAAGAAAGGCTGGTCTGTGGGGTAAATATTTTAAATGCTGTATGGCATATGCTTATCATATTTACCTCTCAATACGGAATGAGTAAACTTCAAAAATTGTGCTGTTGAGTGTGGCTGTTTTGGGGACTGCATTGCACTCTGTATAATAGAGTATGTGTAATAGTATGCCTTGTAGCTTTTTGTGATAAGATGTACCAATTTGTAGCAATAAAACACTTAAATGTTATTGTTTAAAGTGTCTATGGTTAAGTATTTCAAGTATTTCCCTCTGACAACCAAATTTGTTTTGAATCAAATCTTAATTGATGCTATGATTATTTAAAACTCATAGTTGCATCTTAGCAAGTCGCGTTACTTCTTTTTTGTTGTTTTTCTGATATATTCAGACTACATCTACTAGAACAGACTTGAGGTACTGTAGCCTTTACGCTGTGCCTGGGAAAGCATGCTTTCAGTATATGTACATGCTGTTTACTGCTGGCTGTCTTACAAATTTCTTATCAGTGCAGTGTCTTTTTCAGTTCCTTCTAATCTAGCTTTTGACTAATGGGAACTGGAAATGTTTGATGTAACTTTTTCTAACTACAGCTAAGTAATTTGCATCATTTTTCCCTAAATGTGGCAATGTTTAACAGAAGTAACTATGCAGTCTCTTTCAGCAATTATGGGAAACTTTTTTCAAAATTTCATCATACGTGTAATTTGAGCACCTTTCCCTTGGAGAACATTCATGTTAATTTGTAACTATCACTGAATACAGGTGGTCTATGCAGAGAGTGGATAGAAGTTAGGGAGAACAAAGATTCTTCAAATGTAAACCAATTTGCTTTTTTTAGTGATCTATTGTAGAATTAGGGAAAGTGAGTGTTGTGGGGGAGTACTTGGTTTAGATAATAGGCCATCAGAAAGACTAGTAGTGGTGGTCAGCTCTGAAGAATGTGTATTTGCAGTCTTTTAGCTGTTGTGTTTTAGTGTAGCTGGGAGAGGAGACAATACAAGATTGAGGGAGGAGATAGGAAACTCATATTTGTGCCTTGACTTCTTGTTTCATGCATGGTTTATAAAGTTCGCATTAAAAAACCCCCCACACATTGCATTATGTAGACTTGATTGTTATATTTGTAAGTGGATTAGCTTGAAACTAGTTAGCATGGGTTGGCTGAAAGATGTGTTAAGCCTGAAGCGGGTCGAACGATATTGTTTTTGGATATGTAAGTTTAAAATAATGAAGTACTTCCTAGATCTCTGAACATTCATTCTCCATTTTAAGCTTAGGAATAAGGTTCTTATTTGTAATACTTTTAAAGTATAATCTTCCTTCTGCCTTACAAAGTAGTCATTCATCTATTTGTGTTCTATTTGTAGGTCTATTGCCCTACAAGAGGAGGATGCTGATCCCTTCCCAGACAGTTTAACAGGAACTGTAGCAGTGTTCTAGAAACTGACGAGTTTTAGCATGAGAATTTTTGTGATGGTTAAGAGAACCGAGATGCTGCCCAAATTTCTGCAAGTGTATTTTTTTATTGCTCTATAATCTCAGGACCTTTGAACTCTATTCATTTCTGATTTAATTTGTAACCTAAAACATAACTTGATTTCTTCTTTATACTGTCAGTTCTAACTGATGTTAAGTGATAGCTTAAATGACCTTTCTTTTAGGTAGCTGCTAACTATAATGGACATAATTGCTTTTTTCTTTAAGCTTAGAAGGAACTTTTAATAGAGCTCTGGGTTCCTTTTCATCAAGTTCAGTTAAAGAAATTTCTTACATCAATAGCAAACTATGGAAATAATTTCAGAGGGAGAGATAGAAGGCTGCCCTATTCCAGATGTCAGATTCCTGGTAAGCCGTGGGGTCCGCGGCCTCGGCGGGAGTTGGTGCCCAGGGTCCGACACAGGATCCGGTGGCTCGGTGGGAGTCGGCTCTGGGGGTCTGTTGCGGGGTCTGGAGGCTCGGCAAGAGTCTGCGTCTGGTGTCAGCAGTGGGGTCCATGGCCTTGGCGGGAGTCGGTGCTCAGGGTCTGCCACGGTGTCCAGGGCTTCAGTAGGAGTCGGTGCAATGGGTCTGCCGTGGTGTCCTGGGCCTCGGCCAGAGTCAGTGCCCGGGGTCCGACCCGGTGTCCGGGGCCGCAGCGGGAGTCGGTGCACAGGGTCCTCCGGGGGCTCGACTTTGCAGCTGGTATTCAGAACTAAATGTCTCTCAGGAAGAATCCCCAACATTTGCAGAAGCTTCCCTGGAGGAGGCAATGGTAGCTACCAGGCCTGCAGCTACCTCCAAAGTAGGGCCAAAATTCTTAGAGTCCTAACCTGGAGGGATATTCATCTGGTATTTACAAGCAATTCTCTATTTGGTGCTAGCCAAAAAGTTTTGCACAACAAGATCAAGTAGAGGCAAGAGAAGCTTCAAGGCATCTAACTCCCTCCAAAATTTGCCAAAGTTCTTGGATACGTACCCTGAAGCTGTCTGAGGACAGGGTCCACAACTAAATCTCTCTCTGTGATTCTGTAATGTGGCTTTTACCTGTAAGAAGGGTCGGAAGAAAGGTATGGGAAACTACAATCTTCACAGCCTGACCTCACTGCTAGGGAAGTTTATGGAAGAATGTTATCTTGAATGCAGTCACACATGTGCGAGACAGCCTGGGGATCAGGCCCAGACACATGGGTTCATGAAAGACAAGTCCTGCCTGACCAACCTCATCTCCTTCTATGACCAGGTAAGCCATGTGGTGGATGAGGGAAAGGCTGTTGACGTAGTCTACCTAGATTTCAGGCAAGCCTTTGACACTGTCTCTCACAGTATTCTCCTAGAGAAGCTGTCAGCCCATAGCTTGGACAGGTACTCTTGCTGGGCTAAAAACTGGCTGGACGGCCAGGTCCAGAGAGTGGTGGTGAATGGAGTGAAATCCAGCTGGTGACTGGTCACCAGTGGTGTTCCCCAGGGGTCGATGTCGGGGCCCATCCTCTTTAATATCTTTATTGATGATTTGGATGGGGGAATTGAGTGCACCCTCAGTAAGCTTGCAGATGACAGCAAGCTGGGGGAAGTGGTGATCTGGCAGAGGGACCTGGACAGGTTGGATCGATGGGCAGAGGCCAATGGGATGAGGTTCAACATGGCTAAGTGCTGGGTCCTGCACTTTGGTCACAACAACCCCATGCAACACTACAGGTTTTGGGGCAGAGTGGCTTGAAAGCTGTGCAGAAGAAAAGGATCTGGGAGTGTTGGTCGATGCTTGCCTGAACATGAGCTGGCAGTGTGCCCAGGTGGTCAAGAAGGCCAACGGCATCCTGGCTTGTGTCAGGAATAGTGAAGGCAGCAGGACCAGGGAGGCGATGGTCCCCCTGTACTCAGCTCTGGAGAGGCCGCACCTTGAGTACTGTGTTCAGCTTTGGGCCCCACAGTTTGAGCTCGTGCTGGGCTTCAGCCTTCCTGATTTTTCCTCTGCATATGCTGGCAACTTTCTTGTACTCTCCCTGAGTTGCCTGCCCCTTCTTCCACCAGACAAACTCCCTTTCTCTCCTGGACACTCAGCAAAAGTGGCCTGTTCATCCATGCCGGTCTTCTTCCTTGCCAGCTCACCTTACGACACATGAGGACAGCCTGCTCCTGAGCCTTTAAGATTTCCTTCCCGAGGAGCGTCCAGCCTCCCTGGGCCCCCTCTGCCTTGCAGGACTGACTCCCAAGGGACCCTCCCTACCAGTGTCCTGAACAATAGGACACTAGTATTTTCAGATTACTCTAAAAAATGCCAGTGCTATCCAGGCAACCTGCCACTTTGTGAGGTAAACTCTGGATTAAATCTAGTCACTGACATGCACACCCCAATACATAAGAATCTTAGAAAAGCTGTTTGGCAAATATTACCGGTGACAGGGAAGATTGTAGCATTTGCTACAAATATGAGTCAGAGTTAACTAAAACCGACCCAGGGTACAAAGACCTGCCAGCAAGGGTACAGCAGAGAGTTGGTAGAAATTAGTGACGAAAAATTACTTTCTAGGTTTGTCTGTTTTGTCGTCGTGTAAATGAAGTACCATTAAAAAAAAAAATTTAAAAAAAAAAAAAGCTTGCTACAAGGAGAAGTTACAGAGATCCGCCACAAGGTGGAGTCTTATGTCTGTCATGAAATGTTCACCGGCTTAACATCGATGACAGGAGAGACACCATGCTCCAGCAGCATGTCCTGCGCAATTTGGGACACAGTCTTCTCAACAAGGAACAAATTAGGCCTGATATCAACTATCCGCTGTACATAGTTCTTCAAGAACTCCCTTTCCTGCAGGCAGAACAACGTATGGCAATTAACTAGAGCAAACCAGTCTGGAAAAAATAAAAGTAAATAAAATGCTTATTATTACTTTTCTCATTTATATGTTGACCTTTTCTACAGAAAAGGGAAACCAGCTCTTCAGAAAACACCATCAGTTTTCCATTGTGCACGTTTCCCCACCACCCAGTTTGTCAGTAGTTTGCTATATGCCCCAGTCAGGCATGAGGGCATGGTCCAATGACTGTCCAAATGTGGTGACTTTGCTCCAATTGTGGACAGTGGATGGGCTCCTTTGGATGTTTACAGGTGCCTAGTGCTAGGAGATGGGGACAAACAGGATTTTCTTTCATATCTCCAGCCACCTGCAGTGGTAAAGCTTCTGTTCTTTGCCTGTCAGTATTTGTTTCCTATCTTAAGTTATTTATTTGTTTCTTTGGTGCTGCTTTGATACAGGGTTTTTATAGCTGCAAGTTGGAGGTTCTGAGGAATATGTTACTAAATTTGAGTCCAGGTCCTTGTTATTCCCGTGGGTTTCTGGCTATTGTGCCAGGTGGGTAGAAAGCTCCTGTTGTACTTCTGCTTCCGTATGCAGGCAGCAGCATGGTCCCTTCATTAACAAGTCTTATGTCCCTCAGTGAGACTGTAATTCAAGCGAGCTGTTTTGTGAGTAAGTGAAATCATGCTTGCTTTGCTTGGGCAGGGCTCCAGCTGAGTGCCAGCATGAGTTTTGTGCAGATAAACAACTTTTGACTGAAGTGCTGAGGCAGATAATTACTGTTCCTTGTTGCCTCTTTCATTGAGTCACTCACCATCCCTGAATCTGGTTTAATTCAGTTACTGCTGCTCTGCTGATGTACAATATTTCCATCTGCATATTTTATTTATTACAGTTTGCTTCTGCATCCCACACTGTTTTGTCCTCTGTCAGTATTTCATTTTCTTCTTAAATTACTAATGACTCATTTGCTTTGTTTTCCACTCCTCACTCTATGCCAACTTCCATGTATTTTCCTGTGCTGGAGCTCTTTCCTGGTCCAAGCCATTGTGCCGTTCTCATTCAGATTACTTCTCAAGATTGGCTTCCTGACATCAAGAGTGCTGCATTTGTCATTTTTCATGTTTCTGTACATTCTTTGGTGTTGATAACCATGCATTGCAACATAATTACGTGGCAGGGGTGAGTGTGTCTCAGAAAATGAAAAGTGCATTTGCTACCTAACATAAAAAAGAGCAAGTCTGAAGCAGGGAGTGTTTTTCTTGGGGGAGGCACATTATAAGAGAGTTATCACCACCTGGAGGTTGATGATATTATTAGAGACAGTTTTTAAAAAGCTGTAAATTTCGGGCAAGGTTCTGATTCGTTCTGTCCCTGCTGGCGTGCTAGCAGAGCTGGGGTGTCCGCGTGATGGCAATGTTGCACGCTGGAGATGCATTGCAGTTTATATGCTTGTTGATCAGGGCAGTGGCCTGAGCTCTGCTTCAGTATGTTTAAAGGGATGCCGTCAGAGAGACCTGACATTTTATATCTCCCTCTAAAACTTGCTTTTTTTTTTTTTTTTGGTGGTTTGGTCGGTTCCAAACCCAGCAAATTTTCAGTCTTTTCAATTAACGGTGTCGTACCCTTACAGGGTGGCACTCAAACCCTGAAGTACCCATTTGCGGGGTGTGAGCTGCACCAGCCTTTGGCTTCTTTGCCAGTACCATCCCCATGAGCCTGCTGGGGCTCATGGTGAAAGGGCTCCCCGCTCAGCCTCTGCAGGCTTCTCTGCATGCACATAGGGCAGAGTGTGCATATACATGCAGGAGAATTGTGTGTCTAAAAGAGGTTCTCCTCATCCAGCTCTCAAGCAGAAAAAATTCTGTTCCCATGCACAATATTATTTGATAATATTGAACAGTGCTGTAGCATTTGTCATCTTCAAAGTAGTTTATAAATCTGACCAAGTGATTAAAATATAGACTGGTGTAAGTGGTATTTCTGCTGTTTAGTGTCACATTGATCCTGTTCAGGGGATGCTGCTAAAGTGGCCTCTGACTTGCAGGATGCCTCATTTGTCACAGTGATCCTGATGTATTTGCAGAGATAGTGGATGCTGCAGGCTTTAGCAGAAGTTTATAGTTTAGATAAGCCTGAAATCTGGAATTCCAATGGTTTTAGGCTGTGAAATCAGAAATAAAGGTACTCCAAACTCCATTTTGGTAGTTTTCATCTTGACTTCAGTGTTTGCAATCCTTATTTTTTTGGGGGAGAAAGAATTTTAGCTGGTCCTGGTACCTAGTTTTGTCTGTAGCTTTCATAGTGATCGTCTCCAGTACTTCCCATAGGCATCAAACAGCTGTAAAGTGCTTCGAGATCTCTGAAATACATGCTAGACTGTGGTGCTGTACATGGTGGTGTATAGCTCATTCTGTCTGAGGCTCTCTGTCCTTTAAACAGAATACACCACTGAAAGCAGGCAATGCCCATGTAAAAGCAAGATATTCAAACTCTTCTTTTGCTTCACCTGGTTGTCCCACATGTCTGAGCAGAAATCTTGCTCGTATCTTCTTTAATATTAACTTTTTCAACACATAGCCCTTCGTGAGCCTATATTGCTGTTGCAGATCCTCAGAAGAAATGCTTAATTTTAAATATGCTGCATGGACCTAGGGGCAGGTCTTTTAACACTTGAGGTCCACGAGGAAAATACCATCTTCATCTTCGTCTATCCATTTAATTGTGTGAAAACATTGTCCTGATACAGAAAGTCACATGACGTGGATACAGTTAGGAACTCAGAACATACGTTGAGGAAAGAAAGACACTCCTGCCCCCTGCAAAATGTAACGGGGAGATGGGAATATAATTATCATTTTTTAAAAAATAGTTTCACTTACTACTAAAATGCAGCCGTCTCTGGGGCAGAGGGCAGTAGCTGTTTAATAGTGCTCCTCAACATGGCATAAATGTTCACAGGAGGAACTGGAGAGGAATGCTATATCCAGTTAAAACCCCAGGGGAAACTTACGTGGTTGGAATGCAATTACTCAGATTGGAAGTTAGCCAGATACAAGCCATATGTTGTGCTCCTGGGGGGGGGGGGGGGGGGGGAAAGGCATGGTGATGAGGGCCATACATCTTTTTAAATCCAAATATTAGCTAAAATCTGATATTTCTTCAATATACAGAGATACTGATCCATCCCAATGTGGCCAGTTTGGAACTCAATGGTCTGGTACAGGTTTTACTGATTTCAACTTGGGGTACTGTGGTTTATGAAGATGTCTTTTGGATGCAAAGTTGCATGAAGAGATTAAAGCCTAGTGCAGTAGTAGGCAAAAGCTGTTTTTCTGGAGTGTGATTGTATGGAAGTGTAATCTTTCTTTCTTCCATTGACTAAAACATGATCTACTCCCGTAGCCTGATACAAGTGCAGTTCTGTTTGTGTGAGGGAATGTGGTGCTTCCCCCCAGAGCGCTGCCCTCTGTACAAGAATGGTTCCTTTTTTTGCTGCTGAAATATGAGTGTTGAAATTCTGTTGCATTTCTTAGTACGGCTTGGTTCAAAATAATCTGTGTTGGAAAGCATTTTACACATGACTTCATTCAGTAAGAAGTTTATCTGAGTTCAAAGTACAGAAGAGTCACATGGTCCTTAAACAGCCAGAGACCTGAAGTTCTTGTGCAGTTGTAAGATTTTAAAAAGAAGCAGCAGAGAAAGCGAGGGAAGAAAGAGAATGCTCTTCCAAACTGCTAACAGACATGTCCACACGGACAGTGTAAACCTGAGCTGTTGTGGAATTACTTGGCTCTGTACTCAGCAGGCTGAAGTTGATTTGACGTGTTCAGCTCCCTGGTGCTGCAGGAGTGCTGACTCGCATCTCCCCAGTGGAGCCCTGGTATTTTGCGTTCTGCCACCAGTCCATAAAGATTAACAGGGATTTAGGTCCCAAGCTTGGAACGGTTCCCGCTTGAGTTTGTATGAAAATCAGAGCCCCACACAACTGTTCCACCAACTTTTCCTCACCTCTCTTGTCAAGCCTCAAAGCGATTTAATTTTCAGCTCAGTTCCAGAGGTTTTGCAGAGTCCCAGTGCTTGTTTCCCTTTCTCTAGCTCTACATCTGAAAAATAAGTATTTTTCCCTTATTCCTATATTCAGAAGGGAATGTGAAAAAAAAAAAAAAGGCAAAGTTTGGCTACATCTGAACTCTTCCATACAGGGATCAATTTGTGATGGGTGAGCAGTGGCTGGCCTTCCACGTCTGTTAGGTTGGCATGTCAGTCAGCCGGGGCGCTCATGAGCGCTACCTGCGGGGAGTGCAGAGTGTCCTGCTGAGCCAAACTGCCGCTCGTTCCAGGGGACGTGGTCAGAAAGCAGCTCTGAGGTTGCAAGGTACTGCTGGAGCTTGTGTTCTATGTCCATCTTATTGATCCCCACCTCCTTGCCTGGAAACTACTGCTGGGTTTATTGGCGTTCTGTATAATCTCACCCCTAGCACCAGTTGCAGGGCAGAAAAAGATGCTGGCTGCAGCGAGTTTCAAGCCATGCAGGTACAGCTCAGCCGGTGGGCAGCACGTGAGCCACGCTGGCAAATTTTCCTTAGTGGGGACATTTGCTTTGGTCTCCATTTGTTTGCTGATATTTCCAGAAGTTAGTAAGAACTCAGCATGTTAGTGACCTCTGCTCATTTCTCAGCTGGGTTCCATGGGCTCACATGAGTCAATGAGTTCAGAAATCACACAGAACAGAGCAGAATTGGGGCAGGAAGACAGCAAGACTACATATGCTTTGTTTATTTAGGATTTTAGGCTAATAACCCTGCAGAAACAGAAAAAAAAAAGAGGAGAAAAACTTATTTTGCATCAGCTTGGACAGAAGGTCTCAGCATGAATTGCCAGAAAGCTGAAAATAAAATTTAAAAAAAATGGAAGCTTTGCTGCTTCTTTTTGAAAGTACTGTTGATTTGCTGGGTACTAAAGCACTACACATTACCAACTTACAGCCAAATCATTCTTTGTAGCTAAAAATCACTTCCTATGTGCGTGAACTTTAGAAGGGATAAACGTTGTGCTAGGGGGGTGTACACTGAATGCACTGGGAAATGTAAGCTTGTGAGAGCCGAAGCGCGGAGGTGTAGTGGCCTGGGAGTGTGACCTGCAGGGGGCCGTGAGTGACACTGGACAGTTAAGCATTTCAGCCATGGCATTTTTGAGGAATTAGAGCAATTGAAATTGAAAATGAAGCCCCTTCACCTTGGCATCAAGTTTGGGAAAACCTGTTGCACATTGTGGATGAGTCCTGGCAAGTGTAACAAAGGGACCCTGATCTTGTAGCTCATGTGCCCTTAGTCGGAGCAGCTACAGCAGGCAGTGGAATAGGTGTCCAAGGAAAGGAGTTCCATCTGGAAGCTGCACAATCATGAATCGGGAAGACCAGGCAGTCTTAGCTGACATCTCCGGCACTCCTCAGACTTCTGTGCTTCTCTCCAGAATCCATTGCACCAGTTTGTGGTTGGTTTTCATTAGGTAGGTACCGGTGACCTGGAACAGCCATTTCACGGCATGGTGCTGTTGGATTAAGCCAGGATTAGCAAAAATAGATGTGCAAAATGCTAGACTGGCTCGTGAGCTGTTTACTCTTTGATTCATTTAGTTTGCTTTAACTAGTCTATGTAGATCTCTATTCAGCGTGGTTATAAAAATGTCAAGGCAAAAGGCTGTAACTGGTATCAAAGTGTTTTCTAAGAATTGTGTGATTCTAGGAATCACGATTCTGTGATTCTGTGCTGTTCCTCTTCGTGCTTTTCACTCCCTAGCAAATGAGCAGACATAGGGAAGAGCCCTTGAAAGACTTTCTGGGCTTGAAGGCACACATTTGAGCATAAAGCCACTTAAGAAGGCATTGTGAAAAATGGGAACCTGAAAACACAAAGTGAAGAAATGTTAATCGTATTTATTTCAGACTCTGATTTGATTTGCTTGTGAGAATTCTAGGCAATGTCCTAATTCTACTATGTCTACACATGTGTTTAAATTAATAAGTACAAGGGCTTCTGCTAATGGCACTGGGACTGTTTATGTGCATGAAGTTAAGCAGATCTGTAAATCTTTGCCGGGTACGAGACTGGAACAGTAACAGCTGCCAAAGATATTTTAGTTACTGTGTGAGGGAATGTACTGTCTGCAGAGAAGGTTGGTTAACGCTGGAGGAAACTCGTCAAATTGATACCTGCTGTTAGTCTTACAGATACAAGTCTGGGTCAGTATGTGGTTGGACAAAAAATGTAAGTAGTTGTTAGCAAAAAAGATATGCCAAATGACAGCTGCAGATGCCACATTTCTTTGTATGTTCCCCAAATAAATTAGGATCCAGGATTTGCACTGGTACTGGTGCCCGTGTTCAGCACTTCCTGAGGCTGGTATGAAAGTTCAGCCCCTTTTCCTGAAAGAAGGGCTCATCTGCCTTCCTATACCAAATCTTTCAAACTTTGAAAAAGTTTTCAAAACTGGGAGAAGTGAAAAGCACTGGGGTGCTTTGGCAGTAACCTGATTCTGTTTGCCAGAGTCCTATCTCAGGGGCCAAGTGTGAGCTTTGCTATCTAAGAGGGATGATTGTTTGTACTTCATGTGTGTTCATCTCTCTTTCTCTTTCAGGTAGAACAAAGTTCTTAAAGCATATCCGTGGAGAAGACTAAAGTGTCCAAGGTAATTCTGCATTAGTTATGCCTTGTTTTGGTGTCTTCTACCCACGTTTTCTCCTGCACACTGCTGATAGTCTTCACTTTTTCCCTTTTGTCTTGGCTTCATTTGCAGCAGTGCAAAGGATCTGGTACCCTGAAGTGCCAGGCATAATTCACTACATTGCTGTATCTTGGAAAACCCCACAGTTTTGACTGGGTTTGGAGGAGATCCAGCTCATGAAATTGTCAGTATCGGTTTTCTGTTGAAAAGAAGAATCAGTTTCTTTCATAACATTGAACCTGTTTCCTCTTTTTGCCAACGCAGGTGAGAGGAAGGATGCTAGTCATGTTGGTGAGATTTGCGTGGGGAGGTAGCAGGTGCCTCATCCTGCAGTGTGAAGCTTGATGTTATGTACTTGTCATGTGCCACCTGCTGCTCAGGGTTTTCCAGTCATCTCTCTCTTGTATAACTTTATCTTCCTGGCCACGTCATGCTCCTCTCAACCCCTCCAAGGCCTTTGGATTACTTTAGCTTTCAAAAGAAACAAGCTGTGTTTTAAAGAGCACTGATCCACAGTATCTTGCTGTCTTAGTCTTCTAACTTTTGTCTTTCATTCCTCCTCTTTTCAGAGAAATTATTCTTGCAGTTTCTTTCTGTAATCTAGCAGCAGTGCTCCAAGCAGCTTTCCTGGGTCTCTAGGGGGACACTCCTGGGGCCTTTTTTGTCCCCTTCTTCAGGACTTCGTGAAGTATTTACGCTCATGACTGCTTCCAGCCCATCAGCAGGAAGGGGACATTCATGTGTGCATTTGCTTTCTGACTTTTACTTCATTGGCTCTATCTGTAGGCAAGGGACGGATTTCCTAAGTTTTCACTCAGCTTTTCCTGGCTGGCCTACGGCTTGCACACTCTGACACGGGTGAATGATCAGAACCAGACATTCGTGTGCTCGGGTTTCAGGGAACCATGTGGGTACAGCGAATGAGAGTTGTTTGCCTTATTTTCCTGTATAATAATCTCCTTAAAGGCCATCATGTTTCCAGTTTATGAAGCCCTGAACATACATATGTCTATCTATTGTGCCAGAAAAATACTGTCCTCAAGTCTGCATTCTTCTAGGGAACAGAAAATGCAATTGCAGAAACTGATATGAGGGGTCTCATGAAATTATGTGCAGTTCTTTAACTGGAGACTGCCGAAGAATATGTGCTATTGGCATCGAAGGCAGAGTGAAACTTGACATGTTACTTATCAGTATCCTCATTCCTGGAGGATACTGATACTCTTCTTCTGAAAAGAGTACAAAATGTCAAGTTTCACCAGACAGAAAATGGTGGTGGTTTGGCTTTGGTTTTGTTTTTTGTTTGTTTTCCTGGCTGTTGCTTAAGGATGGATTGCTGAAAGTTTGGTTAGTGGTTTGCCAGTTTCTGTATATAGTTTGTATGTTGCAGGAGGTTACTTCTGTGCTAGCATATGGGGAAAATCTGGCCCTGTTTTGATTGTCTCCACAGACTTAAAAAGTGTAACCAAGTAGATCATAAAAATGAAAAAAATATATTCCATTGTTAACTGATTAAAAACTCCATCTGTCAGATTGTTTTATATATATATTGAAAAGCAGGCAAGAATGTTATTTAGAAAGATTGCAATTGTCTGAATTGGGCAGAAGTAAAACCAGAGAAAATGAAAGACAAATGTTTTCTGTCTTTAGAATATTGGCCATCTTAAATAAAGCAGGAAACTGTTGAGTCAAGAATAAGCTATAAGCCACAAACCAGGAAAAGCCGTCAGTCTTCCTTCACGCTTCATGGACTCTTATGTAACCTTGAGATACACACCGTCGCATCCATTTGGGTAAACTAGTGAGTCACATCCACCCTCCTCCTGACGCTTTTCTCTGCAAGACTCATTTCAGCGCTCTACCGATGCTCTTCCTGCTCACCCTCTCGGGATAGGCATGCACTGCCCTCCTGATGGCTCTTTGGCCAGCTGTTGCTCAGAAGGTGAATAACAAATAAGGGATATTTAAGTGCCATAGGGTGAATGGTTTAAATTTTAGGATAGTAAGAAACATGAGAAAAAAAATATAGGGTCCTGTTTTCTTTTTTATTATTAAATATATATATATATATCCCCTTCCTCTGAGTGTGGTCACAGTACAGATCCTAGGTTGAGAAATTCTTCCATACTGCTTCCTAAACTGTTACCAGTATGCTTTGATTTTCAAACAATTGGACAGGTTTCCTCAACCTGTGAACCTGTGGAAACAAACAAACAACAACAAATGAATGAACTTGCCAAGAGAGCCTCTGTAGACAGAAAAGGAACAACATGTAAGTTTAGACATGGAGAGGAGACGTCTTTTTTTTTTTTTTTGTTAGAATACTTTTGAGCTTGGTTCTACTTAACTGTCAGCTTTTATAAGACTGAAAAATGAAGCAAGTCTACCGAGTTGGCTGCCACTCTCATGAAACACATAAAGCATGTAGAAAGAAGACATTAACAGAAAATATGACTGAGAACTGCTATTGTATGGCACAACTGCTGGCACTATGCCACCTTTTGTCTTTGTTCTGTTTAAAATGAAGATGATCCTTGGACTCAAAGAGCCATATTTCATTCTTAGAAAATACCAGTTCAGAAAATAATTTGAAATGAATCATAGAATCATAGAATGGTTTGGGTTGGAAGGAATCTTAAAGATCATCTAAATTCATTGTCAAGTGGTTATCATGTATACAGATTTGCTGCAGTGAAGATCAGTAGAGCTAGGCTGGTTTTCAGAAGCATGGGGCTAGAGAAAATTTTACCAACTAGTTGGGTAAGTGTCGTAAGACAGGCAGAAATGTTCATTTGTATTTTTGTATGAACGGTGTACATTTTCTAATTGCCCCAGTGTTCTGTCCTGTTCTGATCGCACTTCCACTTCTCTGATTTAGGGCCACTTGTTTTCAAATAAATGAGCTGCACTGGCATGAAAGCGTTGTGACTTCTGACTCTGCTCCACTAATGCTACAAACTAGGCACATCAACATTAGGCGCGCAGTACGCGGTGACAACACCCATTGCCTCCCCCTCCCAAACCAGCTCCAAAGGGGCTCAGATTGTTGTTTCAGGCAGGTTGCATCTCTAATCTAGTCATTAAAACAGTAGAAGAATGGAGAAAGTCACTACTTTTTCTCTGTTTAGTTGACCTATGTTCTTTCAATGTGCAGAGATGTGTTGGCTAAATAACACGATTCAGGATCTGCTGGTCTCTAACAGAATAAGACTTTTTATAGTGTAGGAAAATCTGCTTTCAATTTCTATTGTAAGGCATTATTTTAGTCAATGAAAACAAAGTGTGCTTGGGAAGCTGCCTAGAAGACGTGATTTCAAGGCATTGCTGTTTTCTTTTTGATGAGAAAAGAGCTAGCTTTTTTCTTTTATGCCATGGCTGGATAAAGTGATGCATTCAGTGTGGATGATGGGAATTCATTTGGATTCCTTTGATATGTGTAGGGCAGCTCTACGTGGCCACTGATTAAATAGGGGGAAGCTATTTCTGTGTACAGCATTGAGCTCTCTTATTTGGGCTAATTACAACTCATGTGAACTACTCAAATTCTGTTAGTCATTTTAAGGTCAGGTAAAAATTGCAAGGTGAATTACTAACTTGTTCCAGATGTGTGCATTGTGTTATTTAAGCTGGTCCTTATCGGAGTCATTTAGGAGAGAACCAGGCATTTCATGGTATCATTGATGGTATTCAGACAATGGGAAGTGAAGCTTGAGTTTCATGTTATTTGCACTGCTGACGAGGTTGGGAGGTGGTGGGGAAGTAGAACAGGGAAGTGGATGAAACAAAGAGAAATGTGGAAATATTGCTGGCTGTGGAGTGCCTCCCATTCACAGGATAAAGGACTTCCTTTCTCTCCCTTTTCTACCCCCTTCTCCCTTTTGCCAGCGTTAAGCTGCAAGAATCGCATGACCTCATTTTGTTGCTTACGTGATCTCTTGACTAAATCTGTTGAGGTTTCCGATGTTCTCAACTTGGTGTCTTGTTTAGTGGTGGTGGGCGAACCTCAAAAGGTTCAGATTGCAGATGTAGATCAGATAAGCACGGAAGTTATCTATACAAATTAAATCTCATGGGTCTGAAGTCTGGTTCTTCCTGCTTCTGGTTACGTTGAAAATACCTCAAAGCCTCTGTTCTGGTATTTCTGTCCAGACATTCCAGACACTGTAGAAGGTTTAATGCTTGTTAGTATTTTAGATTGACAAACTTGTAGGTAAGGAATGTCTTCTTTTTTTTTTCTTTATTCTGAATGAGATTATTTCCAAAGTATTGATGTCCTCTTACGCTATAAGACCCTTGTTTCAGGACTTGTAAAACTCTTACAAATACCGATGGAATGGACTACCCATTTCTCTGAGCTGTGTCTGTGAAATCACAGTACCAGCAGCGTTCAGTGTCACTGAGAATCCCAACCCTTTACATTCACTGAGTAGAGCAAGAAACAGGTGAGTTACTGACTGAGCCAGGAAAAGAATCCATATTTTTCCAGCTTTGTGTCAGCAGCAAGACTAACTTTCCCCAGAACAGCAGTTTCTTCCATTGCCCTGATGCTCGTGTGTGCCTGCTGTTCCCATTACAAGCCAGATGTGCTGTAGCACGAGCCAGAAGTAAACACAGTTGGTAGCCTTCTCGCATCCCCCTAGGTTTGGACCTTATAGAAGTACATCAGAGATCTCTGTCTGGATCAGCATCATGTCTGGGGGGAGGGGGAAAAAAGAAAAAGACCAGTTTCAGCCACTTTGGAGAATCCCAGCCTCCCATGTAACTTGCAATATCAGGTGGCAGTTCCTGCCCCAGGTCCGATGGCCCATTTGGTTGTCCTAACCTGCATACTGCAGGTTTGATTTAAATTCATATAAATGTCAAATTCTTGAACGAAACTTACTGGTCTTGCTTGCTGCAGCTTTGCCTTTGCATGGAGTCCAACTCGGCAGCAGAAAGCATGGTGTGGGCTTTTTCCCTATGTATACACACTTGTTTGTTTGCTTTTAATCAGTGTTTCTTTACACAATTTATTGTGTTTGGATGTTTGGGGTTTTTCATTCTGTGTTGCTGCTTGTGTAAAAAATAGCAGCCTACTTATTTTCAGGTATTGCTCTGCTGGCTCCTGGGAGTGTTTGCAATGCCCTGCGCAATGATACAGAGGTACCTCTGCCTGCTGTATACAGTGACTGTGCATGCGGTTGATTGCTGAATGTGAAAAGACAGCCAGTGAGGTGTAAGCCCCTCACCTAGCGTACAAGGGAGCGTTGGGTGAGCTGGGGAGATGTGCTGCTGATTTCCTGGTCCAGTCACCGCAGTCCCAAAGAATGTGGCCTTTTGGAAATCTGCCTCAAGGACTCCATTTCCTTGTGTGCGATTATTTTCTGCAGGCACTCGCCAAGGGGAGGAGCTGCATGCTTTTCCTTTCTGAGTGACACCACAGTGCTCTCCTGATCATATCCTACTCTGTTTTCAAGACTGTAGTTGGCAGAAGCTCTGCAGAATAGAAGGCTCTGATCTTTACTGCCTTCCTTGCTGTGGCCAGCTGATGCATTGGCAAGGTGGATAATAAGTCTGTGAGTGGAGGACTCCAGCCTCTTGTTTCAGGAGGCAGGAATTCAGTTCCCAAGTTAGCATTTGGGCTTAGACCTCCCTCGACACTGCATGGCATTATGTACATGGAGCGCTAACCTGGAAAATAAAACCTCAAATTAACATTTTTTCAGCTTTAACTCCTAATGGCTGTTCAGGTAGGAGCATAAAGATCTGAGGCCAGAGGAGTGTGACTGAACACCACCCAATGCATGGTTTGTGTTGTGGTAGAAAAGCACAGCTCCTTGACTGAACCCCTTGGCTAGGGCAAAGAATGGCACATCAATGTTTCTGGGATTTATTTCCAGCTCTTGCACAGAGCCAGTCTCTCCCTGTGTCTTAACTGCCAGGATTTCAGTTCCTGTGCCGTAACATTCATCCTTGCAACATTTCATCCTTGGTTCTTAGAGAATCATGGGATGTTTAATTCAGTAAAAATCTGTAAAATTTGAGGAGACCTGATAAAGGATGTAACAAAAGTGCTAAATGTCAAGAAAAAAAAGCAAGTTCTAAGGTCCCAAACTGTGCTGGAGTTAACAGTGGGTCTTTTGTGCTCGTATGGTTTGCCTACCAAGTCAGATCATAATGGAAGGTAATCCATTGTTCTGTACAACCCTTTGATGCACTTTAATGTGAAGTGTAAAACCATATCCTTCTAAAAGAGAAATTAAAATAGATTTGATCGGGAAAAATGTACATCTGGTATTGCTGTGCCTTTTGCAAAGAGCTGAGGCTTTTATATCCCAGAGCGGGAGAAAAATCTTGCTGGGATCTAGGAAATGCTTAAATAACTGGAATTTTCTTTTTCTTTAGGATTTCAAATGTTTTAGCTGGGTTGTGTCTGGATTTCTCATCAGCGCTTAAAAATACCGTGGGTAATTCATAGCAGCACTTTCAAAGACAATGCAGAGCTGCTTGTGTGTGTCTGTTAGGTGTTGTTTTGATCCTAGATTTTATTTATATATAAAAAAAAAATATATAAAGGTTGCAGGTAGGTTTTGACAGATGTGGATGCTACCTAAATGATCTCTTCTATCCCTATTTTAGGTACAAATGCTTGATGACTCAATCTGTAAAATGCTGTGTCTCCATTTTGATACCAGTTTTGAAAGCACTAGATGAGATATTTTGCTGCCTCTGAGCTTCTGGGCTTGCATGGTGTGTTGTGTTACTTGCCGTGCACAGGACACAGGCATTTTTTGGTCTGTAGAGCTGTAACTCATTGTTTCCCCTTCCACGGTTGTAGTTTCTGCTAGTACCCAGAATACAGGGTAGCTGTTTGTTAGGGAAAAAAAAATACTTATATTCTCCAATTCAAGTTTTTGGGGATGGGTGTTTTTATGGTCCTATACCGGTGATAATTTTCTCTTTGTTCTGCTCTTCTAGAATGATTTTTTTTTTTCCCTTCTTAATTTAGCAGGAGAAAGGACACTTTAAATATCTGTCTACTTTTTTCACTAAGAAATAATACTGTTAAAATGATCTTGTTAAAATGCTCAGTGAAAGTAAATTCAAAATGCTTGATGATAAAATTTGTTTTCAAAATAAAAATAAGTAGAACTCTGCATGGGTGGCCTGGAGCTGTGTTCAGTTCTGGGCCAGGCACCGTACTGAGTAATGGAAAACCTAGATTTCCACCCAGTGCATGGTTTGTGTTGTGGTAGAAAAGCATAGTTCCTTGACATGGCAGAAGACCTGCTCTTTTAGTTGCTTTTAATGATTTTTAACATTTATCTCTGTAGTACCTTCAGTCTGGCAACTTCAAAGTGCTCTACAAATGGGAACTAAACTCTTGGTGGGTGAGAAAAGTATTTTTGTGTTTATTTATAAAATGTCTGACACAGGGTTGGTTTTGCTTTATGGAGTCCATCATAATAGGCATTAGAAACAAGAGTATTTTCTTGGTGAGAATGAATGAGAATAAGATTTCTTTCTTTGTGGGCTCATGGCCAAAGCTGAAGAGTGACCATCTTGCAGGCAGAAGGATCTTTGTGAAAACAAACTTATTTTGTCTGGTTTGGAAGAAGGAAGGGAAGGTGGATGACCAGACAGGATATATACACACTTAACTGTGGATGTAAATGGGCTGGTTCCCTATAACTGGAAGTCGCCAACAGATGGTGTGTTGGTTCAGGGCAGTAAACTGCCGTGAGTCGGCCAGTCTCAGTCTACAGCCCTGTTCTCCTGGGCAAGCCTGAATTCCAGTTCTGCAAAACCTTGAGGGTCTTTAATTTGACTTCTAGTTGTATTCAGAGTCAACAGTGTCCTATATCCCCTTTGTCTGTTTTGGTCAATTAAAGTGACCAATCCTTCTTAAAGGTTTCCTAATTTTACTTTGCTCCAAAACATTGTCTCATTTTGCAACAATATTTTTGAATTCTCTCTAATCTCAAAACAGTTTTGTTTATTGGCCTAAGCAAGTGAAGATTAAGTGAGTGTACTTTCTTTTAGGCTGCAATTCAACTGAATCCCAAATCACGTTCCAGATATCAACTCAGCTTAGCAGCATGGTAGGGGTTCCCCAGGTAGTAACGCAAATGTCATAAAATCAGTGCCTGGATAGAGAAGAGAACTTCTTTCATGATCCTGCTGTGAGAATGGCTTCCCACTGGAGCTCCAACGTTTCCTCTCCCTTTCCTCCAGCAGCTGGTGTGAGCACACTGGTGGAGCAGTGGTGGTGGCCGTGGGGCCTGGCTACAAGGCAGGGGGTTTTGGCTGGGCTGTGTGGGAAAGAGGGCAGGATTGGGGCCTTGGCAAGGGGGCTGGTGTTGGGGGGAAGGGATGAAAGGACTTCTGCCACAAATCAGTAGCAAACAAAGGTTCATTCATTCTTTCCATCGTAAAACTGATTTGTTTCAGTTCTTGATGGGGTTTCAAGACAATGAAAGTCTTCCTTCATCCCTCACCAAACCATTAGTCACCTAGACTAATGTAAAGGGTTGGGTGGTATCATCTAGATGTGATTAGTGATGAGAGACAATCAGAAAGGTCACCCTTCCTTTAAAGGAAGAAGGGAGCAAAGCTGAAAAAAAAAAAAGGCAAGGCTGGAGTGTTATCCATTATCAGTAAAAAACAAATATATATCATTGTCTGAATCCAGTTATCAGCCTTGCCTGACTTCCCTGGAGATTTAGCTGTTGGGTCTCTTACAGAGCCCAGCTACGATCTCAGATGCTTTGCATTTTGAGGTTTAAATGTGAGGAAGTTAGCAAGTAATGTACAGATTTTCAAATTAAAGGCCAAGAAGCAACCTGATATAGAATAGCAGGTCTTCATGGCTGTAATCCTTGGATTAAATGTTGGCTTTCTCTACACACATAAATAGACGCGTTTCCTTGGGGGTGAGGGGAGAAAAGGATAGTCAAGACAGTCTTGAAGCCTGCGGAGATGTGGTGATAGATAGCCAGGATGGCTTTTCTACAGAGCAGAAAGTGTTTAAAGTAAATCTCTTGGTGTTCAGATTAAACTGGACAATATCCTTCTGTGTCTGAATGACAGCTGTTAGGATTACAGCCACATAATTATCAATCCCATCTGGTAAACTCCCCCGTTCCCCTGTACAAGGGTGACATGAACACAAGACTTTGAAGGTAATGGAAGTGTTATTTTTTATTTTCTAGGTGTTAATGGAGTTACTGGGGGAGCCATGTTCAGCTGTTGGAAGATAGAAAATTATTTGTCTTTAAATGAAAGTCAAGACTCTCCAGGGAATAATCAGGAGGTTCTTCAGGGAAAATGCTTTCTTCAGGGAAAATGCTAACTAGGATAAGATAATGATGTATTGCTGCCTAGATAACTTCTATAACTTCTAACTTCTAACTTCTATTCTTCTATATTTGGCCTAGAAAACGTATACTCTAGCCTCAGCACATCAATCAGGTGGTGATGCAGAACATATATTTGTTGCTTTGTGTTGCTGTTGGTATTTGTTAGTGCTGGAGGCTGGGTTCAGGCTCAGACATTGCAGTAGCTGCTGCTCAAGCCCATTGTCCAGGTCATCCCTGCACAATCTTTACAACAGGTCCACTTTTCTCATTAAAGCTGTTGTTCTAGTTGCCACTTGATAGGAAGCTTTTTCCACAGCTTGGTGATTGTTGGCTGGGGTTGTTAACGAGTTTTGTGTTATCATGTGAGACTGGATGCATTTCTTTAAAAAATGAGCTGAAAATAACATTGTACAAAAGTCATCACACATTTCTTCGTCAATAATTCTTTGTTGGTTTCAGCCTCTGTTTATGTGAGGAACTGTTCCTAGGCCTTAATGGAGAATAGGAAGTCACTCCAGCTGTTTTCCTCGTGTTGGCACTCCGTGCTGAACAGGAATTGCTGAGCAAAGAACATCATTTCCCCAGAGAGGTTTGCTGGGGTAGCACAAAGGCAGTCTGGATTTTTTTTAATTGAAAGTTCCTGCCAAATACTATCATCAAGGGGTGGGGGAGGGAGGAAGAGAAAGAAACACATGGAGTCTGGAGTCCACTTGGAAGAGCAAGAAACCTGCTTGGGAAAGCAAAAGAGCAATGTTTTTCCCTGCTGAGCTCTTGGTTTTTAATATATAAACACTTACCCAGAAAGGAGGGCTGTTTTTTTCTTCTCTTCTGTGAATCTTGATTCTAAATATTGCCTCTCCAACAAAGTTGGAGGGATTGTGCAACTTTGCACTTGGTTTTGGACTGGCTAGTGGAACAAAAATAAGCAGAATTCTTTCTCTTAACTGGGTGCCAAATTATCAACTGACACATCACGCACATTATAGTGATAAATGCACGTCTGGTTGTGGATTGCAGCAAGCTTAAATTCTCTTTTCTTAAAAAAAAATAATATTAAAGATTTTAAAGCAATGGCTTTTTTTGATTCCTTTTTGCTTTGCAAAGGAAAGGTTAAGAAAACAAGCCATAAAGAATGCTTGACAAGTATTCTGGCAAAGAGGAAGATACAGAGTCATTTCACTCCTTGCTTGCTAGGTTTCATCCAGGATAAATCTGCAAAGACTGAAACATGCTGCTACCTTATACTGTCTGCTCCTGGATGGGAAATGCATCTGGTGGTTTATTCCAGTCCTCACAGTGCTGGTGACAACCTTATTAAGTCCCTTATTTTATTTAATGCTTTCTGATATTCTTGCTGGCAGTGTTGCTAAAGAATTGCCTTGCAGTTTGAATAGTCATCTCTAGCAAGGCAGTTTCAGGTAAGAGATTATCTTTGGATGAAAGACTGTATGTTTAAACTCATACTTTGAGGATCCTGCAAAATGCCTGTGATGGGGAAGGCAGCTGTGGATATAGCAAGACTGACAAATTGCTTATGCAGTGCATATATTGCTCCCGTTGTGGACAGCTATGCAGTAGCTATGCAGCCTTTGCAGAACAAGTTCCCCCAAATTCCAAGTCAGTGTTCATCTTTTGTTGTTGTTTTCAGTGTTTTCTAATATAACTGCCTCATCTTTAATTGTCTGATCTAGGTTTTTATTTTTCAATTCAGTTCATCTTCCTGAGCACAGCAACTTATTGCACAATTAATTTGCCATTTGTAATACTCCCTTGAAAAGAGTATCTTCCATCCTGTTTATTGGTGTGTTTCCAGCTGATCTCTGGAGAACAAAACAGTTGGTTTGAACTTTTGTGTTACAGTCTTCAACCTCAGCCAAGTTTTAAGTTTTTTTTTTTTTTTTTTTTTTTTTCTCCCTGTGGAGAAAGGGTGTTTGACTTCAACTGGGTCTTTGTCTATCTGAAAACTTCAACATACCTCATTTGTAATGTCATCCCAATACAACGGCTAGGGTTTGAGTTTGGTAAATAATGCTCTGCTGCCAGTAAGCTGGGTGATTGTTTAGAACAGGACAAAACTTCCTGCAGTCTGGCTTGCTTGTTGGTAGGCCTTCTTACCTTTTCTCTAATACAGCTGGCTTTTATGTTCATGTACTAATGATAGTAGTAGGCACATATAAACTGAAGTACATTTCACATCTGACCCTGTGGTGGTCTCAGAAATGGGTTCGATCTGAGGCTTCATATACCTAAAACTTGTTTACTTTAAAAACACCAAGTATCGTGTTAGTGTACCCATCACAAAGCACACAGAATAGTTTTTTGTTTGTTTGTTTTTTGATTTATAATTTTACTTGGAGGCAGGCAGTGGAATTTCTCCTAGTGGAACATCGAGTCATTACATGTCTTTTTACTGTTGTGATGCTGTTCAATTCCTCTATTTATATAGATATATTTTTTCTAACATAATATTCTAGACCTGGATTCTCTCTAAATTTTTCCACTCTGCTGGTATCTGAATGCAAGAGGATTTCCCCTTCACAGGGTTTTGTTTATGTTTTTATTTTGCTTTTTGGACTTAGCAAAGATCATCTGTAAGAGAAATAGGGGAACTTTCAAAACACAGGCTGTTTCCTCTCATTGTCTAGAGTCTTAAGCATTTTGGACTTCCATCTCCTTCCTGTCTTTTGTCTCTGAGTTGATAGTGTTGTCTTTAAATAAGTTCAAATAAAAATAGATGTAATAGAGCTGGAAATAGAAACTAGTATCCCTAAATGCATGTCTTTGCTGTCTGAGCACAATGCTCCAATAATAATAAAACAACGTAGTCCCAGAGGGTACTAAAGTGTTTACAGACTGTGGTTCTAGTCCTGTCACCTTTCCCTTGCAAGTAAATTCACCAACATCCCTATCAGCACTTCTTCAAGGAATTGTTATAGGTACTACAGCAGCAGCCAACCTGCCAGAACACAAGCAGTGGGGGATTTCTCTTTAGCTGAAGAAGCTTCTCCCAAAAGTTCAAAGAACTTTTTGGTAGGCATCGGTAGGCATCCAAACTTGTTTCAGTGCATTGTGCTGTAATAATCTACACCAGAGTGGCATCAAATGGCATGACTGTTGGATATTGGTCTCTCTGGATCCATGGTATATATGGTATATATGGTATTTTGTATTGTAATAGTGCCCGAAGGTCACAGCTAGCTGTATCATCTTGTCCTGGACCCTTTGCAAGTCTGTCTTGAAGAACATAATGAAAATGAAAAGGCAGCACAGGGGCAGAGCAAGCAATAGGAAAGATGTAGGGCAAAGTACGAACGTAAATGCTGGCAAGAGCAAGTATTTGTAGATCACTAGTGATACGCATCAATTACAGGTTGCAAATCTTTTAATATTTGTTAATAAAAGGAAATATTGTTCCTGTCCCACATGTACTTTATGTCATTGTTTTGAAATGCAGATGCATATTTTCGGGTCAAAACAAAGGTGTGTCTTGTCTCAAAGGTGGTTTTATCAGTTTGAAATGGATACCAAGTGTATATTAGTAACATGCAAAAGAGAATTTAAGTTTAAAAAAGCTTAGCAGTGAAATTGACCATTGGGAGCTTGTGGTAGGCACTGATCTGTGAGAAGCTTCTAAAAGGCAAAAACAAGGAGAGTCAGTTATCAAATTCTGAGGGATCTGAAAAGTGGCTATCAAATAACTGAGTGGGAAAGAAGGTCTTAATGCTGCATTTTAACTGATCTAAGGGGTAGGAATGTGAGCTGTGGAAAGCTGAGTTTGCAGTAGGCAGAAGAGTAGTAACAGCATAAAGTGAAAAAGGTTGAAGCTGAGATATGCTGGTAAAACAGGTCACTTTGAGAAGCATATTTAGTACCCGTTTTCTTAGTCTAGAGGTGTCCTAGTCAAGGAAGTCTTAGCATATAGCATGTGCTAAGCACGGCAATCAAGAGTAGAAGTAGAAGAAGTAGAAGTGCTACATAAGAGAGCCAGGAATGGGTGTTGGGTGTACATGACCATGCCAGCAGCTGTGGGAGACTGGCGCTGTGTCTAATGAACAGGACTGAGCATTCTCCTTGATAGATAATGATCTAATTCAATTGTTGTGTTTCACAAGACAGAAACATAATGGACTTTGAAAGTAAATGCAATTAAAAACTGCCTTTCCGTTGTCTTCAAATAGGCACAGAGCTCTTCCTTCAAGTACCTGGTTCTTCACAGCTTAAGTAGAAGATAGTGTAAGAGCAACCCACTTGACCAACGTCTGGGGCACAAGTGTCTACTGACTGCAGAAGGCAAGTCACTGGCATATGGACTGTTGCATCAGACTATGAGATATTTTAGAGATGGAGGAGGTAAAAACATACAACAACAACAACAACAAAAAAAAAAAAGCAAAAGCCCCAAACCCTACCCTTCCCCAGACTGGATTTTACTGCACTGCATTATAAAGATACCCTTTCTGATTTAGGGATTTCTGTGTTTAAGACTGTGATAGCTAATAAATCCCTCACATCTGAGTTCTTGGGAAGTGGTATGTATGATGAAACAATGCTACGTGTTTGCCAAGGGATCAGTACATATATTTCTAACCTTAATCGTTCCATATTTATTTACAGTTCTCTTGTTCCTTGCTTCTGCCTGCAAATCTAAACAGTGCTTAAAAGAAAGTTGTGGAATAGGAGTCAGATTTAGTGGTGCCCACTTGTCTATGTTGCAGGGCTACAAGAAGGTAATAAAATCCTCACAGGGTTTGGTGAAATCTGATAGGATGAATGCAGCATTAAAGAAAACAAGGGACCCATAGATAAGCTGAATTCTTGCTTCACTTCAATTATTTTCTTTTTAATCTAATGAAGAGAAGAAAAAAGATGACAACTCTGGCTTCCTGTTTTTTGAGCACTAGGAAAAAAGTAGGGTCAGTAGCCTAAGCCAACTGGAAAATTAGATTTTTCTCACATCTTCACTACAAGCTGAATGGGAGCCTATATTCTGTTTTCTGTTATGCTAGTGGGAATCCTTTGTTGGATTGGATTAACAGCATTGTGATCTGAGAGAAGAGAATTGCACAGAGTGCCTGTCTTACATGAAAGCTTGCAAGAATTTGTTTTAGATCTGGCTGAGAAACCTTTCCGTGGCGTTCAGCAGCCTTCACCATCCAGAAGAGCTCTCTTAAATGACAGGTATTCAGCAGGCTTCTTAAAATGGGGTCTGAGAAGTTCGGAGTATTTTGAAATATGTCCCACAATACACGGGACCACAGTTTTTAAGTTTAATATGGGTCACTTAGATTGAAATGGAAAATAAGATAAACTGCGATAATAATACAAACGTTTATGATTATTGTTTTCTTGTTATTTTAATGACCTCTTAGAGGTTAGCAGTGTTGTGTCTATGCATAACTTTCAGAAACACCAAGCTTTTTTTTGGGGTTCACTACTCACAAGACAGTTTTATGGTGATTTTTCCTCATGTTTTAATTCTAAACTATGGAGTTACTTTTCCATCTTTGAATTGTGATGTCTAGCATATATAATGCCTTTGAAAACATGTAATTACTGGGATTTGCTGTAGGAACAGTATTTAAATTGAAATTCTTCATTTACTGTTTCTGGAAACTATGTATGCATGAAGCGAATGAGTCAAACTTAAGACATGCCATCTGATTATAACTCAATGTGTGGGAGGGACAAAGTCCTTGTGCTTTGAACTAGTTAGATATAAATACAGAGCTAGCTGGCAAAGGTCTGTTCGGAGCAATGGGAGGCCCCAGATAGAGTGGGAAGAACTTCCAGTATCCTAGATAATAGACACTCTCATATAATTATTAAGCCTAGTGTCCTCTGGGGAGTACTTGGATTAAAGGACACCAGAGTGATGCAGACTCCTAGGGGAGGAAATATTTCTTTTTAAGAGGTAAAATGAAAAAAAAAAAAAAGACTATGGAGTGAAAACTAAGAAAATCAGAAATCCCGATAGTCAACAGAGGTTTATACTGTTTAAACATACCGTTACAGGGCCATAAAAGGCATATGTGCAGTATATCTGTAATCAAAGCAAAAAGAAACAGCAGAAGGCAAAAAAAAGTTAGGTTTGTAAATGGGAAGTTCTGAGAGCTCTTTTAATCAAATCGTTAGATTTCTTGCTCTGGAAACTGAAGTTGCTAGAAAAGAGCATGAAGTACAGCAAATAATTTGGGAATGAGGGGGAGGATTGAGTAACAACTAGCTAATAGTATAAATAATGAATTTGTAAATTTATTGAAAGCAAGAAGCTTCTTATGGAGAATCAGGCCATAGATGGAGATGAGTGCAGTTAGAAAAATAAGAATTTTGCTAAATCCACCCAATATGTGTTTGTACTATGACCAGCCAAATTAATTATTAAACCTTGAAAAAAAAAATAAAAATATGAAAGGCAGAGAAGGCAATCATTTGAGTGATACTTTGTATGAGCAAGCCATTTGATCCCCAGTTGAGGAAAAGAGTTCTCTGTCTTTCAGCTGATGGATACATGATAATCCATTCATATCACAATGTCTGTAAGAATTTTTTCTCATATTTTTTGACTTGTTTTATGATGCTTTGTAAGAGCTGTGGCAGAAAACTCAGTATTTGCAATATTGATGATACTGAAGAGAAAATCGTGTGTGTGCAAGTGTAAAAAAGATGTGAGAAACCATCTTTTCCCCCAAAAAAGGATGACATCAGTGAGCTCCCCCTTACTGTCTTCTCCTTTGCATGCACACTTACCTATTCCCCTTTGAAGCAATAAAGGAGCAAGGCCCCATTATTTACAAACAGAGCAATCTCAACAGCATAAGCAACTTTTGCTTCTTAATGTGCCCTGGCAGCCAGGAGGGCCAACGATATCCTGGGATGCATCAAGCATGGCATCGCTAGTCGGTCGAGGGAAGTGATTGTCCCGCTCTACTCTGCGCTGGTGCGGCCTCACCTCGAGTACTGTGTGCAGTTCTGGGCACCACAGCACAAAAAGGACATTAAACTGTTGGAGAGTGTCCAGAGGAGGGCGACGAAGATGGTGAAGGGCTTAGAGGGGAAGACGTATGAGGAGCGGCTGAGGTCACTTGGCCTGTTCAGCCTGGAGAAGAGGAGGCTGAGGGGAGACCTCATCGCAGTCTACAGCTTCCTCGCGAGGGGGAGAGGAGAGGCAGGCGCCGATCTCTTCTCTTTAGTCACCAGTGATAGGACCCAAGGGAATGGTGTCAAGCTGAGGCAGGGGAGGTTTAGGCTAGACATCAGGAAGAGGTTCTTCACCGAGAGGGTGGTCACGCACTGGAGCAGACTCCCCAGGGGCATACTCACGGCACCAAGCCTGTCGGAGTTTAAGAAGCGTTTGGACTGTGCTCTCAGTCATATAGTCTGAATTTTTGGGTAGACCTGTGTGGTGCCAGGAGTTGGACTTGACGATCCTTGTGGGTCCCTTCCAACTTGGGATATTCTATGATTCTATTAATACCCCTCTTTCCCTCAGGACAGCTTTGTTTCAAGCACTGTGCAGTATCTGAATTCTTCACTTGTTACCTCTTCAGAGCTAAACCCTTGGCTTGGTAAAGCTGTTCTGTACCATCTTCTTTACAAAGAATCACAGAAATGTAGAATCATCTAGGTTGGAAGAGACCTCTGAGATCACCTAGTCCAACCTCTGACCTAACACTAACAAGTCCTCCACTAAACCATATCACTAAGTTCAACATCTAAATGTCTCTTAAAGACCTCCAGGGATGGTGACTCAACCACTTCCCTGGGCAGCCCATTCCAATGCCTAACAACCCTTTCAGTAAAGAAGTTCTTCCTAATATCCAACCTAAACCTCTCCTGGTGCAACTTTAGCCCATTCTCCCTTGTCCTGTCACCAGGCACATGGGAGAACAGACCAACCCCCACCTCACTACAGCCTCCTTTAAGGTACCTGTAGAGTGCGATAAGGTTGCCCCTGAGCCTTCTCTTCTCCAGGCTGAACAATCCCAGCTCCCTCAGCCGCTCCTCATAAGACTTGTTTAGTCTTACGACTCAGTAGGAAATTACTGAATGAAGCATCTTACCATGTGGCATTATATTTACTTTTATTTTTATGAGATATGATTGAATTACCATGAAAGAGTGGTAATCTCAGCCAAATCATAATCAGTTCAGGTATAAGTCCTATGCCTGTGCTACCGGCTGAGTGTGAATGTGGGCTATGGTGATGCAAGGACTGCTGCATAATCCAGATCTCTGTCTGGCTGAAGTCACCAGCTTGTCCTGAAGCCCAGCTGCATGCCAAGGTCAGCCCTGTTTGACCGTGGCTTGGGAGGACTAGTGGGGAGCCATCGTCCTCTTCAACCTCAAATGCTTCCAGAGTGTTCCCTTTCCACCATTTTTCATACACTTTGTGCCATGATGATTTTGTTATGAAGCTTACAGGTTTAAACATTTCGGTCTGCTGTTTTATGGTGCTGTATATTTTGTCACTGTACGTACACATCTGATGTTTCTTGGATATATAGGCCTTCTTTTTTCAGTCTTCCATAACTTTTTGTTGGAGGAGGGAGTAATAATTTTTATTAGTTCTCTGTAGGCATTGGAGTTGATTCTGGTCACAAGACAATGTAAATTGGGAGAAATGGAATTAACATCAGGAGAATTATCCACAGTCAATTTTGTACTTGTGCAATGTCTTTTTATATGATTAAAATATTTCTTCGCAGAAAGTTTTAAAATTGTTCAAATGTAGCCCTTGGACTCTGCTCAAAGGTGAATTTTTTTGGAAAGTTTGAGTGAAAACATTTCATCCATGTGTAAGTATGAGGAAAGTGGAAAACTATTTTTCCCTTCCAATAAAGACTTTTTGCTGCTCTCTTTTGAACAGCTCTGCAGTAAGTGTGGCTGAGGCCCATATGCCAAAATTTGGCATTGAAATAGCCATAGCTGTGAAGTGTCTTAGTTTTGGCTTTGATTTGACTGAGTTATGGGCTTTAGAAAATCATGTACTCAGCATGAAAATCAGGGTTTTGCTTCTTCCTGCAAAGGTTGTGAAGGGTGCAGTCAAGAGGATTTGCTGTGAAGAAGCACCTGAGTGGCTACACAGCACGAAGCCAGGGAAAGATAGCGCTTTGGAGCAGCAGGGACATGCAGGACCTAAGAGAGGAGCAGAAGGACTCGTAAAGTGTTTACAGCCAAAAGTAAAGTTTTGGTGCGCTTTGTGATGTGTGTTACTGAGATTTGAGTGTTCCTGCTCCTACAGGTCATTTCCAAAGAACCAGATAGGTTTCTGCATGCTCAGTAGGGGGCAGGTTTGAGATCAGACTCAGAGACGCTGCAGCACTACTTACGCTCCTCTTGAGTCAAAAAGTTCAGGGTATGTGGAATAAAATATGCCAGTGTTTCTCCATGTGGTGTTGCAAGTGGTGTTTACTGGTGACGTGACCACAGTTTTGCAAGCAACATTGCTTTGAGTCTTAACAAATAGAACTCTATGCACTTGCTCCTCTTGAGTGGAACAGATATGCCACCAAGATCTAAGATTATACAAAAACATCCCATACCCTATTGGGCAGCATAGTTTGTGAAACAGTGCATGCTTATCTAATTGCAATCACATGTGAAATGAGAGGTCAATGGAAGGCTGTGTGTGCTTCCTTAACTACATAATTTTTTGACTTAGCATTGTTAATTAGGCAGCCTTATGAAACATTAATGTAGTTTTATATGGGAGCTCTGCTGCATTTCCTCTGGCATTTTACAATGAAGCTGGTTAATATTTCCAATTACTTGAAGGCCTCTGTTTAGTTCTAGTGTCAATGAAGATGGAGCATGATGAACTTGTATATCTCGTTCTTTACTGAGCTGCTACTACATTGTCACATCTTTTAACACTGTGCAGGGCGAATGTGGAACATTTTTTTTCCCTTTTTGCAGAGGAGTACGGATCACAAAGGTTGCAGACAGTGGAAGATCAGGCATTTGGTGTGTAATATAACGTTTCTTTGATTAGTCAGTGGTTTGAAATTAGAATTTAATTTTTGATCCCAATAATTTTTCTTCCTGGTTGACACATTGTAACAGTGCATCTCATTCATTTAAATAATATGAATATGCAAGTTAATTTATTTTCAAATGAGGAAGACAGAGGACCTGACTTACCTCTATTACCCTTTACATCAGCACACAGTATGCGCAAAGTACTGCTGCTGTACTGATGGAAATGACTGCGTGAGATGTACGGCAGAGAGCTGCTTTGTGATGTAAAGGACCTTTAGTGTAGGTAGGATTGTAGCACATGGGATGTTAAGTGGATCCAAAGGATTCCCTGGCAAACTGTAATTGACAGGAAAGCAGGAACTCAGGTGTGCACAGTGTAAAGGAATATTATCAGGTGATTTTCATATGGAAGCTGTAGTAAAGAGCTCTCTGCAGCCAAGCTACAGGTCAGAGACCGCAGTCATTAAAACACAATATGAGACTGGTTTGTGTTCACATTTCTGTAGTCTCTGCATTGTGTAGCTTTTGTGGCTCACTTGCATGTGAATTTTCTTAACTTTTAAAATGGCTTCAATCTTAAGAACTGTAGTCTGCAGCACCTATTAGTTATCAAATTGAGGGTATGTGCCATAAACAGAAAGCATGGACTAAATGTGGTTATAAAGAAACTAGACCACTAATAATTAATGAAACAGCATTAACAGTATTAATAGAAGCAGTGTTTATTTCCTTTTGTAGGCATGCACTTCTAATGCACAATCCATCACAGGGGTGTCTCTTTGTACGTGCTTTATTCTATATCATAGACTCCGATACTTTCTATAGGATGAACGCAAAGATTGTCTTGTGAAATCCTCTCCTCTGAATAACAGTTGCACATGTTTAGGTAGTGCCCTTGAAGTGGTAGCCATTGCTGCCTTTTTTTAAGGTAATATCCGAACAATGTTTAAGGGAAATATCTAGCATATCCAACGTACAAACAGTTCTAGCCCTGGCACAATCAAGCACCCGGGAGTGCAAACTGCTTGAGCTGGCAGTGCTACTGACAGGAACATAGTGAAACTTATGGTTTTGTAATGCAAGGGGTGTTTGCCCTTTTTTGGATGATAATTTTCCAGTGCCACTAATTTGCATGTGGTGCTCTGGTACCTGGCTTCTTTCCTTTTAGGCTACGCGATGCATAGCTTTTCACGCAGAAGCTGCCTAGTGCGATTCTTACAGCACCTGGTTACTTTGTCCTTTTCCTTTGTTCTCCTGAATGTTTTCCTTTTTTGGGGATCTCTGACTTCTGTTTCGTCTTCTCCTTCTGCTAGGCCCCTAGTAAAAGCAGTAAGACTAGCTGTTCTTTATTTCCAGCTGGTTTATAGGTCTTTTGCTT